>NC_091284.1:438384936-438708208 GCF_032444005.1 Ranitomeya imitator
GCTTTTGCCCTTGCCGGTCCCGAAGAGGCCCTGGACGCATATTTCCATGGATTTTATTTCTGATCTCCTTGTTTCTCAAAGGATGTCGGTCATTTGGGTAGTTTGTGATCGCTTCTCTAAGATGGTCCATTTGGTACCCTTGTCTAAATTGCCTTCCTCCTCTGATTTGGTGCCATTGTTTTTCCAGCATGTGGTTCGTTTGCATGGCATTCCGGAGAACATCATCTCGGACAGGGGTTCCCAGTTTGTTCCAAGGTTTTGGCGGTCCTTTTGTGCTAAGATGGGCATTGATTTGTCTTTTTCTTCGGCTTTCCATCCTCAGACTAATGGCCAAACCGAACGAACTAATCAGACTTTGGAAACATATCTGAGATGCTTTGTTTCTGCATGATCAGGATGATTGGGTGTCCTTTTTGCCTTTGGCTGAGTTCGCCCTTAATAATCGGGCCAGCTCGGCTACTTTGGTTTCTCCTTTTTTCTGCAATTCTGGTTTCCATCCTCATTTCTCTTCAGGGCAGGTTGAGCCTTCGGACTGTCCTGGTGTGGATACTGTGGTGGACAGGTTGCAGCAGATTTGGACTCATGTGATGGACAATTTGACATTGTCCCAGGAGAAGGCTCAACGTTTCGCTAACCGCCGGCGCTGTGTTGGTCCCCGACTTCGGGTTGGGGATTTGGTTTGGTTGTCATCTCGTCATGTTCCTATGAAGGTTTCCTCTCCTAAGTTTAAGCCTCGTTTCATTGGGCCATATAAGATTTCTGAAATTCTTAATCCTGTGTCATTTCGTTTGGACCTTCCAGCTTCTTTTGCCATCCATAATGTGTTCCATAGGTCGTTGTTGCGGAGATACATGGCGCCTATGGTTCCCTCCGTTGATCCTCCTGCCCCGGTGTTGGTCGAGGGGGAGCTGGAGTATGTGGTGGAGAAGATTTTGGATTCTCGTGTTTCAAGACAGAAACTCCAGTACCTGGTCAAGTGGAAGGGTTATGGTCAGGAGGATAATTCCTGGGTTTTTGCCTCTGATGTTCATGCTGCCGATCTAGTTCGTGCCTTTCATTTGGCTCATCCTGATCGGCCTGGGGGCTCTGGTGAGGGTTCGGTGACCCCTCCTCAAGGGGGGGGGGGTACTGTTGTGAATTCTGTTGTCGAGCTCCCTCCTGTGGTCGTGAATGGTACTTCGGTGAGTTCGGTCCGTGGGCTCCCTCTGGTGGCTGTGAGTGGAGCTGCTGCTTCTGAGGTTCCTTACACAGGTGATGTGGTTTAGGTTTATCCTTTGGTTGGCTTCTCTATTTAACTCCACTCAGATCGTTACTCCATGCCAGCTGTCAATGTTTTAGCATTGGTTCAGTTCGCTCCTGGATCTGTCTGGTGTCCTGTCTTCTCCTGCAGAAGCTAAGTTCCTGATTGTTATTATTGCTCTTTGTTTCTTTGTCCAGCTAGTTATCATGATTTTGTCTTGCTAGCTGGAAGCTCTGGAATGCAGAGTGGCAACCCCGCACCGTGAGTCGGGGCGGAGGACCCTTTTGCACACTCTGCGTGGTCTTTTGTAGGTTTTTGTGCTGACCGCAAAGATTCCTTTCCTATGCTCTGTCTATTTAGTAAGTCGTGCCTCCCTTTGCTGAAACCTATTTCATTTCTGCGTTTGTGACTTTCATCTTTACTCACAGTCATTATATGGGGGGGGGGCTGCCTATTCCTTTGGGGAATTTCTCTGAGGCAAGGTAGGCTTTATTTTCTTCTCTAGGGCTAGCTAGCTCTTAGGCTGTGACGAGGCGCCTAGGGAGCGTCAGGAGCGCTCCACGGCTATTTCTAGTGTGTGCAATAGGATTAGGGCTTGCGGTCAGCAGAGCTCCCACATCCCAGAGCTCGTCCTGTATGAGTTTAGCTATCAGGTCGGGTGCTCCTAACCACCAGGTCATAACAGGTAGCACAGCTTTATAAGGAGCATCTATGGGGCACAAATGAACGGTGCAGAGCACTATATGGCAGAGCTTTATAAGGAGCATCTATGGGGCACAAATGAACGGTGCAGAGCACTATATGGCAGAGCTTTATAAGGAGCATCTATGGGGCCATAATGAACGGTGCAGAGCATATATGGCGGAACTTTATAAGGAGCATCTATGGGGCAATAATGAACAATATGGAGCATTATATATGGCACAGCTTTATATGGAGCATCTATGGGGCAATAATGAACAATATGGAGCATTATATATGGCACAGCTTTATACAGAGCATCTATGGGGCAATAATGAACGGTATGCAGCATTATATGTGGCACAGCTTTATATGGAGCATCTTATGGGGCAATAATGAACGGTATGGAGCATCCATTTTTATTTTTGAAATTCACCGGTAGCTGCTGCATTTTCCACCCTATGCTTATACTCGAGTCAATAAGTTTTCCCAGTTTTTTGTAGCAAAAGTAGGGGGGTCAGCTTATACTTGGGTCGGCTTATACTCGAGTATATACGGTATTTCTGACATTCACAGAAGAATTTGTCTTTTTCACCTGCATTTGTTGTCAGCATATTTTTTAAAAACTTAAAAGTGATTACTAGATTCCAATAGTATATAAATGTAGTATTTATCTGAAAATAAAACATTAATACTTTATAAACAGTTAAGTGATATCCCAATGGTAAGGCTCTGTTCACATTTGCTGTGTTATTTCTGTATTTTTGTTATTTTCTATGTATAGAATTACAAAAATTATGGAAGCGAAGGACATCCCAGAAACCCACAGATCTAAGACAGACCTCATTAACTACAATGGGGGTTCATATAGTGACTTGAAAAAGTATTTAGGGATAGCAGACTACAGGGGGCTGAATATAAATGCACATCACAATTTTCAG
Source organism: Ranitomeya imitator (assembly GCF_032444005.1). Taxonomy (NCBI): domain Eukaryota; kingdom Metazoa; phylum Chordata; class Amphibia; order Anura; family Dendrobatidae; genus Ranitomeya; species Ranitomeya imitator. The sequence goes on from NC_091284.1 coordinate 438,387,799, forward strand.
ATTTATATTTTTTAAATATTTCATATATCACTTCATTTACACTCGAAAAACACTTGCTACTTCATGTTGGTAAATCACATAATATCCCAAGAAAATACAGTACATTTAAGACTGTGGAAGTATAGTGAAAAAATGTGGAAAGCTTCACAGGGTATGAATGCTTTTTCACTGGAGCGCATGTTCTCCCTGTGTTTGTGTGGGTTTCCTCCAGGTTCTCCAGTTTTTTTCCACACCCCAAAGATGTACAGATAAGAAATTTAAATTGTGAAAGCCAAAGAGGACAGCGATGACAATATCTGTAAAGCGTTGTGGAATTAATGGTGCTATATAAGAAAAGTATAATATATAAATAAAATATTATTATTATTATTATTATTATTATTATTAATATATTAATCTGGTTTCTGTCATGGTATCCGGAATTTTACAAAACAAAATAATGAAACATAATTTTGCCCAAATCTGCAGCTAAGACTCCATACTGTGTCTCCAGCAGATGTGAACAGAGCCTAAAGGTACCTTCACACATAACGATATTGTTAACGATATCGTTGCTTTTTGTGACGTAGCAACGATATCGTTAATGAAATCGTTATGTGTGACAGCGACCAACGATCAGGCCCCTGCTGGGAGATCGTTGGTCGCTGAATAAAGTCCAGAACTTTATTTCGTCGCTGGACTCCTGCTGACATCGCTGGATCGGCGTGTGTGACACCGATCCAGCGATGTCTTCACTGGTAACCAGGGTAAACATCGGGTAACTAAGCGCAGGGCCGCGCTTAGTAACCCGATGTTTACCCTGGTTACCATCCTAAAAGTAAAAAAGAACAAACAGTACATACTTACCTACAGCCGTCTGTCCTCCAGCGCTGTGCTCGGCACTCCTCCTGTACTGGCTGTGAGCGTCGGTCAGCCGGAAAGCAGAGCGGTGACGTCACCGCTCTGCTTTCCGGCCGCTGTGCTCACACAGACAGTACAGGAGGAGAGCAGAGCACAGCGCTGGAGGACAGACGGCTGTAGGTAAGTGTGTACGGTTTGTTTTTTTTTAACTTTTAGGATGGTAACCAGGGTAAACATCGGGTTACTAAGCGCGGCCCTGCGCTTAGTTACCCGATGTTTACCCTGGTTACCGACATCGTTGGTCGCTGGAGAGCGGTCTGTGTGACAGCTCTCCAGCGACCAAACAGCGACGCTGCAGCGATCCAGATCGTTGTCGGTATCGCTGCAGCGTCGCTTAATGTGAAGGTACCTTAAGTCATACATATATACACACACACACACACACACACACACACACTGCTCAAAAATAATGAAGAGAACATTTAAGCAGAATATAGCTCCACGTAAATCAAACTTCTGTGAAATCAAACTGTCCACGTAGGAAGCGAGAATGCTTTCCACCAGTCTTTCACACTGCTCCTGTCACACAAAAAGGAAGCAGTTCTTCTTTGTTTGATGGCTTGTGACCATCCATCATCCTCTTGATTACATTCCACAGGTTTTTAATGGGGTTCAGGTCTGGAGATTGGGCCGCCCATGACAGGGTTTTGATGTGGTGGACTCAATTTTTACCAGAGCTGTATGTAATATTCACTAGATGGTGGCCCGATTCTAACGCATCGGGCATTCTAGAATATGTATGTAGTTTATTTATGAAGTTTTCAGAATAATGCAATTTATACACAGGATTCGGCCGGCTGGCCACGACCAATTAGCGAAGCGTGGTTCAAATTCCGCGCCATTTCGCAGTCGGCCGGGCGTGACCAATCAGTGAAGCCAGGGCCAGCTCCAGGTTTTTGAGGGCCCCGGGCGAAAGAGCCTCAGTGGGCCCCCCTCTTTAACACATACCAGGATTGATAATGCAGATACAGCAGAGAAATATAGCACAGCCAAGTAGCATATAACACAGCCCACGTAGTATATAGCAGAGCCCACGTAGTATATAGCAGAGCCCACGTAGTATATAGCAGAGCCCACGTAGTATATTGCCCAGCCACGTAGTATATTGCCCAGCCACGTAGTATATTGCCCAGCCACGTAGTATATAGCAATGTGGGCACCATATCTCTGTTAAAAAAGAATTAAAATGAAAAATATAGTTATATACTCACCCTCCGCCAGCCCCCGGATCCAGCCGAGGCGTTTACCGATGCTCCTCGCGACACCCAGTCTCAAGAGTGCATTGCGGTCTTGCGAGATGATGACGTAGCGGTCTCGCGAGACCGCACGTCATCATCTCGCGAGACCGCAATGCATGGACCGGTCACCGGAGCGTCGCGAGGAGCAGGAAAGGCCTAGGCTGGATCCGGAAGGCGAGTATATAATAATTTTTTATTTTTTGATGCTGCAAAGGCAGCATCAATAGTAAAAACTTGGTCACACAGGGTTATTAGCAGCGTTAACGGAGTGCGTTACACCGCGGCATAACGCGGTCCGTTAATGCTGCCATTAACCCTGTGTGAGCGCTGACTGGAGCGGAGTATGGAGCGGGCACTGAGAGCGGGGAGTAAGGAGCAGCCATTTTTCCGCCAGACTGCGGCCGTCGCTGATTGGTCGTGGCTGTTTTGCCGCGACCAATCAGCGACTTGGGATTTCCATTACAGACAGAAAGACGGAAGTGACCCTTAGACAATTATATAGTAGATTATGTAAAATAGGGGGCAGGTCTCTGAGCCACAAGCCCATACTGATGAATACAGTTGTGGCCAAAAGTATTGACACCCATGCAATTCTGTCAGATAATACTCAGTTTCTTCCTGAAAATGGTTGCAAACACAAAATCTTTGTTATTATTATCTTCATTTACTTTGTCTTAAATGAAAAAACACAAAGAATTGTCCTAAAGCCAAATTGGATATAATTCCACACCAAACATAAAAAGGGGGTGGACAAAAGTATTGGCACTGTTCGAAAAATCATGTGATGCTTCTCTAATTTGTGTAATTAACAGCACCTGTAACTTACCTGTGGCACCTAACAGGTGTTGGCAATAACTAAATCACACTTGCAGCCAGTTGACATGGATTAAAGTTGACTCAACCTCTGTCCTGTGTCCCTGTGTGTACCACATTGAGCATGGAGGAAGGAAAGAAGACCAAAGAACTGTCTGAGGACTTGAGAAACCAAATTGTGAGGAAGCATGAGCAATCTCAAGGCTACAAGTCCATCTCCAAAGACCTGAATGTTCCTGTGTCTACCGTGCGCAGTGTCATCAAGAAGTTTAAAGCCCATGGCACTGTATGGTAGGAGACCCAGGAAGACCCCACTTCTTACCCCGAGACATAAAAAAGCCAGGCTGGAGTTTGCCAAAACTTACCTGAAAAAGCCTAAAACGTTTTAGAAGAATGTTCTCTGGTCAGATGAGACAAAAGTAGAGCTTTTTGGGCAAAGGCATCAACAGCGTTTACAGGAGAAAAAAAAAAAGAGGCATTCAAAGAAAAGAACACGGTCCCTACAGTCAAACATGGCGGAGGTTCCTTGATGTTTTGGGGTTGCTTTGCTGCCTCTGGCACTGGACTGCTTGACCGTGTGCATGGCATTGTGAAGTCTGAAGACTACCAACAAATTTTGCAGCATAATGTAGGGCCCAGTGTGAGAAAGCTGGGTCTCCCTCAGAGGTCATGGGTCTTCCAGCAGGACAATGACCCAAAACACACTTCAAAATGCACTAGAAAATGGTTTGAGAGAAAGCACTGGAGACTTCTAAGGTGGCCAGCAATGAGTCCAGACCTGAATCCCATAGAACACCTGTGGAGAGATATAAAAATGGCAATTTGGAGAAGGCACCCTTCAAATATCAGGGACCTGGAGCAGTTTGCCAAAAATGAATGGTCTAAAATTCCAGCAGAGCATTGTAAGAAACTCATTGATGGTTACCGGAAGCGGTTGGTTGCAGTTATTTTGGCTAAAGGTTGTGCAACCAAGTATTAGGCTGAGGGTGCCAATACTTTTGTCTGGCCCATTTTTGGAGTTTTGTGTGAAATGATCAATGTTTTGCTTTTTGCTTCATTCTCTTTTGTGTTTTTTCATTTAGGACAAATTAAATGAAGATAATAATACCAAATAATTTGTGATTGCAATTATTTTCAGGAAGAAAAGGAGTATTATATGACAGAATTGCAGGGGTGTCAATACTTTTGGCCACAACTGTACCTAATCAGAGCACCACGTGAAGCCCCCCACAGGCCGCCCTGGGCATGAGCATATCATTAACTTAAAACTGAAAATAAAGATTACACAACAACCACAAGAAGGATTTCATCACCAGGTATCACTGTAATCAGGGAATCTATAGATTCTCCTTCCCAAAATTACTCCAATCCTGACACACACTGGGAAGGGAACATGGCAAAGGAAACAACAGCCTCTGCCCTGCTACAGAGATGGAAAAAGGAGGCAGCACATTTGCTGGAATGGTGATGGCATTACTGGCACCAAGATGTACAGTACATCCTTCCATAGAAGCAGTTTTCATGTAAACAAGGCACAAACAATAGAATAGTGTCATCAATATTGGTAAATATTCATCTTTCTATTATAAGCAATACAAAATGGCCCTTCTTTCCCCCAAAACTTAATCAGCTATTACACCGTATTCCAAATTATTATGCAAATTGGATTTAAGTGTCAAAGATTTAATTGTTTTGTTTTTCAAATAAACTCATGGATGGTATTGTGTCTCAGGGTTCAATGGATCACTGAAATTAATCTTAAACACATGTGATAATTAGTTTTCCAGGTGATTCTAATTAAACTACTTAAAAATGATGTTCCACATTATTAAGCAGGTCACAGTTTTCAAGTAACATGGGAAAGAAAAGGATCTCTCTGCTGCAGAAAAGCATCAAATAGTGCAATGCCTTGGTCAAGGGATGAAAACATGAGCTATTTCCAGAAAACTTAAGCGCGATCATCGTACTGTTAAGAGATTTGTGGCTGAATCTGAGCACAGACATGTTCGTTCTGATAAAGGCATAATGAGGAAGGTTTCTGCCAGGTAAGTTCATCAGATTAAGAGAGCAGCTGCTAAAAATCCATTACAAACCAGCAAACAGATATTTGAAGCTGCTGGTGCCTCTGGAGTCCTTTGAACCTCATATTTGGCCACCCCAGTGTTCACAAGCAGAAACGGTTGCAGTGGGCCCAGACATACAAGAAGAAGAATTTTCAGTCTTGTTTACTGATGAGTGTTGAGCATGGATGCTCCAGATGGATGGAGTAGTGGATGGTTGATGGATGGCCACCATGTCCCAACAAGGCTGCGACGTCAGCAAGGAGGTGGAGGAGTCATGATTTTGGGCCGGAATCATGGGGAAACAGCTGGTAGGGCCCTGTAAGGTTCCTGAAGGTGTGAAAATGACCTCTGCAAAGTATATAGAGTTTCTGACTGACAACTTTCTCCCATGGTATAAAAAGCAGAAACGTGTATTCAGGAGCAAAATCATCTTCATGCATGACAATGCCCCATCTCATGCTGCAAAGAATACCTCTGAGTCATTGGCTGCTATGGGCATAAAAGGAGATAATCTCATGGTGTGGCCACCATCTTCCCCTGACCTCAACCCTATAGAGAACCTTTGGAGTATCATCAAGCAAAAGATCTATGAGGGTGGGAGGCAGTTCACATCAAAATAGCAGCTCTGGGAGGCTATTCTGACTTCATGCAAAGGCATACAAGCAGAAACTCTCCAAATACTCACAAGTTCAATGTATGCAAGAATTGTGAAGGTGATATCAAAGAAGGGGTCCTATGTAATGTAACTTGGCCTGTTAGGAGGTTTTGGAGTTAAATAGCTTTTTTGTTCAGTGAATGGAACCTCCTAATGCTGCAAATTCCACAAATGAGCATTTTCAGTTCTTTAAAACATATCAAATGTTTAGAAATTCTACTGTGCCTAATAATTTGGAACAGTGAGTTTTTGAGTTTTTCTTCATTTTGGAGATTATATTGTTATCATTGGGAGGTTTCTTCAATAAAATTCAATGTATAATCTAACGGGTGATGACTTTTATTAGACTGACTGTCATTTGCACCGACCATTTAGGAAAATCTGAGAAAAATATAATTTGCATAATAATTTGGAACATGGTGTAAAGCTGGCAATGGGTTTCCACCATATATTGACTGTGATATCTATAGTTCTGCAGGCTTGATGACAATATGAGTTATCAAAGCAGTCAAACACATTGGCACCAAGCTGTATAAAATCTTGAATGAAGAACAGTCATTTTGAGCCTACACATGTAAAGCTCCTGCACCTCCCCATGGCTGCAGTGGACTGACTTTATAGGTGTCATATTGGGGCTCACCCAGCTTTACAAAGAACTAATGTAATTCTAACAATCCAAAGAGAATAACAATATGTTTCACCTAAAAGGCATGTGTTATTAAACATATAACAAGCCTCGAGAGAACAGACTCTGCCAGCAGTGCCCCCAGGAGGCCGTGGAGGATGAGGCCCACTTCCTGCTGAGGTGCCCCAAATACTCCGCAGTGAGGGACACTCACTTCAAGAGGCTGTCTGATCTCCTCCCAGACTTCACCTCCAAGGAGGAGGAAGAGAAACTGCCGATAATACTGGGGGAAGAGGAAAGTGCAGTGGCCGTAGCAGCGAAATATGTCAGTGCCTGCCACAGACTAAGAGGGGCCTGATATGTCATGGACTCCCGTACCCCAACACTGGACATATCCCTATCCCCCGACTAAAGAGCCCGATATGTCATGGACTCCTATACCCCACCCTGGAAACATCCCCTATCCTCTAAAAGGAATTTGATATTCCCTGGACCTCTATATGCCCCCCCTCCCCCACCCCCGTATTTTTACCATATGCTTTGGCAATGCTAACATGTACTTAGTCCTGCCAATAAAGCTCATTTGAATTTGAATTTGATATGGGATAGAGAGATAGATAAATAGATAGGGAGATAGATATGGGATAGAGAGATAGATGATAGATAGATATGGGATAGAGAGATAGATGATAGATAGATATGGGATAGAGAGATAGATGATAGATAGATATGGGATAGAGAGATAGATGATAGATAGATATGGGATAGAGAGATAGATGATAGATAGATATGGGATAGAGAGATAGATGATAGATAGATATGGGATAGAGAGATAGATGATAGATAGATATGGGATAGAGAGATAGATGATAGATAGATAGAGTGATAGATAGATGATAGATAGATATGGGATAGAGAGATAGATGATAGATAGATAGAGTGATAGATAGATATGGGATAGATAGATATGGGATAGATATGGGATAGATAGATATGGGATAGATAGATATGGGATAGATAGATATGGGATAGATAGATATGGGATAGATAGATATGGGATAGATAGATATGGGATAGATAGATAGATATGGGATAGATAGATAGATATGGGATAGATAGATAGATATGGGATAGATAGATAGATATGGGATAGATAGATAGATATGGGATAGATAGATAGATATGGGATAGATAGATAGATATGGGATAGATAGATAGATAGATAGATATGGGATAGATAGATAGATAGATAGATATTAGATATGGGATAATGAGATAGATAATGGAGATATAGGATAGATAGATAGATAATAGATAGATAATAGAGATAGATATAGGATAGATAGATATGGGATAGATAGATGATAGATAGATCATAGACAGACACTTGATGCATGCCAGCTCTCTGCCTGGCACTGACACAAAATGCATTGACAGCTCAGTAGGTGTCAGGTGAGCAGTGCACAAGGTGACACACTGGCAGCTCGGTAGATGCCAGGACTGGCTGGCACTCTCTGCAATGAGGGTGAGCACACTGCCGGCTGGGATGACATGATCTTACAACTAGCTTATGTAACAGGGCTTAGGTGGGATTGTCAGTCATGGCTGCCCTGCAGGACATCTGCCACAGGAGGGGATCCAGCACTACAGGTAACGCTCTCTGTGCCAGTCCTTATGTCAGGCAGGGCACGATGCATGCTGCCAATGTCACTGCTGAGAGCCGGGGGCGATGCCCTCATCACCAAGTTCCCTCAGCCCCCATAGGTGCCAGCCAGTGCCCTCAGCCCCGATAGGTGCCAGCCAGCGCCCTCTACCCCCATAGCTGCCAGCCAGTGCCCTCAGCCCCCATAGCTGCCAGCCAGTGCCCTCAGCCCCCATAGCTGCCAGCCAGTGCCCTCAGCCCCCATAGCTGCCAGCCAGTGCCCTCAGCCCCCATAGCTGCCAGCCAGTGCCCTCAGCCCCCATAGCTGCCAGCCAGTGCCCTCAGCCCCCATAGCTGCCAGCCAGTGCCCTCAGCCCCCATAGCTGCCAGCCAGTGCCCTCAGCCCCCATAGCTGCCAGCCAGTGCCCTCAGCCCCCATAGCTGCCAGCCAGTGCCCTCAGCCCCCATAGCTGCCAGCCAGTGCCCTCAGCCCCCATAGCTGCCAGCCAGTGCCCTCAGCCCCCATAGCTGCCAGCCAGTGCCCTCAGCCCCCCATAGCTGCCAGCCAGTGCCCTCAGCCCCCATAGCTGCCAGCCAGTGCCCTCAGCCCCCATAGCTGCCAGCCAGTGCCCTCAGCCCCCATAGCTGCCAGCCAGTGTCCTCTGCCCCCATAGCTGCCAGCCAGTGCCCTCAGCCCCCATAGCTGCCAGCCAGTGCCCTCAGCCCCCATAGCTGCCAGCCAGTGCCCTCTGCCCCCATAGCTGCCAGCCAGTGCCCTCAGCCCCCATAGCTGCCAGCCAGTGCCCTCAGCCCCCATAGCTGCCAGCCAGTGCCCTCAGCCCCCATAGCTGCCAGCCAGTGCCCTCTGCCCCCATAGCTGCCAGCCAGTGCCCTCAGCCCCCATAGCTGCCAGCCAGTGCCCTCAGCCCCCATAGCTGCCAGCCAGTGCCCTCAGCCCCCATAGCTGCCAGCCAGTGCCCTCAGCCCCCATAGCTGCCAGCCAGTGTCCTCTGCCCCCATAGCTGCCAGCCAGTGCCCCCGGGAAGCCCATGCCCAGCACTGATCTCATGCACCCTATGCATAGCGAAGGATCCGGCACTTAACTATTTGCAGAGTTGCTGCAGACACAGGTCCAGGCATTCTCCCTCCACCTCCTCCGGGGTGATGTGGTCGGACAGTGGACGGAGCGGGATGGGGTCCTCCTCCCCGAAGGGTCCCCTGAACTCTCCCAGGAAAAGCTCCAGGAACCTGCGGCAGGTTTTCTCCTCGCTGGATGCGCCGGACATCGCTTCTCATTCCTGGGCGGAGATGGAGAAGAAGGAGCGGCGGCGGCACAGGCGGCACTGAGCGCTCTGCTCACACATCCCACAGATAGAGCAGCAGTGTGACGACAGCAGGCGGTCATGTGACCTCAGGGGCGGGGCCAGCGCGGTCACACGATGGATGTCACTGTGACTGCTGTGTGCGTCTGCTGCGGAGCCGGTCCGGGGGCAGCAGGGCGGGACATGGGGAGTGGGCACCGCGGTGCTGTGCCCTATTGGCTGTGCATCGGTCCTGGGCCACGCTAGGTCCTGAGTCTGGGCTGTTACATAGATGTAGTTATGCCAATCAGATGAACTAGCCTGTCTCTAGAATTAAAGGGAACCTGTCACCCCCCTCAGGCGCTTGTAACTAAAAGAGCCGCCTTGTGCAGCACTAATGCTGCATTCTGTGAAGGTGGCTTCTTTTTGTGCTCCCTTCCAACGCTGCAATATCACTTTTTACAATTTGCCCCTCATACCTTTAGTGTGTCAAGGGGGCATGTCTTTTCCCCCGGACACAACCGCCTCCCAGCCATCACTCAGCCCTTCTGTGCGCCGGGCGCCTCCTCCAGTGATCACTGGGAGGCGGTTGTGTCATAGAGAGATGATAGCAGTTACACATAATGACTTAGGGTATGTTTCCACGTGGCGAATATGCTGCGGATTGGACGCTGTGTATAACCACAGCGACCAATCCGCAGTGTCCAGATGTTACAGCATAGTGGAGGGGATTTTATGAAATCCCATCTCCATTATGCGTACAAAAATGCAGGTGGCAAACTTTTTTTGCACGCATGCGGCGCGTCTTTATATACCTCAGCATGTCTACTTATGATTTGTGATTCCATATGTGTTCAATGAACACACGTACTAAAGCCGATACGCCACGTGGAAACATAGCCTTACTGCTGACGTTCTTTCTGATGGAGTCATTTATTTTTCCCGTCTTTTCTCTCTGGCCCAGATCGACATGACAACTTCCAGCCAGGACTCTGTTGCAGAGACTACAACAAAGACACATTTCACTTCTCATATTCCAGCCATCACCATCTATACCCAACCTGCACAAACCCCTCATCCTGCTGATAGCCCAATACTGAGCCGCTGCTGCCGTATGTGACCCTATTACTGCACCTGCTTTGTGGTTCTCTGTGCCCTCTAAATTCTAAAGCACCCCTCTATAATATAGTAATGCCAGGTGCAACTGCCCTAGAAAACGCTGCCCATATTTTGCCCCCTAGAAAGTAATAATGCCCTGTGTGCCCCTTTGATAGTCACAGTAACCTGAGTTCCCCTATAACAATAGGTGCCCACTTTACATTTAATAATATCCTGAGTTTTCCCCCCTGTACGGCTTCCATATACACAGTATGATGCTCTCTTATACACAGTATAATGCCCCCTCACTGTATAGTACCACCCACATAGTATACAGTATACTGACCCCTTAGTAACCCCCAAACTGTTTGATGGCTCCAACACAGTATGATGGCCCCCTCACTGTAATCTACATACTGTATGATTGCCCCCTACATAGCCTCCATATAGTATAATGCACTAGATAGTCCTCAATATAGTATAATGCACTCTCCATAAGCCTCCATATAGTATAATGCACTCCCCATAGGCCTACTCTATATTGTAGAGGTAGACTCTATAGCACAAGGCAGCACACATAGGCAGGCTCTGTAGTATAAGGCAGCACCCCATAGGCAGACCCTGCAGTATAAGACAGCACCCCATAGGCAGACTCTGTAGTATAAGGCAGCACCCATAGGCAGACCCTGTAGTATAAGGCAGCCCCCATAGGCAGACTCTGTAGTATAAGACAGTACCCCATAGGCAGACTCTGTAGTATAAGACAGCACCCCAAAGGCAGACTCTGCATAGTGTAAGGCAGCCCCCATAGGCAGACCCTGTAGTATAAGGCAGCCCCCATAGGCAGACTCTGTAGTATAAGACAGTACCCCATAGGCAGACTCTGTAGTAAAAGACAGCACCCCATAGGCAGACTCTGCATAGTGTAAGGCAGCCCCCATAGGCAGACCTTGTAGTATAAGACAGCACCCTATAGGCAGACTCTGTAGTATAAGACAGCACCCATAGGCAGACCCTATAGTATAAGGCATGGCTGCCTCATAAAAAAAAACCAAATACCTCTCTTCTTCCTGGTTCCTGCACTGTCAGTGTCGGTGACGTCAGACGCTGACAGGGGTATGATGGGAGAAGGAGCGTAACGCTCCTTCTCTCATCAAGGCGTTCAGCTGTATCAGCATGTTGCCGATACAGCTGAACCTGCGATGACAGGCGGGGGGCCCACTGCTGGCACCGGGTCCCCCGACTGCTCAGGAGTCCCATAGCAGCCGGGCGGCATTGCAGGGAGATCAATTCTTCCTGCTCTGCCGCAGAATGTAACTGTATTGGTGTGCTGCACACGCCGATACAGTTACAGTAGCATAGCTCCGGGAGGGCCCCCTCAGAGTGCGGGGTCCAGGGCAATGGCCCCCTCTGCCCCCCGGTAGCTACGCTACTGGTTTTAGGTTCTAGAGTGCAACTCTGGTCATAGAGCATCGGCATTGCTACTGACAGGGACCAAGGGCACAAACCCCAGAGAACTAATTTTAACTATACTGTACTCTTCTGTACAAAATTGAGTACTATTGCCAATAAGTAAGCCATGAGCTCAGCGCCTCACGATTAAATGCTGTGGGAATCCTTAGAAGTTATTATCTCATAAGCTGGGTCTGGGGCCAATCACTATATGTCCTACTGACTCAAGGTACTTGCTGCCACCTACTCCATAACTCAATAAACCAATGGGTATGTTATGATCACTAATTTAGAGTACTCTTCTGCCTCTATCAGATTCCCTCTCCCCACCACGCAATTGGATGGTACAAATGTCCTGGCTGAAGTACCCATTCGCCAACTGCATCTTTACTGCAGACCTTACTCAGTACTTCATCATAAACAATATACCTGGCTTGTAAAAAACCTCCCAATATAATATAGTCTGGCACATCTGGGCATGCAACACAAAAGATGCATCTGTCTCACAAAACAAGAACCTGACCCTCCATAAAAATGAAGGAACATGCTCAGTAAGAGCATTGAAGATGGGTCGTGGCTGGGTCTTCCAGCACGATAATGACTCAAAACACGAGTCGCACAGCCAGGGCAGTGGGGTACTTGGTACCGGGTCCAGTCTCAAGGGGGATGTCACGGTGGCTGTGACTCGGTCCGTGGCCCTGGGGCTCAACATTAAAGGGGAACTGTCTTTAAAGGGGAAATGTTGTGAATTCTGTGGCAGAGCTCCCTCCTGTGGTCACAAGTGGTACTTCGGCTGGTTCTCTCTGTGAGCTTCTGTTGGTGGAGGGAAGTGGTACTGCGGCTTCTGAGTTTCCTCCCTCAGGTGATCTGGTGAGGTCGTTAGGTGCTTCTCTACTTAACTCCACCTAATTCTTTGATCCTGGCTTCCTGTCAATGTTCCAGTGTTGGACTTGCTTTTCCCTGGATCATTCCTGTGGCCTGCTGCTCTGCATAGCTAAGTTCTTCTTTGCTATTTGTTTGCTATTTTTTCTGTCCAGCTTGTCTAATTTTTTGCTGGAAGCTCTGGGACGCAAAGGGTGTACCTCCGTGCCGTTAGTTCGGTACGGAGGGTCTTTTTGCCCCCTTTGCGTGGTTTTCTTTAGGGTTTTGTGTAGACCGCAAAGTTACCTTTTCTATCCTCGCTCTGTTAAGAAAGTCGGGCCTCGCTTTGCTGAATCTATTTCATCTCTACGTTTGTCTTTTCATCTTAACTCACAGTCATTATATGTGGGGGGCTGCCTTTTCCTTTGGGGTATTTCTCTGAGGCAAGGTAGGCTTATTTTCTATCTTCAGGCTAGTTAGTTTCTCAGGCTGTGCCGAGTTGCATAGGCAGAGTTAGGCGCAATCCACGGCTGCCTCTAGTGTTGTTTGGAGAGGATTAGGGATTGCGGTCAGCAGAGTTCCCACGTCTCAGAGCTCGTTCTATGATTTTGGGGTATTGTCAGATCACTGTATGTGCTCTGACCGCTATGTCCATTGTGGTACTGAATTGCCTTTCATAACAGTACAGGAAGCCAAAAGTACTAATGATTCTCAATAGAGGGAAAAAAGAAGTTCTGAGACCATTTTTTTTTCTTTGCACTGTGTTTTGCCTTTTTTTTCCCCTAGACATTTGGGTGGTTCAGTACACAGGTGTAGCGATGGACATTAGAAGTCTGTCTTCATCTGTGGATCAGCTCTCGGCAAGAGTACAAAAGATTCAAGACACTATTGATCAGAAATCTATGTTAGAACCAAGAATTCCTATTCCTGATTTGTTTTTTGGAGATAGAACTAAGTTTCTGAGTTTCAAAAATAATTGTAAATTATTTCTGGCCTTGAAACCTCGCTCCTCTGGTGATCCAGTTCAACAGGTTTTGATTGTTATTTCTTTTTTGCGCGGCGACCCTCAGGACTGGGCATTTTCTCTTGCGCCAGGAGATCCTGCATTGAGTAATATCGATGCGTTTTTCCTGGCGCTCGGATTGCTGTACGATGAACCTAATTCAGTGGATCAGGCAGAGAAAAATTTGCTGGCTCTTTGTCAGGGTCAGGATGAGATAGAGGTATATTGTCAGAAATTTAGAAAGTGGTCCGTGCTCACTCAATGGAATGAATCTGCGCTGGCAGCTATGTTCAGAAAGGGTCTCTCTGAAGCCCTTAAGGATGTCATGGTGGGATTTCCTATGCCTGCTGGTTTGAATGAGTCTATGTCTTTGGCCATTCATTCAGATCGGTCGACGCTTGCGTGAGCGTAAATCTGTGCACCATTTGGCGGTATTACCTGAGCTTAAACCTGAGCCTATGCAGTGCGATAGGACTTTGACCAGAGTTGAACGGCAAGAACACAGACGTCTGAATGGGCTGTGTTTCTACTGTGGTGATTCCACTCATGCTATCTCTGATTGTCCTAAGCGCACTAAGCGGTTCGCTAGGTCTTCCACCATTGGTACGGTACAGTCAAAATTTCTTCTGTCTGTTACCTTGATCTGCTCTTTGTCATCGTATTCTGTCATGGCATTTGTGGATTCAGGCGCTGCCCTGAATTTGATGGACTTGGAGTATGCTAAGCGTTGTGGGTTTCTCTTAGAGCCCTTGCAGTGTCCTATTCCATTGAGAGGAATTGATGCCACGCCTTTGGCCAAGAATAAGCCTCAGTACTGGACCCAGCTGACCATGTGCATGGCTCCTGCACATCAGGAGGATATTCGCTTTCTGGTGTTGCATAATCTGCATGATGTTGTCGTGTTAGGGTTGCCATGGCTACAAGCCCATAATCCAGTATTAGATTGGAAATCCATGTCTGTGTCCAGCTGGGGTTGTCAGGGGGTACATGGTGATGTTCCATTTCTGTCAATTTCGTCATCCACCCCTTCTGAGGTTCCAGAGTTCTTGTCTGATTACCGGGATGTATTTGATGAGCCCAAGTCCGATGCCCTACCTCCGCATAGGGATTGTGATTGTGCTATCAATTTGATTCCTGGTAGTAAATTCCCAAAAGGTCGACTGTTTAATTTATCCGTGCCTAAGCACGCCGCTATGCGCAGTTATGTGAAGGAATCCCTGGAGAAGGGGCATATTCGCCCGTCATCGTCACCATTAGGAGCAGGGTTCTTTTTTGTAGCCAAGAAGGATGGTTCGCTGAGACCTTGTATAGATTACCGCCTTCTAAATAAGATCACGGTTAAATTTCAGTACCCCTTGCCATTGTTATTTGATTTGTTTGCTCGGATTAAGGGGGCTAGTTGGTTCACCAAGATAGATCTTCGTGGTGCGTATAATCTGGTGCGAATCAGGCGAGGAGATGAATGGAAAACTGCATTTAATACGCCCGAAGGTCATTTTGAGTATCTAGTGATGCCATTCGGACTTGCCAATGCTCCATCAGTGTTTCAATCCTTTATGCATGACATCTTCAGAGAGTACCTGGATAAATTCCTGATTGTGTACTTGGATGACATTTTGATCTTCTCGGATGATTGGGAGTCTCATGTGAAGCAGGTCAGAACAGTTTTTCAGATCCTGCGTGCTAATTCTTTGTTTGTGAAGGGATCAAAGTGTCTCTTTGGTGTGCAGAAGGTTTCATTTTTGGGGTTCATCTTTTCCCCTTCTACTATCGAGATGGATCCTGTTAAGGTCCAAGCCATCCATGATTGGACTCAGCCGACATCTCTGAAAAGTCTGCAAAAGTTCCTGGGCTTTGCTAATTTTTATCGTCGCTTCATCTGCAATTTTTCTAGTATTGCTAAACCATTGACCGATTTGACCAAGAAGGGTGCTGATTTGGTCAATTGGTCTTCTGCTGCTGTGGAAGCTTTTCAAGAGTTGAAGCGTCGTTTTTCTTCTGCCCCTGTGTTGTGTCAACCAGATGTTTCTCTTCCGTTCCAGGTCGAGGTTGATGCTTCTGAGATTGGAGCAGGGGCTGTTTTGTCGCAGAGAGGTTCTGATTGCTCAGTGATGAAACCATGCGCATTTTTTTCCAGGAAGCTTTTGCCTGCTGAGCGAAATTATGATGTGGGCAACCAAGAGTTGCTGGCCATGAAGTGGGCATTCGAGGAGTGGTGTCATTGGCTTGAAGGAGCTAAGCATCGCGTGGTGGTATTGACTGATCATAAGAACTTGACTTATCTTGAGTCTCCTAAGCGGTTGAATCCTAGACAGGCTCGCTGGTCGCTGGTTTTTGCCCGTTTTGACTTTGTGATTTCGTACCTTCCGGGCTCTAAAAATGTGAAGGCGGATGCTCTGTCTAGGAGTTTTGTGCCCGACTCTCCGGGTTTGTCTGAGCCGGCGGGTATCCTCAAGGAAGGAGTAATTGTGTCTGCCATCTCCCCTGATTTGCGGCGGGTGCTGCAAAAATTTCAGGCTAATAAACCTGATCGTTGTCCAGCGGAGAGACTGTTTGTCCCTGATAAGTGGACCAATAAAGTTATCTCTGAGGTTCATTGTTCGGTGTTGGCTGGTCATCCTGGAATCTTTGGTACCAGAGAGTTAGTGGCTAGATCCTTTTGGTGGCCGTCTCTGTCGCGGGATGTGCGTACTTTTGTGCAGTCCTGTGGGATTTGTGCTCGGGCTAAGCCCTGCTGTTCTCGTGCCAGTGGGTTGCTTTTGCCCTTGCCGGTCCCGAAGAGGCCTTGGACACATATCTCTATGGATTTTATTTCTGATCTTCCCGTTTCTCAAAAGATGTCAGTCATTTGGGTGGTCTGTGATCGCTTTTCTAAGATGGTCCATTTGGTACCCTTGTCTAAATTGCCTTCCTCCTCTGATTTGGTGCCATTGTTCTTCCAGCATGTGGTTCGTTTACATGGCATTCCAGAGAATATCGTTTCTGACAGAGGTTCCCAGTTTGTTTCAAGGTTTTGGCGAGCCTTTTGTGGTAGGATGGGCATTGACTTGTCTTTTTCCTCGGCTTTCCATCCTCAGACTAATGGCCAGACCGAACGAACCAATCAGACCTTGGAAACATATCTTAGATGCTTGGTTTCTGCCGATCAGGATGACTGGGTGTCCTTTTTGCCTTTGGCTGAGTTCACCCTTAATAATCGGGCCAGCTCGGCTACCTTGGTTTCGCCATTTTTCTGCAATTCTGGGTTCCATCCTCGTTTCTCTTCAGGACAGGTTGAGTCTTCGGACTGTCCTGGTGTGGATACTGTGCTGGACAGGTTGCAGCAGATTTGGACTCATGTAGTGGACAATTTGACCTTGTCCCAGGAGAAGGCTCAACGTTTCGCTAATCGCAGACGCCGTGTGGGTCCCCGACTTCGTGTTGGGGATCTGGTTTGGTTATCTTCTCATCATATTCCTATGAAGGTTTCCTCTCCTAAGTTTAAACCTCGTTTCATTGGTCCGTATAGGATTTCTGAGGTTCTTAATCCTGTGTCTTTTCGTCTGACCCTTCCAGATTCTTTTTCCATACATAACGTATTCCATAGGTCATTGTTGCGGAGATACGTGGCACCTATGGTTCCATCTGTTGATCCTCCTGCCCCGGTTTTGGTGGAGGGGGAATTGGAGTATATTGTGGAGAAGATTTTGGATTCTCGTGTTTCTAGACGGAAACTCCAGTATCTGGTTAAATGGAAGGGTTATGCTCAGGAAGATAATTCCTGGGTTTTTGCCTCTGATGTCCATGCTCCCGATCTTGTTCGTGCCTTTCATGTGGCTCATCCTGGTCGGCCTGGGGGCTCTGGTGAGGGTTCGGTGACCCCTCCTCAAGGGGGGGAGGTACTGTTGTGAATTCTGTGGCAGAGCTCCCTCCTGTGGTCACAAGTTGTACTTCGGCTGATTCTCTCTGTGAGCTTCTGTTGGTGGAGGGAAGTGGTACTGCGGCTTCTGAGTTTCCTCCCTCAGGTGATCTGGTGAGGTCGTTAGGTGCTTCTCTACTTAACTCCACCTAATTCTTTGATCCTGGCTTCCTGTCAATGTTCCAGTGTTGGAGTTGCTTTTTCCTGGATCATTCCTGTGGCCTGCTGCTCTGCATAGCTAAGTTCTTCTTTGCTACTTGTTTGCTATTTTTTCTGTCCAGCTTGTCTAATTTTTTGCTGGAAGCTCTGGGACGCAAAGGGTGTACCTCCGTGCCGTTAGTTCGGTACGGAGGGTCTTTTTGCCCCCTTTGCGTGGTTTTCTTTAGGGTTTTGTGTAGACCGCAAAGTTACCTTTTCTATCCTCGCTCTGTTAAGAAAGTCGGGCCTCGCTTTGCTGAATCTATTTCATCTCTACGTTTGTCTTTTCATCTTAACTCACAGTCATTATATGTGGGGGGCTGCCTTTTCCTTTGGGGTATTTCTCTGAGGCAAGGTAGGCTTATTTTCTATCTTCAGGCTAGTTAGTTTCTCAGGCTGTGCCGAGTTGCATAGGCAGAGTTAGGCGCAATCCACGGCTGCCTCTAGTGTTGTTTGGAGAGGATTAGGGATTGCGGTCTGCAGAGTTCCCACTTCTCAGAGCTCGTTCTATGATTTTGGGGTATTGTCAGATCACTGTATGTGCTCTGACCGCTATGTCCATTGTGGTACTGAATTGCCTTTCATAACAGGGAAAATGTTCAAAGTCTGTCATGACGCCACCTGTGGTGTTTGGTCAGTACCGACAGGGCGTTGAAGGGGTCCTCTGGGGGATGTTGTTTCTGCACGGGTGTTACACTTCCCACAGGTGAAGCGGGATCCCCTGGGGTCCTATGGTGTGTGGCCAAGATGATGGTATGTGCCGATGAATAAATGAAGGAGACAAGTTGTAAGTCTTTACCTGGTTTACTGCAGATGGTATACCACAGTCCAGGGCACCGGCAACAGGTACATTAGGAGTCCAGGCAGTCCAGAGACAAGTGGAATCCCCTTAGCAAGTGAGGTTGGGGGCCTTCCACTCTGCGCTTGCTGTGTCTGAAGTCCTTGCTGCCACTAAGTGCTCCAAACAAGGTTCTAGTTGTTTCCCCTGTCCTGGGACAGATACCTGTATGGTAGGCAGCTTGAGCCATACCTACTGAGGGTCTCCGCACGGTGACTGCTTTATTTTTTAAGCCTCTACGGTTTTGGTACTTTGAGATATCCCCCACTTTTGCTTTATTTTTGGCTCCCCCCTCCTAGTATTCTAATTTACTGAGATAATGACTTTTGGGTTTTCATTGGCTGTAAGCCATAATCATCAACATTTTACCCCTTCATGACCCAGCCTATTTTGACCTTAAAGACCTTGCCGTTTTTTGCAATTCTGACCAGTGTCCCTTTATGAGGTAATAACTCAGGAACGCTTCAACGGATCCTAGCGGTTCTGAGATTGTTTTTTCGTGACATATTGGGCTTCATGTTAGTGGTAAATTTAGGTCAATAAATTCTGCGTTTATTTGTGATAAAAATGGAAATTTGGCGAAAATTTAGAAAATTTTGCAATTTTCACATTTTGAATTTTTATTCTGTTAAACCAGAGAGTTATGTGACACAAAATAGTTAATAAATAACATTTCCCACATGTATACTTTACATCAGCACAATTTTGGAAACAAAATTTTTTTTTGCTAGGAAGTTATAAGGGTGCTTCACAAATTGATCCGTAAAAATTAAAAAGTAGTTTTTTTTTCACAAAAAAATTCTTTTAGCCTCAATTTTTTCATTTTCACATGGGCAACAGGATAAAAGGGATCCAAAAATTTGTTGGGCAATTTCTCCTGAGTACACCAATACCTCACATGTGGGGGTAAACCACTGTTTGGGCACATGGTAAGGCTCGGAAGGGAAGGAGCGCCATTTGACTTTTTGAATGAAAAATTATCTCCATCGTTAGCGGACACCATGTCGCGTTTGGAGAGCCCCTGTGTGCCTAAACATTGGCGCTCCCCCACAAGTGACCCCATTTTGGAAACTAGACCCCCCAAGGAACTTATCTAGATGCCTAGTGAGCACTTTAAACCCTCAGGTGCTTCACAAATTGATCTGTAAAAATGAAAAAGTACTTTTTTTTCACAAAAAATTTCTTTTCGCCTCAATTTTTTCATTTTCACATGGGCAATAGGATAAAATGGATCATAAAATTTGTTGGGCAATTTCTCCCGAGTACGCCGATACCTTATATGTGGGTGTAAACCACTGTTTGGGCACTCGGCAGGGCTCGGAAGGGAAGGCGCGCCATTTGACTTTTTGAATGGAAAATTAGCTCCAATTGTTAGCGGACACCATGTCGCGTTTGGAGAGCCCCTGTGTGCCTAAACATTGGAGCTCTGTTATGGCTGGCAATCAGGCAACACAGCGTGCAGTAATCAGCGCACATACAGAGATCTGGCAATAACCAAAAACAATAGGACGAGCTCTGAAACGTGGAATCTCTGTAGACTGCAGTACCTGATCTATCCTCACACAACTATAAGCAGCAGTGGATTGCGCCTAACAACTACCTATGCAACTCGGCACTGCCTGAGGAGCTGACTAGCCTGAAGATAGAAATACAAGCCTGACTTACCTCAGAGAAATACCCCAAAGGAATAGGCAGCCCCCCACATATAATGACTGTTAGCAAGATGAAAAGACAAACGTAGGAATGAAATAGATTCAGCAAAGTGAGGCCCGATATTCTAGACAGAGCGAGGATAGCAAAGAGAACTATGCAGTCTACAAAAACCCTAAAACGAAAACCACGCAAAGGGGCAAAAAGACCCACCGTGCCGAACTAACAGCACGGCGGTGCACCCCTCTGCTTCTCAGAGCTTCCAGCAAAAGACAATAGCAAGCTGGACAGAAAAAAAACAGAAAACAAACTAGAAGCACTTATCTAGCAGAGCAGCAGGCCCAAGGAAAGATGCAGTAGCTCAGATCCAACACTGGAACATTGACAAGGAGCAAGGAAGACAGACTCAGGTGGAGCTAAATAGCAAGGCAGCCAACGAGCTCACCAAAACACCTGAGGGAGGAAGCCCAGAGACTGCAATACCACTTGTGACCACAGAAGTGAACTCAGCCACAGAATTCACAACAGAGCTCCCCCACAAGTGACCCCAATTTGGAAACTAGACCCCCCAAGGAACTTATCTAGATGCATATTGAGCACTTTAAACCCCCAGGTGCTTCACAGAAGTTTATAACGCAGAGCCATGAAAATAAAAAATAATTTTTCTTTCCTCAAAAATGATTTTTAGCCTGGAATTTCCTATTTTGCCAAGGGTAATAGGAGAAATTGGACCACAAATGTTGTTGTCCAGTTTGTCCTGAGTACGCTAATACCCCATATGTGGGGGTAAACCACTGTTTGGGCGCACGGCAGGGCTCGGAAGGGAAGGCACGCCATTTGGCTTTTTAAATGGAAAATTAGCTCCAATCATTAGCGGACACCATGTCACGTTTGGAGAGCTCCTGTGTGCCTAAACATTGGAGATCCCCCAGAAATGACCCCCTTTTGGAAACTAGACCCCCAAAGGAACTAATCTAGATGTGTGGTGAGGACTTTGAACCCCCAAGTGCTTCACAGAAGTTTATAACGCAGAGCCATGAAAAAAAAAAAAAATATTTTCTCAAAAATGATCTTTTAGCCTGCAATTTTTTATTTTCCCAAGGGTAACAGGAGAAATTTGACCCCAAAAGTTGTTGTCCAGTTTCTCCTGAGTACGCTGATACCCCATATGTGGGGGTAAACCACTGTTTGGGCACATGCCGGGGCTCGGAAGTGAAGTAGTGACGTTTTGAAATGCAGACTTTGATGGAATGCTCTGTGGGCGTCACGTTGCGTTTGCAGAGCCCCTGATGTGGCTTAACAGTAGAAACCCCCCACAAGTGACCCCAGTTTGGAAACTAGACCCCGAAAGGAACTTATCTAGATGTGTGGTGAGCACTTTGAACCCCCAAGTGCTTCATAGAAGTTTATAATGTAGAGCCGTGAAAATAATAAATAAGTTTTCTTTCCTCAAAAATAATTATTTAGCCCAGAATTTTTTATTTTCCCAAGGGTTACAGGAGAAATTGGACCCCAAAAGTTGTTGTCCAGTTTCTCCTGAGTACGCTGATACCCCATGTGTGGAAGTAAACCACTGTTTGGGCACACGTCGGGGCTCAGAAGGGAAGTAGTGACTTTTGAAATGCAGACTTTGATGGAATGGTCTGCGGGCGTCACGTTGCGTTTGCAGAGCCCCTGGTGTGCCTAAACAGTAGAAACCCCCCACAAGTGACCCCATTTTAGAAACTAGACCCCCAAGGAACTTATCTAGATATGTGGTGAGCACTTTGAACCCCCAAGTGCTTCACAGACGTTTACAACGCAGAGCCGTGAAAATAAAAAATCATTTTTCTTTCCTCAAAAATGATGTTTTAGCAAGCAATTTTTTATTTTCACAAGGGTAACAGGAGAAATTGGACCCCAGTAATTGTTGCGCAGTTTATCCTGAGTATGCGGGTACCCCATATGTGGGGGTAAACCACTGTTTGGGCGCACGTCGGGGCTCGGAAGTGAGGGAGCACCATTTGACTTTTTGAATACGAGATTGGCTGGAATCAATGGTGGCGCCATGTTGCGTTTGGAGACCCCTGATGTGCCTAAACAGTGGTAACCCCTCAATTCTACCTCCAACACTAACCCCCCCACACCCCTAACCCTAATCCCAACTGTAGCCATAACCCTAATCACACCCCTAACCACAACCCTAATTCCAACCCTAACCCTAAGGCTATGTGCCCACGTTGCGGATTCGTGTGAGTTTTTCAGCATCATTTTTGAAAAATCCGCGGGTAAAAGGCACTGCGTTTTACCTGCAGATTTTCCGCGGATTTCCAGTGTTTTTTGTGCGGATTTCACCTGCGGATTCCTATTGAGGAACAGGTGTAAAACGCTGCGGAATCCGCACAAAGAATTGACATGCTACGGAAAATACAACACAGCGTTTCCGGCGCGGTATTTTCCGCACCATGGGCACAGCGGATTTGATTTTCCATATGTTTACATGGTACTGTAAACCTGATGGAACACTGCTGCGAATCCGCAGCGGCCAATCCGCACCGTGTGCACATAGCCTAATTCTAAAGGTATGTGCACACGCCGCGGAAAACGCTGCGGATCCGCAGCAGTTTCCCATGAGTTTACAGTTCAATGTAACCTATGGAAAACAAAAATCGCTGTACACATGCTGCGGAAAAACTGCACGGAAACGCAGCGGTTTACATTCCGCAGCATGTCACTTCTTTGTGCGGATTCCGCAGCGGATTTACAACTGCTCTAATAGAAAATCGCAGTTGTAAAACCGCAGTGAAATGCGCAGAAAAAACGCGGTAAATCCGCCATAAATCCGCAGCGGTTTAGCACTGTGGATTTATCAAATCCGCAGCGGAAAAATCCGCAGAGGAACAGAATACGTGTGCACATACCGAAACCCTAACCCTAACCCTAGCCCTAGCCCTAACCCTACCCCTAACCCTAGCCCTAACCCTACCCCTAAGCCTACCCCTAGCCCTAACCCTACCCCTAACCCTACCCCTAACCCTACCCCTACCCCTAACCCTAACCCTATTGTAACAGTGGAAAAAAAAATCTTTATTTTTTTATTGTCCCTACCTATGGGGGTGACAAAGGGGGGGGGGGGCCATTTATTATTTTTTTTATTTTGATCACTGAGATATAATCTATCTCAGTGATCAAAATGCACTTTGGAACGAATCTGCCGGCCGGCAGATTCAGCGGGCGCACTGCGCATGCGCCCGCCATTTTGGAAGATGGCGGCGCCCAGGGAGAAGACGGACGGACCCCGGCAGGATCGGTAAGTATGATGGGGTGGGGGGGGAGCACGGGGGGGGTTTCGGAGCATGGGGGGGGATCGGAGCGCGGCAGGGGTGGAACGGAGCACGGGGGCGTGGAACGGAGCACGGGGGGCTGCTGGAACGGAGCACGGGGGGGTGGAACGGAGCACGGGGGGTGGATCGGAGTGCAGGGGGGGTGATTGGAGCACAGGGGGGTGATTGGAGCACGGGGGCAGCGGACAAGAGCACGGGGGGAGCGGAGCACAGGACGGAGGGAGCCGGAGCAGTGTACCGGACAGATCGGAGGGCTGGGGGGGCGATCGGTGGGGTGGGGTGGGGGCACATAAGTGTTTCCAGCCATGGCCGATGATATTGCAGCATCGGCCATGGCTAGATTGTAATATTTCACCAGTTATAATAGGTGAAATATTACAAATCGCTCTGATTGGCAGTTTCACTTTCAACAGCCAATCAGAGCGATCGTAGCCACGGGGGGGTGAAGCCACCCCCCCTGGGCTAAACTACCACTCCCCCTGTCCCTGCAGATCGGGTGAAATGGGAGTTAACCCTTTCACCCGATCTGCAGGGACGCGATCTTTCCATGACGCCACATAGGCGTCATGGGTCGGATTGGCACCGACTTTCATGACGCCTACGTGGCGTCATAGGTCGGGAAGGGTTAACAGAAGTAAACTCTTGAAATAGATCACTCTGTTTGCAATGATTGTATATAATACATGAGTTTAATTTTTTGTATTGAAGACCTGAAATAAATTAACTTTTTGATGATATTCTACAGTAATTTTGTAAGAAGCACCTGTATGTGCCTGTGTGTGTGTATGTATATATATATATATATACTAGAGGTGTCAAACTGCATTCCTCGAGGGCCGCAAGCCATGCGGGTTTTCAAGATTTCCATAGCTTTGCACAAGGTGCTGTAATAATTATGTGTGTAGGTGATTAAACTATCACCTGTGCAGTACAAGGAAATCCTGAAAACATGACCTGTCTGCAGCCCTTGAGGAATGCAGTTTGACACCTCTGATATACAGTACAGACCAAAAGTTTGGACACACCTTCTCATTTAAAGATTTTTCTGTATTTTCATGACTATGAAAATTGTACATTCACACTGAAGGCATCAAAACTATGAATTAACACATGTGGAATTATATACTTAACAAAAAAGTGTGAAACAACTGTCGGGAGAGCGCAGCCATAGCCACACGCCTTTACATGCCTGCCTGACCCCCCGGCACTTGCCTCAATCTCCTCCACGATATATTACAGGTAACAAATTCCTCCTCATTAACGGCATTCTTTCAGCCATTTATTCTGCTAATACACAGGGGTTTCTTCTCATCAGCCTTAGGAGTAGCTGCTTTATTTTTTCAGCCTCTACGGTTTTGGTACTTTGAGATATCCCCCACTTTTGCTTTATTTTTGGCTCCCCCCTCCTCCCATATGTATCACAATTGTGGCAATATGTGTAGGTGGTAGTTTATGCCCGTTTAATGTGTATGGTTTAAAAAACCAGATTCTGGTAGTCACACTTGTGTTATATAGACCTCCTATATTCTATATTGGAGGGGGCATCCGTTCATGCGGCGCATGTATTATTCTATATATAGATTTATTCTTGCTGGCTTCCCTCTCCCTTTACCACTTGGAAGTCCCATTTTTTGTCTTTTTTTATATTTCCTTTGGTCCAGTTCCCCTTCCCCTCCCCTTTCCCATTTTTCCTTTTTTTAATATGTATTAATAAACGGTTATTTTAAACTTTACCTATTGTTCATTTCACTTCTTATCCTCTGCTCGGTGTACTCCCTAGAGGATTATGGTTATATATACTTGTTGGAGTGACTTATGAGCCACTAATTATTAGGACTATGAAAATATTTACCTGGTTTACTGCAGATGGTATACCACAGTCCAGGGCACCGGCAACAGGTACATTAGGAGTCCAGGCAGTCCAGAGACAAGTGGAATCCCCTTAGCAAGTGAGGTTGGGGGCCTTCCACTCTGCGCTTGCTGTGTCTGAAGTCCTTGCTGCCACTAAGTGCTCCAAACAAGGTCTTAGTTGTTTCCCCTGCCCTGGGACAGATACCTGTATGGTAGGCAGCTTGAGCCGTACCTACTGGGGGTCTCCGCACGGTGACTCAAGGCTCCAGGGTGCTGCTGTACCACGGGTGTGAATGGGCAATGTCCGTGTAATCCTATGCCCTCCAGTTCTGCTCTGTGTCTTAGAGTTTCAACAAAAGCCTCGGGTTCCTGGTACCCGGTTTCTGCGCACTGACTGCTTGGAGGCCTACTCGTAGCCTCCTTGAGTCCTGTATCTCCTCTCTGCTCCCTTCCTGGGTTTTGAGCTCCCACACGGAAATTGCAATGTCAGGCATAGGTAGGTTAGTGGAGGGAGAAAACAGGAGTTCAGTTTTTGACAACTACAGTTTTAGATAGAGGGAGGACATAATGTTAGAGACACCGGAAATACAATCACTGGTATTTTGTGGTAATGCAGGGGAATCAGGAGACGATGTGCATATTTGGGTGTCAACAGCATAGAGATGATACTGTAATCCGAATCTACTGATTATATACTGCCTCAACAGGGGTTATAAAGCTGGTGTTATAAGTATTCTAATTTACTGAGAAAATGACTTTTGGGTTTTCATTGGCTGTAAGCCATAATCATCAACATTAACAGAAGTAAACTCTTGAAATAGATCACTCTGTTTGCAATGATTGTATATAATACATGAGTTTCATTTTTTGTATTGAAGACCTGAAATAAATTAACTTTTTGATGATTTTCTACAGTAATTTTGTAAGAAGCACCTGTATGTGCCTGTCTGTGTGTATATATATACATATATATACACTAGAGGTGTCAAACTGCATTCCTCGAGGGCCGCAAGCCATGCGGGTTTTCAAGATTTCCATAGCTTTGCACAAGGTGCTGTAATCATTATGTGTGTAGGTGATTAAACTATCACCTGTGCAGTACAAGGAAATCCTGAAAACATGACCTGTCTGCAGCCCTTGAGGAATGCAGTTTGACACCTCTGATATACAGTACAGACCAAAAGTTTGGACACACCTTCTCATTTAAAGATTTTTCTGTATTTTCATGACTATGAAAATTGTACATTCACACTGAAGGCATCAAAACTATGAATTAACACATGTGAAATTATATACTTAACAAAAAAGTGTGAAACAACTGAAAGCATGTCTTATATTCTAGGTTCTTCAAAGTAGCCACCTTTTGCTTTGATGACTGCTTTGCACACTCTTGGCATTCTCTTAATGAGCTTCGAGAGGTAGTCACCGGGAATGGTTTCCACTTAACAGGTGTGCCCTGTCAGGTTTAATAAGTGGGATTTCTTGCTTTATAAATGGGGTTGGGACCATCAGTTGTGTTGTGCAGAAGTCTGGTGGATACACAGCTGATAGTCCTACTGAATAGACTGTTAGAATTTGAATTATGGCAAGAAAAAAGCAGCTAACTAATGAAAAACGATTGGCCATCATTACTTTAAGAAATGAAGGTCAGTCAGTCCGAAAAATTGGGAAAACTTTGAAAGTGTCCCCAAGTGCAGTGGCAAAAACCATCAAGCGCTACAAAGAAACTGGCTCACATGAGGACCTCCCCAGGAAAGGCAGACCAAGAGTCACCTCTGCTTCTGAGCATAAGTTTATCCGAGTCACCAGCCTCAGAAATCGCAGGTTAACAGCAGCTCAGATTAGAGACCAGGTCAATGCCACACAGAGTTCTAGCAGCAGATACATCTCTACAACAACTGTTAAGAGGAGACTTTGTGCAGCAGGTCTTCATGGTAAAAGAGCTGCTAGGAAACCACTGCTAAGGACAGGCAACAAGCAGAAGAGACTTGTTTGGGCTGAAGAACACAAGGAATGGACATTAGACCAGTGGAAATCTGTGCTTTGGTCTGATGAGTCCAAATTTGACATCTTTGGTTCCAACCACCGTGTCTTTGTGCGACGCAGAAAAGGTGAACGGATGGACTCTACATGCCTGGTTCCCACCGTGAAGCACAGAGGAGGAGGTGTGATGGAGTGGGGGTGCTTTGCTGGTGACACTGTTGGGGATTTATTCAAAATTGAAGGCATACTGAACCAGCATGGCTACCACAGCATCTTGCAGCAGCATGCTATTCCATCCGGTTTGCGTTTAGCTGGACCATCATTTATTTTTCAACAGGGCAATGACCCCAAATACACCTTCAGGCTGTGTAAGGGCTACTTGACCAAGAAGGAGAGTGATGGGGCGCTACGCCAGATGACCTGGCCTCCACAGTAACCAGACCTGAACCCAATCGAGATGGTTTGGGGTGAGCTGGACCGCAGAGTGAAGGCAAAAGGGCCAACAAGTGCTAAGCATCTCTGGGAACTCCTTCAAGATTGTTGGAAGACCATTTCCGGTGACTACCTCTTGAAGCTCATCAAGAGAATGTCAAGAGTGTGCAAAGCAGTCATCAAAGCAAAAGGTGGCTACTTTGAAGAACTTAATATGTCTTATATTCTTTCAGTTGTTTCACACTTTTTTGTTAAGTATATAATTCCACATGTGTTAATTCATAGTTTTGATGCCTTCAGTGTGAATGTACAATTTTCATAGTCATGAAAATACAGAATGATCTTTAAATGAGAAGGTGTGTCCAAACTTTTGGTCTGTACTGTACATAGTATTGCTTGTGTCTGTGTATATGTGTACCCTTGAAATTGTCCCATAAATGAAGTATTTCTCCCAGAAAATTATAGCAATTACACGTTTGTTATACACATATTTATTTCTAGAGAAAAAAAAAGACTAATTCGACATAATTGGATATAATTTCATACTTAACCCTAAAAATGGGTACAACAAAATTGAGGGCATCTTTCATAAAATGTGGGCAACAACTTTGTTTCAAGCAAGTGATGCTCGTTCAAATTCACTTGTGGCAAATAACAGGTGTGGGCAATATGAAAATCACACCTGAAACCAGATAAAAAGGGAATACGTTGTCTCAATCTTTACATTGTGTGTCTGTTGTGTGTATCACATTACACAAGGTGAACAGCAAGAGGAGACGAGTACTGTCTGAGAGCTTAAGAACCAAAATAGGTGAACAGTATCAACAATCTCAAGCTTACAAGTCCATCTCCAGATATCTTGATGTTTCTTTGTCCATGATGCGCAACATAATCAAGAAGTTTACAACCCATGGCAATGTAGCTAATCTCCCTGAATGTGGACAGCAGAGAAATATTGATCAAAGGTTGCAATGCAAGATAGCCCAGATGGTGGATAAGCAGGCCCAATCAAGTTCCAAAGAAAGTCAAGCAGTCCTGCAGGCTCAGGGTGAATCAGTGTCAGCGCGAACTATCCGTTGACATTTGAATGAAATTAAACGCTATGGCAGGAGATCCAGGAGGACCCCACTACTATAGACATAAAAATGCTAGACTACAGTTTGCCAAAATGTACACGAGTTAGACAAAATCCTTCTGGGAAAGCATGTTGTGGACATATGAGACCAAGATAGAGCCTTTTGGTAAAGCACATCATTCTAAAGTTGACCAAAAACGGAATGAGGCCTACAAAGAAAAGAACACAGTACCTAGAGTCAAATATGTTGGAGGTTCAAAGATGTTTTGGGGTTGTTTTGCTGCTTCTAGCACTGGGTGCCCTGACTGTGTGCAAGGCATAATGAAATCTGAAGATTACAAAAGTATTTTAGGTTGCAATGTAGAGCCCAGTATCCAAAAGCTATATTTGCGTCCTAGGTTATGGGTCTTCCAGCAGGACAAAATTCAAGAAGCACCCAGAAATCGATGGAAACAAAGCAATGGAGAGTTCTGAAGAGGCCAGCAATGAGTCTGGATCTGAATCCCATTGAACACCAGTGGAGACATCTTAAAGTTGCTGTTGGGCGAAGGCACCATTCAAATATGAGAGACCTGGAGCAGTTTGCAAAAGCAGAGTGGTCCACAATTCCATTTGAGAGGTTTAAGAAACTAGTTGATTGTCATAGGAAGCGATTGACTGCAGTTATTCATTCCAAAGGGTGTGCAACCAAATATTAAGTTGAGGGTGCTATCAATTTTGACCTGCCCATGTTTGGAGTTTAGTGTGAAATTTGCCTTTTCTTCAGTTTTTTTTGCATTGTTCCAATACTCACAAAGGATATAAACATATTTATAACAAAACATGCGTAATTGCAATAATTTTCTGGGAGAAATACTTAATTTTCTGGAACAATTTCAAGGGTGCCAACACTTCCTGTGTGTGTGTTTGTGCATGTGCTTGTGTGTGTTTATGTGCTTGTGCCTGTGTCTTTATATATGTGTATGTGCCTGTGTGCATATGTGTATGTGCCTGTGTGCTTATATGTGTTCCTGTGTGCATATATAGTATATGTCCCTCTATGTTCATACAGTATGTGCAAAAGGTGCATGCAGTGTACAACTTTCAATATTAAATAAAGTGCTTAAGGATGATTAAAAAGGAAGCGGGTATCCCCCGGTGTAAGCTGCCCATGTGGCCAGTATGCACGGTTGCAGAGAGAAAGTGCTGCCAAAAGTAAATATACCACATACGCCAGTGAGCGTAATAAACCCCACAGCACAAAATCAGCAAATGTAAGAAGCAGCGCTTACCAATACCAGACAGCAGGGCAGGGAATACCGGGAGGATCCACCAGCTCAAACCCCCGACGCACGTTTCGCCCTCCAATAGACATGCTTTCTCAAGGGGAAGCGGTGTTTAAATACCGCGCCAATATCACTGATTGGTCGCTGCAGGCCGGGCACGACCAATTGGCGAAGCGTGGTTTAAATCCCGCGTCAATTCGCGGCTGGACTGTGTCTGTCTCTGATTGGTCGCAGGATGTCGGGGGTGCGGGGAGCTGGATGTCGGGGCTTCGGGGTGCAGCATATAATCCAGCCACGTAGTATATAACACAGCCATGTAGTATTTTAAACAACAGGAGAATTTGAGTTTTTTGTATATAAAAATATCTTTTATTAAATATAAAACATCAACAAGACAAAAATTATTTCAAAGATGAATAGAACAATTTATCATTCGTATGGAAATTTATGTGATCCAACTGGTGAAAAACGCAAAGCGATCGCTTTGACCAGGGCTGAAAGGTAGAGCAGTTTTCAAAGATTACTGACAAATAGGCATATATATAGACATAAATGTGCTCTTACTCCATGCATATGCTGAAAACCAGGGACATTTTTCCCAAAAGTAGTAAGTCAGATGTAAGTATCACGCAAAAAAATGCATAGAAAACGTTGAACAAGAAAATATTAAAGTCAGAGGTTAATTACCCATTATGTTCAAGGTTCAGTCCTGGGAGCGACCACTCTCCCCGACGCGCGTTTCGCGAGACTGATTCTCGCTTTCTCAAGGGGGCGTGGTCTTAGGTAAGCAGACGTCGGCATTAAATACAGGGCCGTTCCGGTCACAAGATCGGAATCGGCCTATAACATCTCATGCCTTCGCGCATGCGTGAATGCTATCCTCAGGTCTCCCGATCGTAATCCAGATTACAGCGGGACCAGATTTCAGCAGACACACACTATGGACAATGTATTAACGATATAAATTAAAAATGCATACATATAGATAGATATATATTATATAGATAAATAGAGATGACAGTTGTGATATTTTATATCTATACAATTTATATAATGTGATAAAAACTGTGCTATTACACATGACATAAAATAATACCATATTATATGTCAAAATGTGCATATCTAAACAATATATATATATATAATGTGAAAAATAACGCTATTATTTATATTGATAATATGTCCATATGATTAGCAGTGTACAATGATATTTAAATAACATCTATAATATAACGCTGGGAGCGTCACTCTGTCCGAAGCCTCTATAGACTGCGCAAGCGTAAGCGCCGGCGCAGTCTGGGCCTCACAGAGCGACGCTCCCGGGAGATCGCGGTATGCGTAAGCACTGAACGCATACCGCGATCTCCACCGGAGAGTCAGGGACCGCCAGGAGGGAGGGTAAGTATACTCACCTTTCCCGGTTCCAGCGCTGCTTGCGGCTCCGTCTCCCGGCTCCTCTGCTCCCGGCTCCGGAGGGCGCGGACTGCGCAGACGCCGATTCCTGCTGCCGGAATCGGCGCCTGCGCAGTCCGCGCTTTCCGGCGCCATTTTCTTGAAGACACACTCCGGCTCCACTGCAGGTGTGTCTTCAAGAAAATGGCGCCGGAAAGCGCGGACTGCGCAGGCGCCGATTCCTGCTGCCGGAATCGGCGCCTGCGCAGTCCCCGCTTTCCGGCGCCATTTTCTTGAAGACATACCTGCAGTGGAGCCGGACGATAGGTGAGTATGGTATTTATTTTTTTTTTTATATGGCAGCAGCATTCGGGGGCATACACACTGGAGCGGGGGGCATATAATACAATGGTGGCGCAGGATGGGAGCAGCACATGACAGAACGGGCGCAGGATGGCAGCAGCACATGACAGAACGGGCGCAGGATGGCCGCAGCACATGACAGAACGGGCGCAGGATGGCCGCAGCACATGACAGAACGGGCGCAGGATGGCAGCAGCACATGACAGAACGGGCGCAGGATGGCCGCAGCACATGACAGAACGGGCGCAGGATGCCAGCAGCACATGACAGAACGGGCGCAGGATGGCAGCAGCACATGACAGAACGGGCGCAGGATGGCAGCAGCACATGACAGAACGGGCTCAGGATGGCCGCAGCACATGACAGAACGGCCGCAGGATGGCCGCAGCACATGACAGAACGGGCGCAGGATGGCCGCAGCACATGACAGAACGGGCGCAGGATGGCCGCAGCACAAGACAGAACGGGCGCAGGATG
The DNA here is from genome assembly GCF_032444005.1 of Ranitomeya imitator. Lineage (NCBI taxonomy): Eukaryota > Metazoa > Chordata > Amphibia > Anura > Dendrobatidae > Ranitomeya > Ranitomeya imitator. Next base: position 438,420,195 of record NC_091284.1, read on the forward strand.
GCCGCAGCACATGACAGAACGGGCGCAGGATGTCAGCAGCACATGACAGAACGGGCGCAGGATGGCAGCAGCACATGACAGAACGGGCTCAGGATGGCCGCAGCACATGACAGAACGGCCGCAGGATGGCCGCAGCACATGACAGAACGGGCGCAGGATGGCCGCAGCACATGACAGAACGGGCGCAGGATGGCCGCAGCACATGACAGAACGGGCACAGGATGGCAGCAGCACATGACAGAACGGGCGCAGGATGGCAGCAGCACATGACAGAACGGGCGCAGGATGGCCGCAGCACATGACAGAACGGGCGCAGGATGGCAGCAGCACATGACAGAACGGGCGCAGGATGGCAGCAGCACATGTCAGAACGGGCGCAGGATGGCCGCAGCACATGACAGAACGGGCGCAGGATGGCAGCAGCACATGACAGAACGGGCGCAGGATGGCAGCAGCACATGTCAGAACGGGCGCAGGATGGCCGCAGCACATGACAGAACGGGCGCAGGATGGCAGCAGCACATGACAGAACGGGCGCAGGATGGCCGCAACACATGACAGAACAGGCGCAGGATGGCAGCAGCACATGTCAGAACGGGCGCAGGATGGCCGCAGCACATGACAGAACGGGCGCAGGATGGCAGCAGCACATGACAGAACGGGCGCAGGATGGCCGCAGCACATGACAGAACGGGCGCAGGATGGCAGCAGCACATGACAGAACGGGCGAAGGATGGCAGCAGCACATGACAGAACGGGCGAAGGATGGCAGCAGCACATGACAGAACGGGCGCAGGATGGCAGCAGCACATGACAGAACGGGCGCAGGATGGCAGCAGCACATGACAGAACGGGCGCAGGATGGCAGCAGCACATGACAGAACGGGCGCAGGATGGCAGCAGCACATGACAGAACGGGCGCAGGATGGCAGCAGCACATGACAGAACGGGCGCAGGATGGCAGCAGCACATGACAGAACGGGCGCAGGATGGCAGCAGCACATGACAGAACGGGCGCAGGATGGCAGCAGCACATGAGAGAACGGGCGCAGGATGGCAGCAGCACATGACAGAACGGGCGCAGGATGGCAGCAGCACATGACAGAACGGGCGCAGGATGGCAGCAGCAAATGACAGAACGGGGACGCAGGATGGGAGCAGCAAATGACAGAACGGGCGCAGGATGGGAGCAGCAAATGACAGGATGGGAGCAGCAAATGACAGAATGGAGGCGCAGGATGGGAGCAGCACATGACAGAACGGGGGCGCAGGATGGGAGCAGCACATGACAGAACGGGGGCGCAGGATGGGAGCAGCACATGACAGGATGGGGGCGCAGGATGGAGCAGCACATACCAGGATGGAGACCATATACCAATATAAATGCTCACCACACGGGCGTAGAACGGGTTCAATAGCTAGTCTACTATATAAAGCTGAATATGTGTATGTGTGTGTGTATGTGTGTGTGTGTGTATGTCCGGGATTGGCATCTGCACCGTCGCAGCTACAGCCACAAAATTTTGCACAGTCACACGTCTGGACCCGAGAGCGTCATAGGCTATGTTGTGAGGCGAAATTTTAACCCCGCGCGTTCCAATTCACCAAACAATTTTGCCCCTATCTACATAATGGGGAAAAAAGTGAAAGGAAAAGTGTTGGAAGCGTCGCAGCTACAGAAACAAAATTTTGCACAGTCACACGTCTGGACCCTGAGAGCGTCATAGGCTACGTTGTGAGGTGAAATTTTAACCCCGCGCTTTCCAATTCACCAAACAATTTTGCCCCTATCTACATAATGGGGAAAAAGTGAAATGAAAAGTGTTGGAGGAGTCGCAGCTACACCCACAAAATTTTGCACAGTCACACTTCTGGACCCTGAGAGCGTCATAGGCTATGTTGTGAGGTGAAATTTTAACCCCGCGCTTTCCAATTCACCAAACAATTTTGCCCCTATCTACATAATGGGGAAAAAGGTGAAAGGAAAAGTGTTGGAGGCGTCAAAGCTACAGCCACAAAATTTTGCACAGTCACACGTCTGGACCCCGAGAGCGTCATAGGCTACGTTGTGAGGTGAAATTTTAACCCCGCGCTTTCCAATTCACCAAACAATTTTGCCCCTATCTACATAATGGGGAAAAAGTGAAATGAAAAGTGTTGGAGGCGTCGCAGCTACAGCCACAAAATTTTGCACAGTCACACATCTGGACCCTGAGAGCGTCATAGGCTATGTTGTGAGGTGAAATTTTAACCCTGCGCTTTCCAATTCACCAAACTATTTTTCCCCTATCTACATAATGGGGAAAAGTGAAAGGAAAAGTGTTGGAGGCAAATTGACAGCTGCCAGATGTGAACAAGGGGGACTTAAAGAATGAGAGCGATGGCGCCAAAAAGTATATACCGTACAGTTGCTAAGGTGGGGCCCCGACATGAGATACCACACATGGGGATATGAACACACACACAAAATGCGCCACACACTACCACGTGCTTGAACACATATACCACCCTCAGCACACATTTCACCACACATACACCAACCTCGCCACATAAAAGTCGAAACACAAAAGTCGCCGCTCAAAACTCACCACGCGCAAAACTCGCCACATGCAAAAACTAGGCTCACGCAAAACTCGCCACAAGTGCAAAACTCACCTCATGGAAAACTCGCCACACGCAAAACTTGCACACGCGGAAAAATTGCCACATGCACAAAATTTGCAACACATGCAAAAGTTGCCTCACACAAAACTTGCACATACTCAAAAGGCACCAGACATAAAACTCACCACGTGCAAAACTCGCCATGCGCAAAACTTGCTGCACACAACTTGCTACACTAACCTGTCACATGCAACTCGACACACAAAAAGTTGCTACACGCATGTTGCCACACAAAACTCATCTCACAAAAGTCGCTACATGCATGTCGCCACACACAACTCACACACACAACTTGACAGACGAAACTCGCCCTAAAACACACACAAGTCTGGTATTAGCCTTCAAAAATAAAAATCTGATTAATAAGCAGACAAACTACAAGAGCAACAAATGTACCATATAGGAAATACAGCAGCTGTCAGTCACATGACCTGTCTATTATGTGTATGTGTGAGCTAATATATACTGCCAGGGGGAGGGCTTCCTGTTGGCTGGGGATTTATCAGGCTGCCAATTTATCTTACAAATACTGAGGTAAAAATACTGAGCAAATAACGTGTTAACGAGGTCTAATACAGGAGATCACACAGGTATATACTATATACAGGGGAGATGACACACAGATATATACTATATACAGGAGAGATGACACACAGGTATATACTATATAGAGGAGGAGATGACATACAGGTACATACTATATACAGGAGGAGATGACATACAGGTATATACTATATACAGGAGGAGATGACACACAGGTATATACTATATACAGGAGCAGATTACCTACAGGTATATACTATATACAGGAGGAGATGACATACAGGTATATGCTATATATAGAAGATGACATACAGGTATATACTATATACAGGAGGAGATGACACACAGGTATATACTATATACAGGGGAGATGACACACAGGTATATACTATATACAGGAGGAGATGACATACAGGTATATACTATATATAGGAGGAGAGGACATACAGGTATATACTATATATAGGAGGAGATGACATACAGGTATTTACTATATATAGGAGGAGATGACATACAGGTATATACTATATACAGGGGAGATGACACACAGCAGGTATATACTATATACAGGGGAGATGACATACAGGTATATACTATATACAGGAGATGACATACAGGTGTATACTATATATAAGGGAGATGACAAACATGTACTGTATATACTGAGGTGAAAATGAGAGGTGTGAGGTAAAAATGAAAAGGTGTGAGTGCAAAATGAGAGGAGTGAGGGAAAATAGTGTAGTGATCGGAAAATGACAGATGTGAGGTCGAAATGACAAGTGTTAGGGGGCAATGAGAGGAGTGAGGGAGAAAATGAGAGGTGTGAGGGAGAAAATGAGAGATGTGAGGGGGAAAATTAAAGATGTGATTGGGAAAATGAGAGGCATGATGGGAAAATAAGAGAAGTGACGTGCTATAACTAACCACAGATATTTACTATGCCCAGGCAACGCCGGGCTCTTCAGCTAGTCTAATATATAAAGCTGAATGTGTGTGTGTGTATGTATGTCCGGGATTGGCATCTGCACCGTCGCAGCTACAGCCACAAAATTTTGCACAGTCACACGTCTGGACCCCGAGAGCGTCATAGGCTATGTTGTGAGGCAAAATTTTAACCCCGCGCGTTCCAATTCACCAAACAATTTTGCCCCTATCTACATAATGGGGAAAAAAGTGAAAGGAAAAGTGTTGGCGGCGTCGCAGCTACAGCCACAAAATTTTGCACAGTCACACGTCTGGACCCTGAGAGCGTCATAGGCTATGTTGTGAGGTGAAATTTTAACCCCGCGCGTTCCAATTCACCAAACAATTTTGCCCCTATCTACATAATGGGGAAAAAAATGAAAGGAAAAGTGTTGGAGGCGTCAAAGCTACAGCTACAAAATTTTGCACAGTCACACGTCTGGACCCCGAGAGCATCATAGGCTATGTTGTGAGGTGAAATTTTAACCCTGCGCTTTCCAATTCACCATACAATTTTGCCCTTATATACATAATGGGAAAAAATTAAAGGAAAAGTGTAGGAGGCAAATTGACAGCTGCCAGATGTGAACAAGGGGGACTTAAAGAATGAGAGCGATGGCGCCAAAGAGTATATACCGTACAGTTGCTAAGGTGGGGCACCGAAATGGGATACTCACCACACATGGGGATATGAACACACACACAAAATGCGCCACACACTACCACGTGCTTGAACACATATTACCCTCAGCACACATTTCACCACAAATACACCAACCTCGCCACATAAAAGTCGAAACACAAAAGTCGCCACTCAAAACTCGCCACGCGCAGAACTCGCCACATGCAAAAACTAGGCTCTTGCAAAACTCACCACATGTGCAAAACTCACCTCATGGAAAACTCGCCACACGCAAAACTTGCACACGCGGAAAAATTGCCACATGCAAAAAAGTTGCAACACATGCAAAAGTTGCCTCACACAAAACTTGCACATACTCAAAAGGCACCACACATAAGAAACGCCACGCACAAAACTCGCCATGCACAAAACTTCCTGCACACAACTTGCTACACTAACCTGTCACATGCAACTCGACACACAAAAAGTTGCTACACGCATGTCGCCACACAAAACTCATCTCACAAAAGTCGCTACATGCATGTTGCCACACGCAACTCAACACACACAACTTGACAAACGAAACTCGCCCTAAAACACACACAAGTCTGGTATTATCCTTCAAAAATAAAAATCTGATTAATAAGCAGACCAACTACAGCAAATGTACCATATAGGAAATACGGCAGCTGCCAGTCACATGACCTGTCTATTATGTGTATGTGTGAGCTAATATATACTGCCAGGGGGAGGGCTTCCTGTTGGGTGGGGATTTATCGGGCTGCCAATTTAGCTTACAAATACTGAGGTAAAAATACTGAGCAAATAACGTGTGAACGAGGTCTAATACAGGAGGAGATGACACACAGGTATATAGTATATACAGGGGAGATGACACACAGATATATACTATATACAGGAGAGATGACACACAGGTATATGCTATATACAGGAGGAGATGACATACAGGTATATGCTATATATAGAAGATGACATGCAGGTATATACTATATACAGGAGGAGATGACACACAGATATATACTATATACAGGGGAGATGACACACAGGTATATACTATATACAGGAGGAGATGACATACAGGTATATACTATATATAGAAGGAGATGACATTCAGGTATATACTATATATAGGGGAGATGACACACAGCAGGTATATACTATATACAGGGGAGATGACATACAGGTATATACTATATACAGGAGATGACATACAGATGTATACTATATATAAGGGAGATGACAAACATGTACAGTGGGGCAAAAAAGTATTTAGTCAGTCAGCAATAGTGCAAGTTCCACCACTTAAAAAGATGAGAGGCGTCTGTAATTTACATCATAGGTAGACCTCAACTATGGGAGACAAACTGAGAAAAAAAAATCCAGAAAATCACATTGTCTGTTTTTTTATCATTTTATTTGCATATTATGGTGGAAAATAAGTATTTGGTCAGAAACAAAATTTCATCTCAATACTTTGTAATATATCCTTTGTTGGCAATGACAGAGGTCAAACGTTTTCTGTAAGTCTTCACAAGGTTGCCACACACTGTTGTTGGTATGTTGGCCCATTCCTCCATGCAGATCTCCTCTAGAGCAGTGATGTTTTTGGCTTTTCGCTTGGCAACACGGACTTTCAACTCCCTCCAAAGGTTTTCTATAGGGTTGAGATCTGGAGACTGGCTAGGCCACTCCAGGACCTTGAAATGCTTCTTACGAAGCCACTCCTTCGTTGCCCTGGCGGTGTGCTTTGGATCATTGTCATGTTGAAAGACACAGCCACGTTTCATCTTCAATGCCCTTGCTGATGGAAGGAGGTTTGCACTCAAAATCTCACGATACATGGCCCCATTCATTCTTTCATGTACCCGGATCAGTCGTCCTGGCCCCTTTGCAGAGAAACAGCCCCAAAGCATGATGTTTCCACCACCATGCTTTACAGTAGGTATGGTGTTTGATGGATGCAACTCAGTATTCTTTTTCCTCCAAACACGACAAGTTGTGTTTCTACCAAACAGTTCCAGTTTGGTTTCATCAGACCATAGGACATTCTCCCAAAACTCCTCTGGATCATCCAAATGCTCTCTAGCAAACTTCAGACGGGCCCGGACATGTACTGGCTTAAGCAGTGGGACACGTCTGGCACTGCAGGATCTGAGTCCATGGTGGCGTAGTGTGTTACTTATGGTAGGCCTTGTTACATTGGTCCCAGCTCTCTGCAGTTCATTCACTAGGTCCCCCCGCATGGTTCTGGGATTTTTGCTCACCGTTCTTGTGATCATTCTGACCCCACGAGGTGGGATTTTGCGTGGAGCCCCAGATCGAGGGAGATTATCAGTGATCTTGTATGTCTTCCATTTTCTAATTATTGCTCGCACTGTTGATTTCTTCACTCCAAGCTGGTTGGCTATTGCAGATTCAGTCTTCCCAGCCTGGTGCAGGGCTACAATTTTGTTTCTGGTGTCCTTTGACAGCTCTTTGGTCTTCACCATAGTGGAGTTTGGAGTCAGACTGTTTGAGGGTGTGCACAGGTGTCTTTTTATACTGATAACAAGTTTAAACAGGTGCCATTACTACAGGTAATGAGTGGAGGAAAGAGGAGACTCTTAAAGAAGAAGTTACAGGTCTGTGAGAGCCAGAAATCTTGATTGTTTGTTTCTGACCAAATACTTATTTTCCACCATAATATGCAAATAAAATGTTAAAAAAACAGACAATGTGATTTTCTGGATTTTTTTTTCTCAGTTTGTCTCCCATAGTTGAGGTCTACCTATGATGTAAATTACAGACGCCTCTCATCTTTTTAAGTGGTGGAACTTGCACTATTGCTGACTGACTAAATACTTTTTTGCCCCACTGTATATACTGAGGTGATGAGGTGAAAATGAGAGGTGTGAGGTGAAAATGAAAAGGTGTGAGTGCAAAATGAGATGAGTGAGGAAAAATAGTGGAGTGATCAGAAAATGACAGATGTGAGGTTGAAATGACAAGTGTTATGGAGGAATGAGAGGAGTGAGGGAGAAAATGAGAGGTGTGAGGGAGAAAATGAGAGATGTGAGGGGGAAAATGAAAGATGTGATTGGGAATATGAGAGGCGTGATGGGAAAATAAGAGAAGTGAGGTGCTATAACTAACCACAGATATTTACTATGCCCAGGCAACGCCGGGCTCTTCAGCTAGTATAATAATAATAACAATAATAGTATTGATAATACCATACAATACATATGTGAAAAATGTGCATATATATACAATAAAATGTTATATAAAGTGATCAAATTTTAAAATCTCATATGAAGAAAAAATGTGACACATAAAAGTCTCTGTGAGTGAAATCTTGATTATGTAGATGAAGCTTCTTGAAGCAAATGATGATTACTTGCATGTTCATCAACCGTCATACACTATATATTCAAATAACAAATATGGTAATACATTAAAAAAAAATAAGGCAAAGAGAAATAATTAAAATATTAAAAACATTATACAAATATACAGAAAAAAAAAGAGTCCAAAAACAACAAGAGGTAGTATATCTGGTGAAAGGACTTAATATGGGATAACAGGGCTAATTACAAATTTGACTTATAAATAAGATGAATAACCTGTAGTTTAATTTAATCCATCTGGCACCATTGTGCCCAGAGTAAATATCCACCTGCATTCTTTTTGTGCCAGGAGACGTTTAATATTGCTTCCCCTTATACCACATTGTACATGTTCTATACCTCTTACAGAGAGATATTTGGGATTGCAGTTATGAAATAACCGAAAATGACGAGGTATGGTTTTGAGAAGTGAAATTTCAGTTTCCGATTCTGCAGCCATAATGTCACAGACATGCTCGCGTGTGCGAGGGCCCAGGCGCCTCGAGGTCAGGCCAACATATATTTTTGGGCACGTACACATTGCATAGTAAATAACTTGTGTTGTGTTACAAGTAATATGTTGTTTAATACTAAATTGTCTTGCATCTCCTGATTGAAAAGTGTCATCTCTATTTATCTATGTAAAATATATCTATCTATATGTAAGCATTTTTAATTTATATCGTTAATACATTGTCCATAGTGTGTGTCTGCTGTAATCTGGTCCCGTTCCTGCTCTCGGAGCTCCCCTGTTGCATGTCGGGCGTTATGTAGCTAGGCGCCGGCCGCTACTCCCGGCATGTACATGAGTAGTGCTGGATTGCGATCGGGAGACCTGAGGATATCATTCACGCATGCGCGAAGGCACGAGATGTTATAGGCCGATTCCGATCTTGTGACCGGAATGGCCCTGTATTTAATGCCGAAATCTGCTTACCTAAGACCACGCCCCCTTGAGGAAGCGAGAATCAGTCTCGCGAAATGTGCGTTGGGGAGAGTGGTCGCTCCCAGGACTGAACCTTGAACATAATGGGTAATTAACCTCTGACTTTAATATTATCTTGTTCAGCGTTTTCTATGCATTTTTTTGCTTGATACTTACATCTGACTTACTACTTTTGGGAAAAATGTCCCTGGTTTTCAACATATATTTCCTAGCCACGTAGTATATTGCCCAGCCACGTAGTATATTGCCCAGCCACGTAGTATATTGCCCAGTCAGGTAGTATATTGCCCAGCCACGTAGTATATTGCCCATCCACATAGTATATTGCCCAGTCACGTAGTATATTGCCCAGTCAGGTAGTATATTGCCTAGCCACGTAGTATATTGCCCAGCCACGTAGTATGTTGCCCAGCCACGTAGTATATTGCCCAGTCACGTAGTATATTGCCCAGCCAAGTACTATATTGCCCAGCCACGTAGTATATTGCCCAGCCACGTAGTATATTGCCCAGCGACGTAGTATATTGCCCAGCCACGTAGTATGTTGCCCAGTTACGTAGTATATTGCCCAGTGACGTAGTATATTGCCCAGCCACGTAGTATATTGCCCAGTGACATAGTATATTGCCCAGCCACGTAGTATATTGCCCAGTTACGTAGTATATTACCCAGTGACATAGTATACAGCACAGAGCCACGTAGTATATTGCACAGCAATATTATCTTGTTCAGCGTTTTCTATGCATTTTTTTGCTTGATACTTACATCTGACTTACTACTTTTGGGAAAAATGTCCCTGGTTTTCAACATATATTTCCTAGCCACGTAGTATATTGCCCAGCCACGTAGTATATTGCCCAGCCACGTAGTATATTGCCCAGTTACGTAGTATATTGCCCAGCCACATAGTATATTGCTCAGCGACGTAGTATATTGCCCAGCCACGTAGTATATTGCCCAGTGACATAGTATATTGCCCAGCCACGTAGTATATTGCCCAGTTACGTAGTATATTACCCAGTGACATAGTATACAGCACAGAGCCCCGTAGTATATTGCACAGTGACGTAGTATACAGCACAGAGCCACATAGTATATTGCCCAGCCACGTAGTATATTGGCCAGTCACGTAGTATATTGCCCAGCTACGTATGTCACAGGTTAAAAAATAAAAAATAAACATATACTCACCTTCCGAGGGCCCCTTGTAGTTCGGTCACATGACCGTGACGTCATGGCAGGTCCTTCTCGCGCAGGACCTGTGATGATGTCGCGGTCACATGACCGTAGTATATAGCAGTTTGGGCACCATATCTCTGTTAAAAAAAAGAATTAAAATTAAAAATAGTTATATACTCACCCTCCGGCGTCCACTGAAGTTGTCCCGATGCGTGTGAGGCTGCCACCAACTTCCGTTCCCAGTGATGCATTGCGAAATTATCCAGGTGACTTAGCGGTCTCGCTAATGTACCTTCTGTGTACATTCTGTGTGGTATCCTGATAAAGGAGCCCTGGTGCTCTGAAATGCGTTGAATAAAGCCACCTTTTCATTGGATTACCCATCTGGACTTCTAATTTTTTAAGCGGCGCAGAGAAGAATCTACCCTTATATCCCACTAGATGGTGGCCCGATTCTAACGCATCGGGTATTCTAGAATATGCATGTCCACGTAGTATATTGCCTAGCCACGTAGTATATTGCACAGCCCATGTAGTATATTGCCCATCCACGTAGTATATTGCCCAGTCAGGTAGTATATTGCCCAGCCACGTAGTATATTGCCCACCCACATAGTATATTGCCCAGTCACATAGTATATTGCCCAGTCACATAGTATATTGCCTAGCCACGTAGTATATTGCCCAGCCACGTAGTATATTGCCCAGCCACGTAGTATATTGCCCAGTCACATAGTACAGTATATTGCCTAGCCACATAGTATATTGCCCAGCCACGTAGTATATTGCCCAGCCACGTAGTATATTGCCCAGCGACGTAGTATATTGCCCAGCCACGTAGTATATTGCCCAGTGACGTAGTATATTGCCAAGTGACGTAGTATATTGCCCAGCCACGTAGTATATTGCCCAGTTACGTAGTATATTGCCCAGCCACAAAGTATATTGCACAGTGACGTAGTATACAGCACAGAGCCACATAGTATATTGCCCAGCCACGTAGTATATTGGCCAGTCACGTAGTATATTGCCCAGCTACGTATGTCACAGGTTAAAAAATAAACATATACTCACCTTCCGAGGGCCCCTTGTAGTTCGGTCACATGACCGTGACGTCATGGTAGGTTTTTCTCGCGCAGGACCTGTGATGATGTCGCGGTCACATGACCGTGACGTCATGGCAGGTCCCTCTCGCACAGGCGCGCAGGCCCTGTGATGACATCGCGGTCACATGCCCGTGACGTCATGGCAGGTCCTTCTCGCGCAGGTGCACAGGGCCTGTGATGACGTCGCGGTCACATGACCGTGACGTTACGGCAGGTCGTTATCTCGAAGGCGCGCAGGCCCTGTGATGACGTCGCGGTCACATGACCGTGACGTCATGGCAGGTCCTTCTCCCATACCATCCTTGGCACCGGAGCATCGCAAAAGGTGAGTATATAATAATTTGTTATTTTTTTTATTATTTTTAACACTAGATGTTTTTACTATTGATGCTGCATAGGCAGCATCAATAGTTAAAAATTTGGTCACACAGGGTTAATAGCGGCGGTACCGGAGTGAGTTAACCGCGGCATAACGCGGTCTGTTACCGCAGGCATTAACCCTGTGTGAGCGGTGACTGCGGGGAGTATGGAGCGGGCGCCAACTGCAGGGGAGTAGGGAGGGACTAATCAGACTGTGGCCGTCGCTGATTAGTCACGGCAGCCATGACAGGTTGCTGGCGAGACCAATCAGCTTGGATTCCATGACAGACAGGCCGCGACCAATGAATATCCGTGACAGACAGAAAGACAGACAGACAGAAGGACAGAAAGACGGAAGTGACCCTTAGACAATTATATAGTAGATTGTTTTATTTTTCTGAAATGCTGTGTTACTTCTACGTCAGATATAATGGGACATACACCCTTCAAAAAGTTTAACTTTTGTCTAATTAGTCCACAGAGTATTCTCCCAAAAGTCTTGGGGATTATCAAGATGTTTTCTGCCAAACTGAGGCAAGCCTTTATGTTCTTATTGCTCAGCAATTGTTTTCATCTTGGAACTGTGCCACGCAAGCCATTTTTGCCGAGTCTATTTCTTATGGTGGAATCATGAACATTGACCTTAACTGAGGCCTGCAGTTCTTTGGATGCTGTTGTGGTGTGTTTTGTGACCTCTTGTGACGTCTTGAAGCTTTCCTTCATCATTTGCAGCTCCCATCCATCATTTGCAGCCCCCCTCCATCATTTGCAGTCCTCCATTCATCATGTGCAGTCCCCTTCTCACCACTTCAACAGTCCCCCTCCCCCACTTCATCATGTGCAGTCCCCTTCCCATCACTTCATCATGTTCTGTCCCTCTCCCAGCACTTCATCATGTGCAGTCCCCTCACTTCATTTGCAGCCCCCACTCCATCATTTGCAGACCCCTTCACCATGTGCAGCCCCCTTCATCATTTGAAGCCCTCCGTTCAACATGTACAGTCCCCCTCCATTTATCATGAGCAGTCTCCCTCCCCCACCTCATCATGTGCAGTCCCCTGTCCCCTCCCTCACTTCATCATTTGCAGGCCTCCTTCATCATTTGCAGCCCCCTCCATCATTTGCTGCCGCCTTCCATTATTTTCAGGCATTCTTCATCATTTGCAAGCCCCCTCCATCATTTGCAACTCTCCGTTCATCATGTGCAGTCCCCCTCCGTTCATCATTTGCAGTCCCTCTCCGTTCATCATGTGCGTACCCCCTCCATTTATCATGTGCAGTCCCGTTCCATTCATGTGCAGCCCCACTCCCCCCACTTCATCATGTGCAGTCCCCCATCCCCTCCGTCACTTCATCATTTGCAGCCCCTTCAACATTTGCCGCCCCCTCTATTATTTGCAGCCCCACTACATCATATGCAGTCATCATATGCAGTCCCCCACCGTTCATAATGTGCAGTGCTCCTTCCCCTACTTCATCATGTGCAGTCCACCTTCCCACTTCATCATGTGCAGTCCCCTCACTTCATTTTCAACCCCAATTCCATCGTTTGCAGCCCTCCCTTCATCATTTGCAGCCCCCTTCCATCATCTGCAACCTCCCCTCCATCATTTGCAGCCCTTCTTCATCATTTGTAGCCTACCCTCCATCATGGGCAGTCCCTCCCCCCACCCCTCACCCATTTAATTAACTTTATAGAGAAAAAAAAAACGTTTTTAATACTTACCTCACAGACAATCCCCAGCAGGTGCAGCTCTGCTTCTGGTGTCCTCGTACATGTACGTACTGACATCTGACCAGAAGTCCAGGGAAGGGAGCAGGAGCTGCGCAGCCGTCTAGGGTAGATGGCTGTGGAGCTCCAAGAAAGCTCCGAGGCCCCAGTGCCAACGTGTGTGCTGCAGCGCACAGCACTTTAGTTCATGATGGGGCCCGGTGAGCAGAAGCACAAGAGTGAGGCCCCCTCTGTTCCACTGCTCATCGGGCACCATGCACCAGTGAGGGCAGTAATGCCCTAATGGCAGCCCTGCTTACTTCAATTATTGAGGGGTATGCAATAAGAGGTGATCAAAACATTGCATCTCTCCCAAAATAGTATCAATAAAAATATTAGCTCAGGGTGCAAAATACAAGTCCTCACAAAATTCCATTACTCAAAAATGTTAAACGTTACAGCTCTTAGACAATGGTAATACAAGCAAATTATATAACGTATTTTTTTCACTTAAAAAAAAAAAATGTTTTTACCACTTAAATAAAAAAATATGCATTTTTAGTATCACCAGAATTGTACTGATCTGTAGAATCCTCTATAAAAAAAATTAAAAATATTATTATATTAAGCACTGTAAATAAGTATGAAAAAATTGCGCACTTATGCTTTTCTTGCTGTTTTACTGGAATGTGTTCCCTGCTTTTCAGTACATCATATGATAATATATTCAACATTACAATTTGTCCCACAAAAAAAAACTTCACACAGCCATATCGACAGAAAAAAATTGTACAAAATTATGCCCTTGGTAGAATAGAGTGAAAACTCAAAAGCGCAAAAATGGGAAATTGCTCGGTTGTGAAATGGTTAATAAATCTGACCCCTTGTGGATTCTCTGTGCCCTAGAAAACGAAACCTATGACCCGGAGTACAATTCACCTACAATGTACACTAGTTTTCTGCTGCAGGTTATAGTAAATCTGCTACATGATGGTGGCCGTATTGCCATTTTCTAAGTCTGATCCATTATTAGAAAAATGTCTGCACCAACGTAATAAAATAAACAAAATGTAATGCATATATCCCTGGTGACACATGTTTTACGTCAGAAAACTACTAGCATAGAGAGAAAAGTACATTTCTTTAATGACCTTTAAATAATATTTATACTTAAAATAAATCCACAGTATGGGACACTTTTAGGTATATAACAGGCTGTCTTACTTATGCAAATTGCATTGCCAACACAAGTTATTTTATCCTACCTCCGCAAAAAAAAAATGCAGTTCCATCAAAATGCTCCATGTAAAATATGACAATATATATACAGTGGGTACGGAAAGTATTCAGACCCCTTTACATTTTTCACCCTTTGTTTCATTGCAGCCATTTGGTAAATTCAAAAAGAGTTCATTTTTTTCTCATTAATGTACACTCTGCACCCCATCTTGACTGAAAAAAAAACCCAGAAATGTAGAAATGTTTGCATATTAAAACAAAACAAAACTGAAATATCACATGGTCATAAGTATTCAGACCTTTTGCTCATACACTCATATTTAAGTCACATGCTGTCCATTTCCTTGTGATCCTCCTTGAGATGGTTCTACTCCTTCATTGCAGTCTAGCTGTGCTTAATTAAACTGATAGGACTTGATTTGGAAAGGCACACACCTGTCTATATAAGACCTCACAACTCACAGTACATGTCAGCCCAAATGAGAATCATGAGGTCAAAGGAACTGGCCAAGGAGCTCAGAGACAGAATTGTGGCAAGGTACAGATCTGGCCAAGGTTGCAACAGAATTTCTGCAGTACTCAAGGTTCCTAAGAGCACAGTGGCCTCCATAATCCTTAAATGGAAGAAGTTTGGGACCACCAGACGTCTTCCTAGACCTGGCTGTCCAGCCAAACTGAGCAATCGTGGGACACCTGTCTGTATAAGACCTCACAGCTCACAGTACATGTCAGACTAAATGAGAACATAAGATTTTCTGGTCTGATGAGACAAAGATAGACCTTTTTGGTAATAATTCTAAGCGGTATGTGTGGAGAAAACCACACAAAATAACTGCTGAGTTGCTTGCCTGATTGCTACAACAATTCCAGGAATCATATGATATCAACAAATCAACAAAAGGAGAACTTGTCATATAATTCATTTACAGGCAGCATGAAAGACTTTGAAACCCTGCAGTATTCAGATAAGAAGTCTGGTCACGGAGGCATGTCCCTACTGACTTCTCCCCACCCTACTCTGCATGATTGATAGATACTTCTCCATACGCACAGAAGTAGAGACCTGTAGATCAGGCCCAACGTAGTAGGGAGATGGCCCAGAGACATGCCTCTGACTGGTCTTCCTGCCCTGTAGCCTGCCAAAGAGGCTCAATCTGCTACTTGTCAGCTTACAGCCTATCAAGTGAGGATGCAAACAAAAAAAAACAACCAAGACTAAAACCTCATCCGAACTGTGAAGCATGCCTGGGACCTGGATTCTTTGTGTGTCATTGAGGGAACAATTGATTCAAAGATGTAAGAAATCATTTTACAGTAGAATGTACAGGCAACATCAATATTCTCCAGCTGAAGAGATGCTAAGTGATGTTACAAGACAATGACCCAAAGTATACAAGTAAATCAAATAAAGAGTGACTGAGAAATAAGCTTAGTGTGTTGGAATAGCCAAGTCAGACTGCTGATCTTAACCCTAACAAGATGGAGTAGAATAACCTGGAAAAGGCTGCACAGTAGGGCATCCCAGAAATATTGATGAACGGAATTTGCAGAAAGGATTGGCCAAAAATTCCTCTTCAACCTTGTGCAAATCTTAATTTTTAGCTACATGAAATGTTTGGTAAGGTTAGGTTATCTCACTGCCCTGTGGATTTGTACTAATGAGCGGAGTAAGAACTTGGGCAGTACAAGTGTTTGTGGGTTGTTTGTCTGTAAGTGTAGAGTCCAACATAGCTGTCACCGCTTGCACAGTACGGACAGTAAATTAGCTGCTTATTGTTAATGGCAGTGCAGTTTTTATTAATAATAATAATTTTATTTATATAGCGCCAACATTTTTCGCAGCACTTTACATTATAGACATTACAGAATAACAATAAACACAGATCAAAACAGGTACCAAGAGGAATGAGGGCCCAGCTCGCAAGCTTACAAACTATGAGGGAAAAGGGAGACACGAGAGGTGGATGGTAACATTTGCTTTCGTTGTTCGGACCAGCCATAGTGTAATAATCGGGTGTTCATGTAAAGCTGCATGAAGCGGTTAACTGCCTAAGTATGTAACAGTACAGACTTTGAACATTCTGAAAATTGGATTCACAAGGATATCCCCCCTTTAAAAAAATCACAGAAAGAGAGAAAGCCGAGCACCACTGGTGATTCATAGAGCCAATACCATCAGCTGATCAAAAATTCCACAGGCATAAAACCTTTTTTCCTTCAGGTGCACACCAGCGCCAGGTGCATAATCCAAATGAAATGAAAAGAGGTGGCACTCACTGGAATAAAGTCCAAACTTTATTGGTCCAAAAAATGTTTAAAACATCTCAGGCAGGTGGGGGGCTAGAGAGTGCAAAGACCACGGCCATTTCGCGCTGTGTTGCGCTTCTATGGGTCTCTGAAGTGAAGGGGGAGGAGAGAGATTAAATACCTCAGGGGAGGGTATAACCCACCCACCGAACCTCCCTTAAAATACGACAAAATACAATAAACATTTAGTATATGACATAAAAAAATTAAAAAAACAATAAGCACCAGAAAAAAATAAGACTCATTAAATCCATATGTACAAAATACAAATAATACCAGCAGAAAATCAGAGGAACACTGACATATCAATGCGATCATTAAAACCTGTGGGACCCAGCGCTTGGGAGCGCATTATCCACTTAGCCTCCCTCTGTAGAAGTCTGTGAAGATCGCCCCCTTGTGGAGGTAACACCACCTTTTCCAAACCTGCAAAAGTAATGACATGCGGATTACCATCATGTGCTTCCCTAATATGGTTTATCAACCTGGGTACACCTTTGCCTGTGAGTATGGAATTATAATGCTCCCTCAATCTTACAAATAACGGGCGTATTGTTTTGCCGATGTAAAAAAAATCTACAGGGGCAACATAAAGAATATACAACATAATTGGTTTTACAAGATATAAAACCACGCTTATGATGACTTATTGTACCGACAGACAGGGACCTGCCAACCACGTGTTACAAACAAAAAGAACACTGACCGCACTTAAAGTTACCTATGGGCTTTCCAGCTTCCAACCAATTCTTTTTTTTGTTTTTATTCTGCAAACGCTTCCGTACTAAAACATCTCTTAACCCCTTAAGCCCCAAGGGTGGTTTGCACGTTAATGACCAGGCCAATTTTTACAATTCTGACCACTGTCCCTTTATGAGGTTATAACTCTGGAACGATTCAACGGATCTTGGCGATTCTGACATTGTTTTCTCGTGACATATTGTACTTCATGATAGTGGTAAAATTTCTTCGATATAAGGCTGGTTTCACAATTGCGTTTTTTTTGTGCGTTTTTGCGGTATATTTAACATTAAAAACGCATGCGTTTTTTTGCATGCGTTTTGACGCGTTTTTGCAACGCATGTGTTTTTTCTCTGCATGCGTTGTGTTGCAGAAATGCAACATGTAGTAATTTTTGCTGCGTTTTTTTTTTGCCGCAAAAAAATGCATGCGTTTTTTCGCGGCAAAAAAACCTATTGATGTCTATGTAAACGCATGCGTTTTTAAGCACATGCGTTTGTTTGCGTTAAAAACATATGCGTTTTTATTTAAAAAAAAAACAGAAAACACACTGATATGCCACCCCCCACCATAAAGGTGATAAAGGGATCCTAACCCTAACCCTAAAGGGATCCTAACCCTAACCTTAACCCTAACCCTAAAGGGATCCTAACCCTATCCCTAACCCTAACCCTAACCCTAAAGGGATCCTAACCCTAACCCTAACCCTAAAGGGATCCTAACCCTAACCCTAACCCTACCCCTAACCCTAACCCTAATTCCTTTAGGGTTAGGGTTAGGATCCCTTTAGGCTTAGGGTTAGGGGTAGGGTTAGGGTTAGGGTTAGGATCCCTTTGGGGTTAGGGTTATGATCCCTAACCCTAACCCTACCCCTAACCCTAACCCTAATCCGTTTTTTTTTAAACGCATGCGTTTTGAAACTCAAGTGTGAAACCAGCCTAACTTACGTTTATTTGTGAAAAAAATGGAAATTTGGCAAAAATTTAAAAATTTTGCAATTTTCCAACTTTGAATTTTTATGCCCTTAAATCACAGAGATACGTCATGTAAAATTTCCCACATGTCTACTTTACATCAGCACAATGTTGGAACCAAAAAATTTTTTTGTTAGGTAGTTATAAGGGTTAAAAGTTGACCAGCAATTTCTCATTTTTACAACACCAATATTTTTTAGGGACCACATCACATTTGAAATCATTTTGAGGGGTCTATATGATAGAAAATAACCAAGTGTGACACCATTCTAAAAACTACACTCCTCAAAAAATTTAATTCAGCTCCAATTTGTTTTATTTTCCCAAGGGTAAGAGAAGAAATTGGACCCAAAAGTTGTTGTGCCATTTGTTCTGAGTACGCTGATACCCCACATGTGGGGGTAAACCACTGTTTGGGCGCATGGCAGAGCTCAGAAGGGAAGGAGCGCCATTTGACTTTTCAATGCAAAACTGACTGGAATTGAGATGGGACACCATGTCACGTTTGGAGAGCCCCTGAGGGGCCTAAACATTGAAACCCCCCACAAGTGACACCATTTTGGAAAGTAGACCCCCTGAGGAACTTATCCAGCTGTGTTTTGACAGCTTTGAACCCCCAAGTGTTTCACTACAGTTTATAATGCAGAGCCGTGAAAATAAAAAATATTTTTTTTCACAAAAATTATTTTTTAGCCCCCAGTTTTGTATTTTCCCAAGGGTAACAGGAGAAATTCGACCCCAAAAGTTGTTATCCAATTTGTCCTGAGTACGCTGATACCCCAAATGTGGGGGGAAACACCGTTTGTGCGCATGGCAGAGCTTGGAAGTGATGGAGCGCCATTTGGAATGCAGACTTAGATGGATTGGTCTGCAGGCATCACGTTGCATTTGCAAAGCCCCTGATGCACCTAAACAGTAGATACCCTAACCCTAAACCTAGCCCTAACCCTAATGGGAAATTGGAAATAAATAAATTTTTAATTTTTTTTTATGGTTCCCTAACTAAGGGGGTGATGAAGGGGGGTTTGATTTACTTTTCTATCATTGGCAGCCGTCACACACTAAAAGACGCTTTTTATTGCAAAAATATTTTTTACATTACCACATCTTGAGACCTATAATTTTTCCATATTTTGGTCCACAGAGTCATGTGAGGTCTTGTTTTTTGCGGGAGGAGTTGACGTTTTTATTGGTAACATTTTCGGGCACGTGACATTTTTTGATTGCTTTTTATTCTGATTTTTGTGAGGCAGAATGACCAAAAACCAGCTATTCATGAATTTCTTTTTTTTTTTTTGGGGGGGGGCGTTTATACCGTTCCGCGTTTTGTAAAATGGATAAAGCAGTTTTATTCTTTGGGTCAGTACGTTTACAGCGATGCCTCACTTATATCATTTTTTATGTTTTGGCGCTTTTTATACGATAAAAACTATTTTATAGAAAAAATAATTATGTTTGCATCGCTTTATTCTGAGGACTGTAACTTTTTTATTTTTTCGCTGATGATGCTGTATGGTGACTAGTTTTTTGCGGGACAAGATGACGTTTTCAGCGGTACCATGGTTATTTATATCCACTTTTTTGATCGCGTGTTATTCCACTTTTTGTTCGGCGGTATGATAATAAAGCGTTGTTTCTTGCATCGTTTTTTTTTTTACGGTGTTCATTGAAGGGGTTAACTAGTGGGACAGTTTTATAGATCGAGTCGTTACAGACGCGGCGATACTAAATATGTATACTTTTATTGTTTTTTTTAAATTTAGATATAGAAATGTATTTATAGAAAATGTAATGACCAGAGGTCCGAATATGATCCAGTGAGTCACAAACCAAGACCAAGGCAGAAATCTCCAACGGTATTTACTCAAAGGCAAAATAATCAAGGTAATATGGAGAATATTAAGGCAGATGCACCCCAAAGATACACTAGCTCAGCAGCAGCTGAAATCACTGTGCCACTCCAAGGTCTCCTGAGAACTGTATACTACAACAGACTAGTAAGAAATTTACCTAACAGGCAACTAAAAACAGGAACAAGTGTAAATTGAATGTAGTGTTATTAACCCCTTCATGACCCAGCCTATTTTGACCTTAAAGACCTTGCCGTTTTTTGCAATTCTGACCAGTGTCCCTTCATGAGGTAATAACTCAGGAACGCTTCAATGGATCCTAGCGGTTCTGAGATTGTTTTTTCGTGACATATTGGGCTTCATGTTAGTGGTAAATTTAGGTCAATAAATTCTGTGTTTATTTGTGATAAAAACGGAAATTTGGCGAAAATTTTGAAAATTTCGCAATTTTCACATTTTGAATTTTTATTCTGTTAAACCAGAGAGTTATGTGACACAAAATAGTTAATAAATAACATTTCCCACACGTCTACTTTACATCAGCACAATTTTGGAAACAAAATTTTTTTTTGCTAGGAAGTTATAAGGGTTAAAATTTGACCAGCGATTTCTCATTTTTACAACGAAATTTACAAAACCATTTTTTTTAGGGACCACCTCACATTTGAAGTCAGTTTGAGGGGTCTATATGGCTGAAAATACCCAAAAGTGACACCATTCTAAAAACTGCACCCCTCAAGGTGCACAAAACCACATTCAAGAAGTTTATTAACCCTTCAGGTGCTTCACAGCAGCAGAAGCAACATGGAAGGAAAAAATGAACATTTAACTTTTTAGTCACAAAAATGATTTTTCAGCAACAATTCTTTTATTTTCCCAATGGTAAAAGGAGAAACTGAACCACGTACGTTGTTGTCCAATTTGTCCTGAGTACGCTGATACCTCATATGTGGGGGTAAACCACTGTTTGGGCGCACGGCAGGGCTTGGAAGGGAAGGAGCGCCATTTGACTTTTTGAATGAAAAATTGGCTGCACTCTTTAGCGGACACCATGTCACATTTGGAGAGCCCCCGTGTGCCTAAAAATTGGAGCTCCCCCACAAGTGACCCCATTTTGGAAACTAGACGCCCCAAGGAACTTATCTAGATGCATAGTGAGCCCTTTAAACCCCCAGGTGCTTCACAAATTGATCCGTAAAAATGAAAAAGTACTTTTTTTTCACAAAAAAATTCTTTTAGCCTCAATTTTTTCATTTTCACATGGACAACAGGATAAAATGGATCCTAAAATTTGTTTGGCAATTTCTCCTGAGTACACCGATACTTCACATGTGGGGGTAAACCACTGTTTGGGCACATGGTAAGGCTCGGAAGGGAAGGAGCGCCATTTGACTTTTTGAATGAAAAATTATCTCCATCGATAGCGGACACCATGTCGCGTTTGGAGAGACCCTGTGTGCTTAAACATTGGAGCTCCCCCACAAGTGACCCCATTTTGGAAACTGGACCCCCCAAGGAACTTATCTAGATGCCTAGTGAGCACTTTAAACCCTCAGGTGCTTCACAAATTGATCCGTAAAAATGAAAAAGTACTTTTTTTTCACAAAAAATTTATTTTCGCCTCAATTTTTTCATTTTCACATGGGCAATAGGATAAAATGGATCCTAAAATTTGTTGAGCAATTTCTCCCGAGTACGCCGATACCTCATATATGGGGGTAAACCACTGTTTGGACACACGGCAGGGCTCGGAAGGGAAGGCGCGCCTTTTAACTTTTTGAATGGAAAATTAGCTCCAATTGTTAGCGGACACCATGTCGCATTTGGAGAGCCCCTGTGTGCCTATGCAATGGAGCTCCCCCACAAGTGACCCCATTTTGGAAACTAGACCCCCCAAGGAACTTATCTAGATGCATACTGAGCACTTTAAACCCCCAGGTGCTTCACAGAAGTTTATAATGCAGAGCCATGAAAATAAAAAATAATTTTTCTTTTCTCAAAAATGATTTTTTAGCCTGGAATTTCCTATTTTGCCAATGGTAATAGGAGAAATTGGACCACAAATGTTGTTGTCCAGTTTGTCCTGAGTATGCAGATACCCCATATGTGGGGGTAAACCACTGTTTGGGCGCACGGCAGGGCTCAGAAGGGAAGGCACGCCATTTGGCTTTTTAAATGGAAAATTATCTCCAATCATTAGCGGACACCATGTCGCGTTTGGAGAGCCCCTGTGTGCCTAAACATTGGAGATCCCCCACAAATTACCCCATTTTGGAAACTAGACCCCCAAAGGAACTAATCTAGATGTGTAGTGAGCACTTTGAACCCTCAAGTGCTTCACAGAAGTTTATAACGCAGAGCCATGAAAATAAAATAAAAAAAATTATTTTCTCAAAAATGAATTTTAGCCCGCAATTTTTTATTTTCCCAAGGGTAACAGGAGAAATTTGACCCCAAAAGTTGTTGTCCAGTTTCTCCTGAGTACGCTGATACCCCATATGTGGGGGTAAACCACTGTTTAGGCACATGCTGGGGCTCGGAAGTGAAGTAGTGACGTTTTGAAATGCAGACTTTGATGGAATGCTCTGCAGGCGTCACGTTGCGTTTGCAGAGCCCCTGATGTGGCTTAACAGTAGAAACCCCCCACAAGTGACCCCATTTTGGAAACTAGACCCCGAAAGGAACTTATCTAGATGTGAGGTGAGCACTTTGAACCCCCAAGTGCTTCACAGAAGTTCATAACACAGAGCAGTGAAAATAATAAATACGTTTTCTTTCCTCAAAAATAATTTTTTAGCCCAGAATTTTTTATTTTCCCAAGGGTTACAGGAGAAATTGGACCACAAAAGTTGTTGTCCAGTTTCTCCTGAGTACGCTGATGCCCCATGTGTGGGGGTAAACCACTGTTTGGGCACACGTGGGGGCTCAGAAGGGAAGTAGTGACTTTTGAAATGCAGACTTTGATGGAATGCTCTGCGGGCGTCACGTTGCGTTTGCAGAGCCCCTGATGTGGCTAAACAGTAGAAACCCCCCACAAGTGACCCCATTTTGGAAACTAGACCCCGAAAGGAACTTATCTAGATGTGAGGTGAGCACTTTGAACCCCCAAGTGCTTCACAGAAGTTCATAACACAGAGCAGTGAAAATAATAAATACGTTTTCTTTCCTCAAAAATAATTTTTTAGCCCAGAATTTTTTATTTTCCCAAGGGTTACAGGAGAAATTGGACCACAAAAGTTGTTGTCCAGTTTCTCCTGAGTACGCTGATGCCCCATGTGTGGGGGTAAACCACTGTTTGGGCACACGTGGGGGCTCAGAAGGGAAGTAGTGACTTTTGAAATGCAGACTTTGATGGAATGGTCTGCGGGCGTCACGTTGCGTTTGCAGAGCCCCTGGTGTGCCTAAACAGTAGAAACCCCCCACAAGTGACCCCATTTTGGAAACTAGACCCCCCAAGGAACTTATCTAGATATGTGGTGAGCACTTTGAACCCCCAAGTGCTTCACAGACGTTTACAACGCAGAGCCGTGAAAATAAAAAATCATTTTTCTTTCCTCAAAAATGATGTTTTAGCAAGCAATTTTTTATTTTCTCAAGGGTAACAGGAGAAATTGGACCCCAGTAATTGTTGCGCAGTTTGTCCTGAGTATGCTGGTACCCCATATGTGGGGGTAAACCACTGTTTGGGCACACGTCGGGGTTCGGAAGTGAGGGAGCACCATTTGAATTTTTGAATACAAGATTGGCTGGAATCAATGGTGGCGCCATGTTGCGTTTGGAGACCCCCTGAAGTGCCTAAACAGTGGAAACCCCTCAATTCTACCTCCAACACTAACCCCAACACACCCCTAACCCTTATCCCAACTGTAGCCGTAACCCTAATCACAACCCTAACCCCAACACACCCCTAACCACAACCCTAACCCCAACACACCCCTAACCCTAACCACAACCCTAATTCCAACCCAACTCTAAGGCTATGTGCCAACGTTGCGGATTCGTATGAGATTTTTCAGCATCATTTTTGAAAAATCCGCGGGTAAAAGGCACTGCGTTTTACCTGTGGATTTACCATGGATTTCCAGTGTTTTTTGTGCGGATTTCACCTGTGGATTCCTATTGAGGAACAGGTGTAAAACGCTGCGGAATCCGCACAAAGAATTGGCATGCTGCGGAAAATACAACGCAGCGTTCCCGCGCGGTATTTTCTGCACCATGGGCACAGCGGATTTGGTTTTCCATATGTTTACATGGTACTGTAAACCCGATGGAACACTGCTGCGGATCCGCAGCGGCCAATCCGCACCGTGTGCACATAGCCTAATTCTAAAGGTATGTGCACACGCTGCGGAAAACGCTGCGGATCCGCAGCAGTTTCCCATGAGTGTACAGTTCAATGTGAACCTATGGGAACCAAAAATCGCTGTACACATGCTGCGGAAAAACTGCACGGAAACGCAGCGGTTTACATTCCGCAGCATGTCACTTCTTTCTGCGGATTCCGCAGCGGTTTTAGAACTGCTCCAATAGAAAATCGCAGTTGTAAAACCGCAGTGAAATGAGCAGAAAAACCGCGGTAAATCCACGATAAATCGGCAGCGGTTTAGCACTGTGGATTTTTCAAATCCGCTGCGGAAAAATCCGCATAGGACCAGAATACGTGTGCACATACCGAAACCCTAACCCTAGCCCTAACCCTACCCCTAACCCTAACCCTAACCCTAGCCCTAACCCTACCCCTACCCCTAACCCTAGCCCTAACCCTACCCCTACCCCTAACCCTACCCCTAACCCTAACCCTAACCCTAACCCTAACCCTAGTTCTTACCCCAACCTTAGTGAAAAAAAAAAAAATTCTTTATTTTTTTTATTGTCCCTATCTATGGGGGTGACAAAGGGGGGGTCATTTACTATTTTTTTTATTTTGATCACTGAGATAGGATATATCTCAGTGATCAAAATTCACTCTGGAACGAATCTGCCGGCCGGCAGATTCGGCGGGCGCACTGCACATGCGCCCGCCATTTTGGAAGATGGCGGCGCCCAGGAAGGAAGACGGACGGACCTCGGGCGGCCAGGTAAGTATAAGGGGGGGGAGATCAGGGCACGGGGGGGGCGTCGGAGCACGGGGGGGTGGATCAGATCATGGGGGGGGTGGATCGGAACACGGGAGGGAGGATTGGAGCACGGGGAAGGATTGGAGCACGGGGTGAGGGATCGCTGTGCGGGGGGGGTGGATCGGAGCACGGGGGGGGGGTCGCTGTGTGCGGGGGGGGGATCGGAGTGCGGGGGGGTTTGATTGCAGCACAGGGGGTGTGATTGGTGCACGGGGAAGCGGACAGGAGGACGGGGGAGCGGAGCACAGGACGGAGGGGAGCGGACCACAGATCGGGGGGCTGGGGGGGCGATCGGAGGGGTGGGGTGGGTGCACATTAGTGTGTCCAGCCATGGCCGATGATATTACAGCATCTGCCATGGCTGGATTGTAATATTTCACCATTTTTTTAGGTGAAATATTACAAATCGCTCTGATTGGCAGTTTCACTTTCAACAGCCAATCAGAGCGATCGTAGCCACGAGGGGGTGAAGCCACCCCCCCTGGGCTAAACTACCACTCCCCCTGTCCGTGCAGATCGGGTGAAATGGGAGTTAACCCTTTCACCCGGCCTGCAGGGACGCGATCTTTCCATGACGCATATGCTGCGTCATGGGTCGGAATGGCACCGACTTTCATGACGCAGCGTATGCGTCAAAGGTCGGGAAGGGGTTAAGGGAGCCCCTGGAATGGCACATTGAGTATAACTTACACAACTCTAATATAAGATACACCTCTAAAGTAACAACTTAACACTCTGAGCAGAGATACCCGGGTATCTATAACTATGGTACCGTATCCTGAGATAGATTTCCTCTCAGGCAGGAATCCGCACAGGCTGTAGCCAGTCCATATCTTCAGCGCCAATAAGTTACAGCAAGCTCCTCTTGTCTTGTCGGCCGATGCCGAGCCCAAACGCCGGGGACTTAGTTAGTGGTCTCACGATGTTGTCTCTGCTTCTGTAGCTCCTAGGAATGCTTCCACGACAATCCGTCCGTCTCTGTATCAGCAGTCTGTCCAGACTTGTTTCTCCACTCAATGCACAGGGAATCCACAGACTTCCAAATTCGTACTGGGTTCTTAGTAAAGTCTCAGTCTTTTCTTAGATAAAGGGTTAGCTCTTCTCCAGGAAACGTTAGCAACACAAGTCTCTCACAGAGTTAAACAAAAGGTTAGCTCTTCTCCAGGGGAACGTTAGCAACAAAAAGTCTCTCAAAAGCTTCATTTCCTCCAAAAACACTTGCAGTAAATCCACACACAGTCTCTTCTTTTAAGATCTCACAGCAGCTTCTCCTTTGCTTCCCGCCTGTTCTCTCTCAGCTCTCACTTCCTAGTTTCACTTCACACACGAGACACTGGACCCCACCCCCCAGCACACATTGTCTCTGGGAGTTTTGCACTGTCTGTCTTCTGCTGCAACAGGCAAAAACCACAGGGTCCTAGTGCCCTCTCAGTGGGACTACAGTTCACCCTCTTACATGCCACCCCACTAGAGGTTGGCGTCCTCGACATACCTCCCCACTCAAATTCATCTTGAGCATATTGCTGAGGCGGTATTCCTGCCGTAGATCGTGTAGTTCTCCTGAGTCCTACATCAACAGGTGCGACCTTAGAGGGAGCTAGAGTCTCTTCCGTGGTCGTGTTAGTGGGCGTAAGTGGAGTTGTCTCCTCCTGCGGCTCGATGTCCTGTGATACAGCGTCAGGACCAAGCAGTTGACCTGATGCACTCTCCTCAACAACATCCTCCATATCCCCAACATTCTCATCACCCGAGGCCAGATCGGTCACAGGGGGCAAATAAGCAGGCGCAGGAGTAAGCACACCATCAAACTCAAGATCATTCAGAGCTTCCGCCCCTTGAAACATGGCCTCTGGCTCTAGGGGGGTAGGCGCCGAATCTTCAAACCAGCACCGCTGTAACATGTTACGATGCAAATTACGGGTTGGCCCCCCTGTCCCCACCGGTTCGACCTCGTACACTGGAATCTCAGGGTTCACCTGTTTTTTTATCAGATACGGTATCGCCTCCCATCGGTCACTCAGCTTTCCTGACCGTCGTTTTGTCCTCACCAACACTCTGTCTCCCGGAGAGAACAGCTCTGTTTGTACAGGTCGCGTGTCCTTATGGACCACCTGGCGAAGGCGGTCGCCCACCACCTGATGCACCACCCTCAACCGCCGCCGATGCTCTCGTACCCACTCGGATGCAGTCCAAAGGGGGGCGGAGGAGGGATCTGGCATGTTCAAATCCTCAATGTCTCGGCCAGGTCTACCAAACATCAACATGTGTGGTGAGTAACCAGTAGTACTGTGCACCCTGTTATTGTAAGCCCACATCAATTCGGGGAGATACTCAGGCCAGCATGTCTGTTGCTGACTCTCTAAGGACCTCAACATTTGCAACAGGGTCCGATTAAAACGCTCACATGCCCCGTTACCCTGAGGGTGGTAAGGCGTTGTTCTCGACTGCTCGATACCATAGAGCTGGTGCAACTCTTTCATCAGCGTCCCCTGAAAGCAGGCCCCTTGATCTGAATGTATTCTCTGCGGACACCCGAACACTTGGAAGAAATGTCGGCACACTGCCTCAGCCGCCGACTTGGCCGTCTGATCTCTTGTCGGCACCGCTACAGCATACTTGGTAAAGTGATCTGTCATCACAAGGCAATAGGAGTACCCTGACGTAGAGTACCCTATCAACACGTAGTCAATCATGAGTAGTTCCAGTGGAGCTGAAGTCTTAATAGACTGTGTGGGAGCCCGCTGCTCAGGGCTTTTGTTGAGCCCACAAATTCGGCACTGCCGACACGCGTCGGCCACCATCCCTCCCAACTCAGGGCAGTAGAGGACTCACTGCAACCACTGAAGTGTCTTTTCACTTCCAAAATGGGCCCCCTTCTCATGCGCCTCACGAGCGACCACTGGCCCCATCCCCACAGGAATTATCAGTTGGTACCGATGCTGCAGCTCCGATGGCAGGTACACCTTACGATACAAAAGACCTTGTTCCACACACAATTTATCCCATTGTCGAAAGAGTTTCATTCCTTCCATGGACAACTGAGCCTTGTCCTCTGCACTGGGCCAGGCCTTGTTTTGTACCCAACGGCGCCCAAGTGCAACGTCCGGACACTCATCCTGGACTCTTGTCCAATCTGAGGGTGTTTTACCCAGGACACAGGGCATCCCGGTGGCCACCCCACTTGAGTGTACCACACTTTGGAAGATAGGTATTTGCCCCAAAGCTGGAGTTTCAGTATCCTCAAGTTGTTCGTCAACATCTTCCCCGGATGACCCAAGGGGCACTCTTGACAATGCATCTGCATTGCCGTTCTCTCGACCAGAGCGAAATTTAATGCGGTAATTGAACTTGGCCAGTCTGGCGACCCACCGCTGCTCCAACGCCCCCAGTTTTGCATTCTCTAAGTGAGCTAGCGGGTTGTTATCTGTCATGACTAGCACCTCAGCTCCTGTTAGATACTCGGCGAAGCGTTCTGTCATTGCCCACACCAGGGCCAGCAATTCCAGCCGGAATGAGCTGTAGTTAGCCGGATTTCGCTCGGAGTCTCTTAAAGATCTGCTGCCATAAGAAATCACTCGTTCTCGGCCGTCCTGCACCTGTGCTAGTACTGCCCCCAACCCATGAAGACTACCATCGGTATACAACAAAAAAGGGGTGTCAAACCGGGCGTAGGCCAGCAATGGGGCACTCGTTAGGGCAGTTTTCACTCCATCAAATGCCTTTTTCTGTAGGGGCCCCCATGGAAAGGGGCGATTTTGAGGACCCAGCACTGTCCCTCTCAAAAGTTCATTCAAGGGACTCACCACTTGTGAGAATTTAGGCACAAACCGCCGATAGTATCCTGCTAGGCCCAGGAAAGCCCGCACTTCTCGCAGGTCACAAGGAGGTGGCCACTCTTGTACCGCCTTAATCTTACTGGCTAAAGGTAGTACCCCATCCGGGGTCACCAGATGCCCCAAATATTCAATCTGGTTTCGTAACAGTTGACATTTTTTTGGCTTTATTTTCAGGCCGTAGCTCTTGAGCCGCCGGAGAACTTGACGCAGCTTCTCCAGATGATCTTCAAATGAGGTTCCGAACACCACAATGTCGTCTAGATATATCAGGACTGATTCAAAATTTAGATCGCCCAAGCAATGTTCCATCAGGCGTTGGAAGGTTCCCGGGGCGGTAGCGAGGCCATAGGGTATCCGGTTGAACTCAAAGAGCCCCATTGGCAAGACAAACGCCGTCTTGGCCCGATCTTTTTCAGCCATTGGGACCTGCCAGTACCCGCTTGCCAAATCCAACGTTGAGAAATACTTGGCCCGACCCAGGGCCGACAGGGATTCTTCAATACGGGGTAAAGGATATGCGTCCCGTACGGTGTGGGCATTCAATTTCCGATAGTCCACACAAAATCGGAGTGTCCCATCCTTCTTGCGGACCAAAACTACAGGGGCCGCCCAGGGACTCCGGGCTCTCTCGGATCACTAGGTTGTCCAGCATACTGGCCACCATGCTCTTCACCTCTTGATAGAGCGCCGGAGGAATTTGACGATATCTTTCTCTAATGGGTGGAGTATCCCCTGTTGGAATCTCATGCTCAATCGTCTGGGTACACCCGAAGTCCTCTCCATGTCGGGAAAAGGTCTCTTGATGTTCCCACAAAACTCTCTCCAACTGCTCCAACTGCACGGGTGTCAGCTTCTCCCGATCCACTCCCATCTGCTCCATGATCACATGAACATTCCATTCCTCCGTAGGAGGTTCAGTCCGGCCTACCTCGACCGCGAATGTCCAGGATGACTGTTGGTCTGGTCGCAATTCGAACCCTGCATTTTCCGGCACCTTCTCTGCCGGCACGAACAGTTCAGCCAGTATGGTCCCAGCGAGAATTGCAACAGCTTCATCTAAAACATTGATGCATCGGACCGGCACTCGTCCATTCTTCACAATCGCCAAAGACCGGGCCACATGTACCTTGGCAAATTGAGGAACCCTCTCGGGCGGGCTCAAGTAGCACTTCAAGCCCATTCAATCTCTGTGCAGCTCCCACAGGCAGCATTAAGAGTTCCTCTTGTCTGGGTCCCAGCAGGATCGGGGCCCTCGAAGTCACTCGGACCCGGCCCACCCGGCCACCTGGGACCGCACTTTTCAGCAAGTCGCAACTCAGCACTAGACGGTGTAGAATTCTCTGTGTGGGTCGGTGTCTTGTCGCACGGGCCCAGTATCGGGGTCCTTCACTGGCATACATCTGGTGATTCAAATCTCGCAGCACGTTCATTCCGAGCGTCACTTCCATCCCTCTTCTAGGGGGGTGATCCACCAGTACTACCCCTTTCTGCCCCAGCTCTTGACCAAACATTTTTAGTTGCATCCACACGATCCCTTTGACTGACAATTGACCATTATTTGCGGCGGTCAGTCGTATCACTCGGCCATCCTCTGGAATCACTAGTCGACTGAAGTATCTCTCATATACTTCTAGAGGCATTATAGTACATTCGGATCCCGTGTCAACCAAGCACCTCATCTTCCGCCCTTCAAACTCTGCTTCTATCACTGGACTACATGCAAACAAATCTTGTTCATTCCGTCGAGGGCTTTGTGTGGGTGGGGCCGCTGCTGCTTGCCCTCTCATGGCAGCGGCCGGAAGTTTAGTTAGCTCTTCTCCAGGAAACGTTAGCAACACAAGTCTCTCACAGAGTTAAACAAAAGGTTAGCTCTTCTCCAGGGGAACGTTAGCAACAAAAAGTCTCTCAAAAGCTTCATTTCCTCCAAAAACACTTGCAGTAAATCCACACACAGTCTCTTCTTTTAAGATCTCACAGCAGCTTCTCCTTTGCTTCCTGCCTTTTCTCTCTCAGCTCTCACTTCCTAGTTTCACTTCACACACGAAACACTGGACCCCACCCCCCAGCACACATTGTCTCTGGGAGTTTTGCACTGTCTGTCTTCTGCTGCAACAGGCAAAAACCACACGGTCCTAGTGCCCTCTCAGTGGGACTACAGTTCACCCTCTTACAGAACAATATATATATATTTTTTTTCTTTATTTAGGAATTTTTAAAAAAAATTTTTTTACACATCTAAAAATTTTTTTTAACTTTTTTACTTTGTCCCAGGGGGTACATCACTATATAGTGACAGATCGCTGATCTGACACTTTGCAGAGCACTGTGTCAGATCAGCGATCTGGTGTGCCCTGCTGCTAGGTTACCAGAGCCTGCTCTGGACCCGGAAGTACTCCCTGCAGGACCCGAAAGTAGCTCCGCGGCCATTTTGGATACAGGGCCTGCAGGGAGGAGACGCTCGGTACAAGGTGAGCACATCGCCTTGTACCGATCGTCTCAGGGAAGCCCGCAGGGAGCGATGCTTCCCTGTACCGCCGGCACACTGCGATCATGTTTGATCGCGGTGTGCCGGGGGTTAATGTGCCGGGAGCGGTCCATGGCCGCTCCTGGCACATAGTGCCGGATGTCAGCTGCGATAGTCAGCTGACACCCGGCCGCGATCGGCCGCGCTTCCCCCATGAGCATGTCCGATCGCGTATGACGTACTATCCCGTCACTGAGAACTAAGTCCCAGGTCACCTTGATGGGATAGTACGTCATATGGGATTAAGGGGTTAAACACTTAGATCTCCTGCAAGTGATTATTGGACCCTTAGCCACAACGTCACTGAGATCACCGTCATGTTCCAAAATATGCCAATTTTTTCTGATAGTGGACCTAATGAAGCTGTCCATAGGGCCATAGTCAAAGCAAAAAAAAATGTTATCATCCTTTTTTTCAATTTTTGGACAAATGACTCCTATTTGACCTTGATCAAAGCCTTATCCAGGAGGCGTGGAGGATAGCCCCTCTCCCTGAATCTATCATATAGCTCCCTAGGTTGCCTCTCAAACGATTGCGTTGTTCAGAGGGTCTCTTACGTCCTCCTTCATGCAGGCCCCGGATCCAAAATGGCCACTGGGCTCCTTCCGGGTCCTGCAGGGAGGTGGCTTGTAAGCGCCTGCTCAGAGCAGGCGTCGGAAAGCATGGAGCACTGCCTGTCAGGTCGCTGATCTAACACAGTGCTTTGCAAAGTGTCAGATCAGCGATCTGACACTATAGCATGATGTCCCACCCTGGGACAAAGTAAACAAGTAAACAAAAAAATGTTTATATATGTAAAAAAAAAAACAACTTCCTAAATAATGAAAAAAAAAATATTGTTCCAATAAATACATTTCATTATCTAAATTAAAAAAATAAAATAAAAGTACACATATTTAGTATCGCCGCGTCCTTAACAACCCGACCTATAAAACTGTCCCACTAGTTAATCCCTTCAGTGATCACCGTAAAAAAAAAGCAAAATACAACGCTTTATTATTATACCACCGAACAAAAAGTGGAATAACATGGGATCAAAAAGACGGATATAAATAAACATGGTACTGCTAAAACGTCATCTTGTCCCGCAAAAAAGGACCTGCCATTTCAGCATCATCAGCAAAATAATAAAAAAGTTATAGTCCTCAGAATAAAGCGATGCAAAAATAATTATTTTTTATATAAAATAGTTTTTATTGTTTAAAAGCGCGAAAACATAAAAAAAGACATAAATGAGGTATCGCTGTAATCGTACTGAACTGAAGATTAAAACTGATTTATCAATTTTATCAAACGTGGAACGGTATAAACCCTCCCCCCCCCAAAAGAAATTCATGAATAGCTGGATTTTGGTAATTCTGCCTCACAAAAATCGGAATAAAAAGCGATCAGAGATGTGATG
The DNA here is from genome assembly GCF_032444005.1 of Ranitomeya imitator. Lineage (NCBI taxonomy): Eukaryota > Metazoa > Chordata > Amphibia > Anura > Dendrobatidae > Ranitomeya > Ranitomeya imitator. Next base: position 438,453,665 of record NC_091284.1, read on the forward strand.
TGCCCGAAAATGGTACCAATAAAAACGTCAACTCGTCCCGCAAAAAACAAGACCTCACATGACTCTGTGGACCAAAATATGGAATAATTATAGCTCTCAAAAAGTGGAGACGCAAAAAATATTTTTTTGCAATAAAAAACGTCTTTTAGGGTATGACAGGTGCCAATCATAAAAATCTGCTTAAAAAAACGCTATAAATGTAAATCAAACCCCCCATCATCACCCCTTAGTTAGGGAAATATAATAAAATTTAAAAAATGTATTTATTTCCATTTTCCCATTAGGGTTAGGGTTAGGGTTAGGGTTAGGGCTACAGTTAGGGTTGGGGCTACAGTTAGGGTTAGGGTTGGGGCTAAAGTTAGGGTTAGGGCTACAGTTAGGGTTGGGCTACAGTTAGGGTTGGGGCTAAGGTTAGGGTTGGGGCTAAAGTTTGGGTTGGGGCTAAAGTTAGGGTTAGGGTTTGGATTACATTTAGGCCATGTTCACACAGTGCGTTTTTTACTGCGGAACCGCAGCGGTATTGCCGCTGCGGTTCCGCAGCAGTTTTCCATGCAGGGTACATAACAATGTAACCCTATGGAAAACAGTCACTGCTGTGCACATGGTCCTTAATTTCGTTTAAAAAGCCGCGCAGAATAGCTGCGGCAAAAAAGAAGGAGCATGTCACTTCTTTTTCCTGAACCGCAGCGGTTCTGCACCCATAGACCTCCATTGTGAGGTCAAAATCGCAGTAAAACCCGCAGATCAAAAATATATCTGCGGGTTTTACTGCGATTTGATGTGCAGAACCGCTGCAGCAGGAAGTGCGGGGGAGCGGGCGGAAGTGCGTGGGCGGAGTGTGGCTGCCCCCCCGTGCTCCGATCCCGCCCCCCCGTGCTCCGATGCCCCACCCCCGTGCTCCGATGCCCCCCCCCAGTGCTCCGATGCCCCCCCGTGCCCTAATCTCCCCCCCTTATACTTACCCGGCGTCCCGGTGTCCGTCCGGCCGTCTTCTCCCTGGGCGCCGCCATCTTGCAAAATGGCGGGCGCATGCGCAGTGCGCCCGCCGAATCTGCCGGCCGGCAGATTCGCTCCAAAGTGCATTTTGATCACTGAGATATAACCTATCTCAGTGATCAAAATAAAAAAATAGTAAATGACACCCCCCCACTTTGTCACCCCCATTGGTAGGGACAATAAAAAAATTAAGATTTTTTTTTTTTTCACTAAGGTTAGAATAGGGGTAGGGGTAGGGTTAGGGGTAGGGTTAGGGTTAGGGTTAGGGGTAGGGTTAGGGGTAGGGTTAGGGGTAGGGTTAGGGTTAGGGTTAGGGTTAGGGGTAGGGTTAGGGTTAGGGGTAGGGTTAGGGGTAGGGTTAGGGTTAGGGTTAAGGGTAGGGTTAGGGTTAGGGTTAGGGGTAGGGTTAGGGGTAGGGTTAGGGGTAGGGTTAGGGGTAGGGTTAGGGTTAGGGGTAGGGTTAGGGTTAGGGGTAGGGTTAGGGGTAGGGTTAGGGGTAGGGTTAGGGGTAGGGTTAGGGGTAGGGTTAGGGTTAGGGTTAGGGGTAGGGTTAGGGTTAGGGTTAGGGGTAGGTTTAGGGGTAGGGTTAGGGGTAGGGTTAGGGTTAGGGTTAGGGGTAGGGTTAGGGTTAGGGTTAGGGGTAGGGTTAGGGGTAGGGTTAGGGTTAGGGTTAGGGGTAGGGTTAGGGGTAGGGTTAGGGGTAGGGTTAGGGTAAGGGTTAGGGTTAGGGGTAGGGTTAGGGGTAGGGTTAGGGTTAGGGTTAGGGTATTTTCAGCCATTTTAGCCCTAAAAAGCTTCCTAGGAAACACACAGTCTCTGCATAGAAAACTGCATAAAAAAGGATAAAAAAACGCATCAAAAAACGCATCAAAAAAGGACAAAAAAAGGACCAAAAAAAGGACCTGCGTTTTCTGCCAAGAGCTGCAGTTTTTTAAATAAACTGTCCTGAAAAAAAAAGGATGGAAATCCTGAACGTGTGAACATACCCTTACAGTTGGGATTAGGGGTGTGTTGGACCTAGGGGGTGTGATTAGGGTTGGGATTAGGGTTAGGGTGTGGTTGGGATTAGGGTTAGAGGCATGTTTGGGTTAGGGGTGTGGTTATGGTTAGGGTTGGGATTAGCGTTAGGGGTGTGTTTTGGTTAGGGTTTCAGTTAGAATCGGGGAGTTTTCAGTGTTTAGGCACATCAGGGGCTCTCCAAACGCGACATGGCGTCCGATCTCAATTCCAGCCAATTCTGCGTTGAAAAAGTAAAACAGTGCTTCTTCCCTTCCGAGCTCTCCCGTGCACAAAAAAAGGGGTTTACCCCAACATATGGGCTATCAGCGTACTCAGGATAAATTGGACAACAACGTTTGGGGTCCAATTTCTCTGGTTACCCTTGGGAAAATAAAAATCTGTGGGGCTAAAAATCATGTTTGTGGGAAAAAATTATTTTTTATTTTCATGGCTCTGCGTTATAAACTCTAGTGAAACACTTGGGGTTCAAAGTTCTCACAACACATCTAGAAAAGTTCCTTGTGGGGTCTAGTTTCCAATATGGGGTCATTTGTGGGGTGTTTCTACTGTTTAGGTTCATCAGGGGCTCTGCAAACACAATGTGATGCCTGCAGACCATTCCATCTAAGTCTGCATTCCAAACAGCGCTCCTTGCCTTCCAAGCTATGCCATGCACCCAAACGGTGGTTGCCCCCACATATGGGGTATCATCGAACTCTGGACAAATTGGACAACAACTTTTGGGGTTCAATTTCTCCTGTTACCCTTGGGAAAATGCAAGACTGGGGGCTAAAAATTAATTTTTGTGGAAAAGAAAATACATTTTATTTTTACGGCTCTGCGTCATCAACTTCAGTGAAACACTTGTTGGTTCAAAGTTCTCACAACACATCTAGATAAGTTCCTTGGGGGGTCTAGTTTCCAATATGGGGTCACTTGTAGGGGGTAGCCATTAATTCCACAGCGCTTTACAGACATTATCAGCACTGTCCCCCTCGGGGCTCACAATCTGCCTTGCGCCCAAACAGTAGTTTTCTCCCACACATGGGGTATCAGCATACTCAGGACAAATTGTACAACTTTTGGGGTCCAATTTCTCCGGTTACCCTTGGTAAAATAAAACAAATTGGAGCTGAAGTAAATTTTTTGTGAAAAAAAGTTACTGTATATACTCGAGTATAAGCCGACCCGAGTATAAGCCGACCCCCATAATTTTGCCACAAAAAACTGGGAAAACTTATTGACTCGAGTATAAGCCTAGGGTGGAAATGCAGCATTTACCGGTGAATTTCAAAAATAAAAATAGATCATTCTTGCCCCATAGCTGTGCCATATAGTGCTCTGCACCGTTCATTATTGCCCCATAGCTGTGCCATATAGTGCTCTGCACCGTTCATATTTCCCCATAGCTGTGCCATATAGTGCTCTGCACCGTTCATATTTCCCCATAGCTCTGCCATATAGTGCTCTGCACCGTTCATATTTCCCCATAGCTCTGCCATATAGTGCTCTGCACCGTTCATATTGCCCCATAGCTCTGCCATATAGTGCTTTGCACCGTTCATATTTCCCCATAGCTATGCCATATAGTGCTCTGCACCGTTCATATTTCCCCATAGCTCTGCCATATAGTGCTCTGCAACGTTCATATTTTCATATTTCCCCATAGCTCTGCCATATAGTGCTCTGCACTGTTCATATTTCCCCATAGCTGTGCCATATAGTGCTCTGCACCGTTCATATTTCCCCATAGCTGCCACATAGTGCTCTGCACCGTTCATATTTCCCCATAGCTGTGCCATATAGTGCTCTGCACCGTTCATATTTACCCATAGCTGTGCCCCATATAGTGCTCTGCACCGTTCTTATTTCCCCATAGCTCTGCCATATAGTGCTCTGCACCGTTCATATTTCCCCATAGCTCTGCCACATAGTGCTTTGCACCGTTCATATTGCCCCATAGCTCTGCCATATAGTGCTCTGCACCGTTCATATTTCCCCATAGATGCTCCACATATATCTGTGCCATTGCTGCTGCTGCAATAAAAAAAAAAAAAGCCATACTCACCTCTCTTGCTTGCAGCTCCCAGCGTCCGGTCCCGGCGTCTCTCCGCTCTGACTGATCAGGCAGAGGGCGCCGCGCACACTATATGCGTCATCGCGCCCTCTGACCTGCACAGTCAGAGCGCAGAGACGCCGGGAAGAATGGAGCGGCGCCCGGCGACTGGAACGTGGACAGGTAAATATGCGATACTTACCTGGTCCCGGCGTCCGGCTCCTTCTCCCGTACAGATGTCTTCGGTGCCGCAGCTTCTTCCTCTATCAGCGGAAACCGACACCGCTGATTAGAGAAATGAATAGGCGGCTCCACCCCTATGGGAGGTGGAGCCGCTTATTAATTTCTCTAATGAGCGGTCCCACGTGACCGCTGAACAGTGGAAGAGCTGCAGCACCAAAGACCGTGGGACGGCAGGGGGAGCGCCAGGATCGCTGGAAGCAGGTAAGTATGCCTCAGCGCCCTCACCCCCTCACCCGCCGACCCTGCCACCCACCTTGACTCGAGTATAAGCCGAGAGGGGCACTTTCAGTCCAAAAATATGGGCTGAAAATCTCAGTTTATACTCGAGTATATACGGTAAATGTTCATTTTTTTTTATGCAAATTGACTCTTCTGAGAAAAAGAGGACTTAAACTCTATTTTTTTTTAAACATTCCAAAAATTCCTGTGAAATACCTGAAGGGTTAATAAACTTCTTGAATGTGGTTTTGAGCACCTTGAGGGGTGCAGTTTTAAGAATGGTGTCACACTTGGGTATTTTCTATCATATAGACCCCTCAAAGTGACTTCAAATGTGATGTAGTCCCTAAAAAAAATGGTGTTGTAAAAATGAGAACTTGCTGGTCAACTTTTAACCCTTATAACTCCCTAACAAAGAAAAATTTGGTTCCAAACTTGTGCTGATGTAAAGTAGGCATGTTGTAAATGTTACTTATTAAGTATTTTGTGTGACATATCTCTGTGATTTAAGGGCATAAAAACTCAAATTTGGAAAATTGCGAAATTTTCAAAATTTTAGCCAAATTTCCGTTTTTTTTCACAAATAAACGCAGATAATATCAAAGAAATTTTACCACTATCATGAAGTACAATATGTCACGAGAAAACAATGTCAGAATCATCAGGATCCGCTGAAGCATTCCAGAGTTATAACCTCATAAAGGGACAGTGGTCAGAATTGTAAAAATTGGCCCGGTCATTAACGTGCCAACCACCCTTGGGGGTAAAGGGGTTAATCGCAAAAATTGACTATAAAGGATAGACTCTTTAATTCCTTTACCCCCAAGGGTGGTTTGTACGTTAATGACTGGGCCAATTTTTACAATTTTGACCACTGTCCCTTTATGAGGTTATAACTCTGGAACGCTTCAACGGATCCCTGTGATTTTCACAATGTTTTCTCAGGACATATTGTACTTAATGTTAGTGATAAAATTTCTTTGCTATTACCTGCTATTATTTGTGAAAAAAAACGAAATTTGGCTACAACTTTGAAAATTTCGCAATTTTCCAACTTTGAATTTTTATGCCCTTAAATCACAGAGGTATGTCACAATAAAAACTTAATAAGTAACATTTCCCACATGACTACGTTACATCAGCACAGTTTTGGAAACAAATTTTTTGTTAGGGAGTTATAAGGGTTAAAAGTTGACCAGCAATTTCTCATTCTACAGCACCATTTTTTTAGGGACCACATGATGATAGACAATACCAAAAAGTGACACCATTCTAAAAACTGCACCCCTCAAGGTGCTCAAAACCACATTCAAGAAGTTTATTAGCCCTTCAGGTGTTTCACAGGAATTTTTGGAATGTTTACAAAAATGAACATTTAACTTTTTTTCTCAAAAAATTTACTTCATCTCCAATTTGTTTTAATTTACCAAGAGAAACATGAGAAATTTGACTCCAAAGGTTGTACAATTTGTCCTGAGTATGCTGATACCCCATATGTGGGTGTAATCCACTGTTTGGGTGCATGGCAGAGCTCAGAAGGGAAGGAGCGCCATTTGACTTTTCAATGTAAAATTGACTGGAATTGAGATAGGACGCCATGTCGCGTTTGGAGAGCCCCTGATGTGCCTAAACATTGAAACCCCCCACAAGTGACACCATTTTGGAAAGTAGACAACCTAAGGAACTTATCTAGATGTGTGATGAGCTCTTGGACCCACCAAGTGCTTCACAGAAGTTGATAATGTAGAGCTGTAAAAATAAAAAATCCTATTTTTTCACAAAAATGATTTTTTGCCCCAATTTTTTATTTTCCCAAGGGTAACCAGAGAAATTGGACCCCAAACGTTGTTGTCCAATTTATCGTGAGTACGTTGATACCCCGTATGTTGGGGTAAACCCCTTTTTTGGTGCACGGGAGAGCTCGGAAGGGAAGGAGCACTGTTTTACGTTTTCAACGCAGAATTGGCTGGAATTGAGATGGGATGCCATGTCGCGTTTGGAGAGCCCCTGATGTGCCTAAACATTGAAACCCCCCACAAGTGACACCATTTTGGAAAGTAGACCCCCTAAGGAACTTATCTAGATGTGTGGTGAGCACTTTGATCCCCCAAGTGTTTCACTACAGTTTATAACACAGAGCTGTGAAAATAAAAAAATTTTTTTTTTCCCACAAAAATTATTTTTAGCTACAAGTTTTGTATTTTCCCAAGGGTAACAGGAGAAATTAGACCCCAAAAGTTGTTGTCCAATTTGTCCTGAGTATGATGATACCGTATATGTGAAAAAAAATTACTTTTTGGGCACATGGCAGAGCTTGGAAGGGAAGGAGAGATGTTTGGAATGCAGACTTAGATGGAATGGTCTGTAGGCGTCACATTGCGTTTGCAGAGCCCCTGATGTATCTAAACAGTAGAAACTCCCCACAAATGACCCCATATTGGAAACTAGACCCCCCCAAGGAACTTATCTAGATGTGTTGTGAGAACTTTGAACCCCCATGTGTCTCACTACAGTTTATAACAAAGAGCCGTGAAAAAAAAACTTTTCTTTTCCACACAAATTATTTTTTAGCCCCCGGTTTTGTATTTTCCCAAAGTTTTTCACTACAGTTTATAACCTAGAGTCGTGAAAATAAAAAAATTTTTTTTTCCCACAAAAATCTTTTTTTAGCCCCCAACTTTTATTTTTCCAAGGGTAACAAGAGAAATTGGACCCCAAAAGTTGTGTTCCAATTTGTCCTGAGTTCGCTGATACCCCATATGTGGGGAAAAACCACCGTTTGGACTCATGGCAGAGCTCAGAAAGGAAGGAGCGCCATTTGGAATGCAGACTTAGATCAATTGGTCTACAGGCGTCACGTTGCATTTGCAGAGCCCCTGATGCGCCTAAACAGTAGAAACCCCCCAGAAGTGACACCATTTTGGAAAGTATACCCCCTAAGGAACTTATCTAGATGTGTTTTGACAGCTTTGAACCCCCAAGTGTTTCACTACAGTTTATAACGCAGTCGTGAAAATAAAAATTATTTTTTTTCCCACAAAAATGTATTTTTAGACCCCAAAATTTTTATTTTCCCAAGTGTAACAGGAGAAATTATACCCCAAAAGTTGTTGTCCAATTTGTCCTGAGTACGCTGATACCCCATATGTTGGAGTAAACCTCTGTTTGGGCGCACGGGAGAACTCGGAAGGGAAGGAGTACAGTTTTACTTTTTCCACGCAGAATTGGCTGGAATTGAGATCGGACACCATGTTGCGTTTGGAGAGCCCCTGATGTGCCTAAACAGTGGAAACCTCCCAATTCTAACTGAAACCATAACCCAAACACACCCCTAATCCCAACCCTAACCCTAGCCACACCCCTAACCCTAATCCCAACCCTAATCCGAACCGTAAATGTAGTCCAAACCCTAATTTTATCCCCAACCCTAACCCTAACTTTAGCCCCAACCCTAACGCTGACTTTAGCCCCAACTCTAACCCTAACTTTAGCCCCAACCCTAACTTTAGCCACAACCCTAACCCTGAATTTAGACCAAACCCTAACCCTAACTTTAGCCCCAACCCTAACCCTAACTCTAATGGGAAAATGGAAATAAATACATTTTTTAAATTTTATTATTTTCCCTATCTAAGGGGGTGATGATGGGGGGTTTGATTTTTATGATTGGCAGTCGTCACACACTAAAAGACACTCCACATTTTGAGAGCTATCATTTTTCCATATTTTGGTCCACAGAGTCATGAAAGGTCTTGTTTTTTGCGGTACGAGTTGTCGTTTTTATAGGTACCATTTTCGGTCACGTGACATTTTTTGATCACTTTTTATTCTGATTGTTGTGAGGTAGAATGAATAAAAACCAGCTATTCATGAATTTCTTTTGGGGGGCGCTTATACCGTTCCGGGTTTGGTAAAATTGATAAAGCAGTTTTATTCTTGGGTCAGAACGATTATAGCGATACCTCATTTATATTTTTTTTATGTTTTGGCGCTTTTATACGATAAAAACTATTTCATATAAAAAATTATTTTTGCATCGCTTTATTCTGAGGACTATAACTTTATTATTTTTTCATTGATGATGCTGTATGGTGGCTCGTTTTTTGCGGGACAAGATGACGTTTTCAGCGGTACCATGGTTATTTATATCTGTCTTTTTGATTGCGTGTTATTCCACTTTATGTTAGGCGGTATGATAATAAACCGTCATTTTTTGTCTCTGATTTTTTTTACGGTGTTCAATGAAGGGGTTAACTAGTGGGACAATTTTATAGGTCGGGTCGTTACGGACGCCGGGCGATACTAAATATGTGTACTTTTATTGTTTTATTTTTATTTAGATAAAGAAATGTATTTATTGGAACAATATTTTTTTTTTCTTTACTTAGGAATTTTTTTTTTCCACATGTAACTGTTTTTTTTTTTTTACTTTTTTTACATTTCCCCAGGGGGGACATCACTATATATATGATCAGATCGCTGATCTGACACTTTGCAGTGCACTGTTTCAGATCAGCGATCTGACAGGCACAGCAGGTAAGCTTCCCGGCGCCTGCTCCAAGCAGGTGCTTGAAAGCCACCTCCCTGCAGGACCCGGAAGGTCCCCCGCAGCTATTTTGAATCCGGGCCTGCAGGGAGGAGGAGATAGGAGACCCTCAGAGCAGCACGATCAAATCGCGTTGTTCCGAGAGTCTCAGGGAAGCATGCAGGGAGCCCCCTCCCTGCGCGATGCTTCCCTGTGCCACCGGAACACTGCGATCATCTTTGATCGCAGCGGTCCGGGGGTTAATGTGCCAGGAGCGGTCCGTGACCACTCCTGGCACATAGTGCCGGATGTTAGCTGCGATAGTCAGCTGACACCCAGCCGTGATCGGCCGCGCTCCCCCCATGAGCGCGGCTGATCACGCTGGACGTACTATTCCATCCATAGGAAGTAGGGCCCACCCCACATGGGCGGAATAGTATGTCCAATGGTAGAAAGGGGTTAATATAGGCTGGATACGAGCTTTCATAATGAAGAAGTTCATTGGTGGATGTGGGTTTCCTAAAAACTTCTGTATTCAAACGACCATCTGCAATCCAAACCTTAATGTCCAAAAATTCAAGCATGGATCCACCAAACTGAGATGTGAACCACATGTTCATGGAGTTGGAATGGCTCAGATCCTCCACAAAAGAGTGGAAGAACTCCTGAGAACCATCCCACACCATGAAGATGTCATCCACATAACGCCTGTAAAATTTGATGTTTTAAATATTCATTAGTGATGAGCGAGTATACTTGTTGCTTGGGTTTTGCTCTGGTTTTCCCGAGCACGCTTGGATGATCTCAGAGTATTTGTTAGTGTTCGAAGATTTAGTTTTCAACGCTGCAGCTGAATGATTTACAATCATAAACAATCCAATCACTCGATGAATTTGCAGCATTTTGCTTGTTTAGTATAATACACCCCATAGTCCTCCACATAGTATAATGTGCTCCACAGTCCTCCATATTGTAAAACGCACACTCCATAGTCCTCCATATAATATGCCCCATAGTCCTTCATATTGTATAATACACTCCCCATTCCTCCATATAGTATTATACACTTCCCATAGTCCTCCACATGGTATAATACACTCTTCACAGTGTTCCATATAGTATAATGCACTCCTCATAGTCCTCCATATATTATAATGTGCACCACAGTCCTCCATATTGTAAAATGCACACCCCATAGTCCTCCATATAGTATAATTCACTCATAGTCTTCCATATAGTACAATACACTCCACAGTCTTCCATATATCATAATATACCCCATAGTCCTCCATATAGTATTATACACTTCCCGTAGTCCTCCATATAGCATAATACACTCCTCATAGTCCCCCATATATTAAAATACACTGCTCAGTCCTCCACATAGTATATTACACTCCTCATAGTGCTCCATATAGTATAATGCACCGCCATAGTCATACATGTAGTACAATTCACTTCCCATAGTATAATGCACCCCATAGTTCTTCATATAGTAAAATGTATTCCCCACGGTCCTTGATACAGTATAATGCAGACCACATATAGTATAATGCAGCCACCCCATAGAATATAATGCAGCCCCCCTCATATAGTATAATGTAGCCCCCTCATAGAGTGTGATGCAATCACCCCTCATAGAATATAAATATAATACAGCCCCCCATAGAATATAATGTAGCCCCGAATAGAGTATTAATGTACTCAGTCATGAAAATACAGAAAAATCTTTAAATGAGAAGGTGTGTCCAAACTTTTGGACACATATATATACAGTACAGACCAAAAGTTTGGACACACCTCCTCATTTAAAGATTTTTCTGTATTTTTATGACTATGAAATTTGTACATTCACACTGAAGGCATCAAAACTATGAATTAACACATGTGGAATTATATACTTAACAAAAAAGTGTGAAACAACTGAAAATATGTGTTATATTCTAGGTTCTTCAAAGTAGCCACCTTTTGCTTTGATGACTGCTGTGCACACTCTTGGCATTCTCTTGATGAGCTTCAAGAGGTATGGCATAAACTCATATGAACTGTAGTGTGACAAAATATTCAGAAACTTTCCAATGCTACAATTCATATGAGTTCATGCCGCCAGGTGACGCAACTTCGGTGACAGCACCGCTATTCACTGAAGCTCTGTTCCCTGCCTTTCATTCATTCCCCAGTCTTTTACAGCCGGGAGCGGCCACATTAGCAGTGCTCCCGGTTGTAAATGTATTTAACCCCTTCAGATGAATTTCCAGCTTGGGACTTGACTGTACGGCGGACAGGTATTTTTTCTGTTTTTCTTTCTCATGTATTTGGTCTTGAAACTTTTAGCATTATTTGGGTTTTGTTTAGCCTTATTCCAAATGAAAATATGCCCAGTCTCAAAATCATTTTTTTCACGTAAAAACTTATCACGTTTTCTTTGCTTTATGTCAGCTTGTAATGGAATCAATTTACTGTCCAATTTGTTATTATATGATACCCTTTGGTTTTCAGTGAGCCTGGAGTTCAATTCATCCTTCATTTTCTTTAAATCATTGTTCACACTCTCATAGTTCTTTGTATTCTGTTTCAAGACTAATTGGAAAATCTCATGAGAACAGGTTAATAGAATGTTTTCCAATTCAATCGTGAACGAAAGGTCATCTTTAAAATGAGATAATTCTTTAACCACTCGGAGTCCTCTGGGAACTCTGCCACAGTCCACATAGGACTTCAGAGAGTTATTTGTCCAGAATAAATTAATTTCTCTCTCTGCCAATGACATAAGTTTAAATTTCAAATTCTTGGTGCTAAAAATTGTATCTCGTCTTGCTGCTCGCTTTCTTTAAAATTCAAGCCCACATTATCCCGTCCTGCCTGTAGACCATTGGTATCAGGTAATGCTTTTGTTTCCATAATAGCGGTTTATAATAACAGCTGACCAAATCTACAATTTGTGAATGGCTTATCAGGCACAAAACCAGTGTGCCGCAGGCAGAAAAAAAACATGTAGCAATCGCAGAAATAGAGAAAGCCTAGCACCATTGGTGATTCATAGAGCCAATACCATCAGCTGATTAAAAATACCACAGGCATAAAACCTTTTTAATTGTGAGGTCCTCATGAATTGAAAATTCTGGTATTGGATTCACAAGGATGTCCCCCCTTAAAAAAAATGGCAAAGCTCCCTGCCTGACACATGACAGTACATATTATGCATTGCCATGGCTTGCTCTGCAGTTGACGGTAGCCTGTATTTGTAGCTTCTATCCATGAACATGGATGGAGCTATGAGTGTCATAAAGAAGCTGTGAAATAAGCAGGCATTTATGTTGAGTGGGGATGGGGATAATAATAATAATACTAATTTTTATTTATATAGCGCCAACATATTCCGCAGCACTTTACAATTAAGCGGGAACATGTACAGACAATAAATTCAGAACAAGTTAAGACAATTTAAACAGTGACATTAGGGGTGAGGTCCCTGCTCGCAAGCTTACAATTTACAAGGAAATGGGGGGAAACAATAGGTGAAAAGTGCTTGTTATTTCAGGTCTGGCAATTATAATAAATAGGGATTTTCATATGAAGCTGCATGATCCGGTCATCAGCCCGTGTGTTTAAGTGGAATAGTCAAGTATCAAGTGCAGTTATCATCATGTGCATGGATATATGAAAAAGTTTGGGCACCCCTATTAATCTTAAGCTTAATGTTTTATAAAAATTGTTTTTTTTTGCAACAGCTATTTCAGTTTCATATATCTAATAACTGTTGGACACAGTAATGTTTCTGCCTTGAAATGAGGTTTATTGTACTAACAGAAAATGTGCAATCTGCATTCAAACAAAATTTGACAGGTGCACAAGTATGGGCACCCTTATGATTTTCCTGTTTTAAATACTCCTACCTACTTTTTACTGACTTACTAAAGCACTTTTTTTGGTTTTCTAACCTCATTGAGCTTTGAACTTCATAGCCAGGTGTATGCAATCATGAGAAAAGCTACTTAAAGTGGCCACTTGCAAGTTGTTCTCCTATTTGAATCTCCTCTGAAGAGTGGCATCATGGGCTCCTCAAAACAACTGTCTAATGATCTGAAAACAAAGATTATTCAACATAGTTGTTCAGGGGAAGGATACAAAAAGCTGTCTCAGAGATTTAACCTGTCAATTTCCACTGTGAGGAACATAGTAAGGAAATGAAAGAACACAGGTACAGTTCTTGTTAAGGCCAGAAGTGGCAGGCCAAGAAAAACATCAGAAAGGCAGAGAAGAAGAATGGTGAGATCAGTCAAGGACAATCCTCAGACCACCTCCAGAGAGCTGCAGCATAAACTTGTTGCAGATGTTGTCACTGTGCATCGGTCAACTATACAACGCACTTTGCACAAGTAGAAGCTGTATGGGAGAGTGATGCGAAAGAAGCCGTTTCTGCAAGCACGCCACAAACAGAGTCGGCTGAGGTATGCAAAAGCACATTTGGAGAAGCCAATTTCTTTTTGGAAGAAGGTCCTGTGGACTGATGAAACCAAGATTGAGTTGTTTGGTCATACAAAAAGGTGTTATGCATGGCGGCCAAAAAAAACACAGCATTCCAAGAAAAACACTTGCTACCCACAGAAAAATTTGGTGGAGGTTCCATCATGCTTTAGGGCTGTGTGGCCAATGCCAGCACCGGGAATCTTGTTAAAGTTGAGGGACGCATGGATTCCTCTCAGTATCAGCAGATTCTTGACAATAATGTTCATGAATCAGTGACAAAGTTGAAGTTACGCAGGGGATGGATCTTTCACCAAGACAATGATCCAAAACACCGCTCCAAATCTACTCAGGCATTCATGCAGAGGAACAATTACACTGTTCTGGAATGGCCATCCCAGTCCCCAGACCTGAATATCATTGAACATCTGTTGGATCATTTGAAGAGGGCTGTCCATGCTCGGCGACCATCAAACTTAACTGAACTGGAATTGTTTTGTAAAGAGGAATGGTCAAAAATACCTTCATCCAGGATCCAAGAACTCATTAAAAGCTACAGGAAACGACTAGAGGCTGTTATTTTTGCAAAAGGAGGATCTAGTAAATATTAAAGTCACTTTTCTGGTGGGGTGCCCATACTTATGCACCTGTCAAATTTTGTTTCAATGCAGACTGCACATTTTCTGTTAGTATAATAAACCTCATTTCAAGGCAGAAACATTACTGTGTCCAACAGTTATTAGATATGTGGAACTGAAATAGCTGTTGCAAAAAAAAACCACTTTTTATAAAACATTAAGCTTAATGTTAATAGGGGTGCCCAAACTTTTTCATATAACTGTACTTACCTTGTAATATCTTCACATCCTGTTCCATCCAAATGTGTCCGGATCTCAGAATTCCAAGCAGCGTAACACCGACTGCCATATTTGGACACCCAAGTGATGGGTGTCTCAAAATGGAAACTGCTGTTGGCACCAGCCTCTTGCGCGGTACCACCAACGGAACACCATCGCATCACATACACACACACGCACACTGTATACGCCAAACACACCACACATATACTCTGTATATACCGTACGCACCACACACACACACTCTGCATATGCTGTACGCACTACACACACCCACCCACACACACACACTGTATAAGCCATACGCAGCATCTTTCGCGGCACCACCAGCAGAACACCGTCACGAACACGCCCCCGCCAGGATCAGCCGAATGATTCACTGACCCCCGCCATCTTTGTACAGGAGGAGCGCATGCGCAGTTGTCATGTGACCACCTGTTATGATCTGGTGGTTTAGGAGCAACATGGAACGAGCTCTGAAGGAAGTGGTATCTGTACTGACCGCAGTCCCTAAGCTCAACACAACACTAGAAGTAGCCATGGGATGCTCCTAACACTCCCTAGGCACCTCGTCACAGCCTGAGCACTAACTACCCCTAAAGATAGAAACAGGAAAACTATCTTGCCTCAGAGAAAATCCCCAAAGGATAGATAGCCCCCCACAAGTAATGACTGTGAGTGGAGAGGGAAAAGACATACACAGAATGAAACCAGGATTAGCACAGGAGGCCAGTCTAGCTAGATAGATAGGACAGGATGGAATACTGTGCGGTCAGTATAAAACACTACAAAAAAATCCACACAAAGTTTACAAAAATCTCCACACCTGACTAAAGGTGTGGAGGGTAAATCTGCTTCCCAGAGCTTCCAGCAACACAGAATTAATTCATACTGACATGCTGGACAAACATAGAAAGCACAGAACGGATAAGTCCACAACCTGTGGACAGAAAAGAGCAAGCAAAAACTTAGCTTTGCTGAACTGGTCAGGATAACAGGGAAATCCAAAGAGATGTGAATCCAACCAGGAACCATTGACAAGTGGCACAAGCTGAAGGAAAGAGCCAGGCTAAATAGCCGAGCAGAATAGACAATCAGTGGAAGCAGCTGCTGACAGCTAAATCCAAGGAGCAGCCATTCCACTTAAAACCACCGGAGGGAGCCCAAGAGCAGAACTCACAACAGTACCCCCCCCCTTGAGGAGGGGTCACCGAACCCTCACCAGAGCCCCCAGGACGAGCCAAGTGAAAAGCACGAACCAAATCGGTGGCATGGACATCGGAGGCAACAACCCAAGAATTATCCTCCTGGCCATAACCCTTCCACTTGACAAGATACTGAAGCCTCCGCCTCGAAAAACGAGAATCCAAAATTTTCTCAACCTCATATTCCAACTCTCCCTCAACCAACACCGGGGCAGGAGGATCAACTGAGGGAACAACGGGCACCACATATCTCCGTAACAAAGATCTATGGAAAACATTATGAATGGCAAAAGAGGCTGGAAGAGCCAATCAAAAAGACACCGGATTAATAATTTTAGAAATTTTATAAGGACCAATAAACCGAGGCTTAAACTTAGGGGAAGAAACCTTCATAGGAACATGACGAGAAGACAACCAAACCAAATCCCCCACATGAAGCCGGGGACCAACACACCGACGGCGGATAGCAAAACGTTGAGCCCTTTCCTGAGACAACGTCAAATTGTCCACCACATGAGTCCAAATCTGCTGCAGCCTGTCCACCACAGAATCCACACCAGGACAATCAGAACGCTCAACCTGCCCAGAAGAAAAACGAGGATGAAAACCAAAATTACAAAAGAAAGGTGAAACCAAAGTAGCCGAACTAGCCCGATTATTCAGGGCAAACTCGGCCAACGGCAAGAAAACCACCCAATCATCCTGATCAGCAGACACAAAGCATCTCAAATAGGTCTCCAAGGTCTGATTAGTTCGCTCAGTTTGGCCATTAGTCTGAGGATGAAACGCCGAAGAAAAAGACAAATCAATGCCCATCCTAGCACAAAAGGCCCGCCAAAACCTAGAGACAAACTGAGAACCTCTGTCAGACACAATATTCTCCGGAATGCCATGCAAACGAACCACATGCTGAAAAAACAATGGAACCAAATCTGAGAAGGAAGGCAACTTAGGCAAAGGTACAAGATGGACCATTTTAGAGAACCGGTCACAAACAACCCAGATAACAGACATCTTCTGGGAAACAGGAAGATCTGAAATAAAATCCATGGAAATATGCGTCCAGGGCCTCTCAGGGACCGGCAAAGGCAAAAGCAACCCACTAGCACGGGAACAGCAAGGCTTGGCTCGGGCGCAAGTCCCACAGGACTGCACAAAAGCACGCACATCGCGCGACAAGGAAGGCCACCAAAAGGACCTAGCAACCAAATCTCTGGTACCAAAAATCCCAGGATGACCAGCCAACACTGAACAATGAACCTCAGAAATCACCTTACTTGTCCATCCATCAGGAACAAACAGCTTCCCTACTGGACAGCGGTCAGGCCTATCAGCCTGAAATTCCCGAAGCACCCGCCGCAAATCAGGGGAGATGGCAGAAAGAATCACCCCTTCCTTAAGAATGCCAACCGGCTCAAGGACTCCAGGAGAATCAGGCGAAAAACTCCTAGAGAGGGCATCAGCCTTAACATTCTTAGATCCCGGAAGATACGAGACCACAAAATCAAAACGGGAGAAAAACAGGGACCATCGAGCCTGTCTAGGATTCAGCCGCTTGGCCGACTCGAGGTAAATCAGATTCTTATGATCGGTCAGGACCACAACGCGGTGCTTAGCTCCCTCAAGCCAATGTCACCACTCCTCAAACGCCCAGTTCATAGCCAACAACTCCCGATTGCCGACATCATAATTGCGTTCCGCAGGTGAAAACTTCCTGGAAAAAAATGCACACGGTTTCATCAAAGAACCATCAGAATCCCTCTGAGACAAAACGGCCCCTGCCCCGATCTCAGAAGCGTCAACCTCAACCTGAAAAGGAAGAGAAACATCCGGCTGACGCAACACAGGGGCAGAAGTAAATCGGAGTTTAAGCTCCCGAAAGGCCTCAACAGCCGCATCAGCGCCTTTCTTCGTCAAATCAGTAAGGGGCTTAACCACACTGGAAAAGTTGGCAATGAAACGGCGATAGAAATGAGCAAAGCCCAAAAATTTTTGAAGGCTCTTCACAGATGTGGGTTGAATCCAGTCATGAATAGCTTGGACCTTAACAGGATCCATTTCCATAGACGAGGGAGAAAAAATAAAACCCAAAAAAGAGACCTTCTGAACTCCGAATAGGCACTTAGACCCCTTCACAAATAAAGCATTATCACAAAGGATCTGGAACACCATCCTGACCTGCTTCACATGAGACTCCCAATCATCGGAAAAAATCAAAATATCATCCAAATATACAACCATGAATTTATCAAGATAATTGCGGAAAATATCATGCATGAAGGATTGGAACACAGATGGAGCATTAGAGAGCCCGAATGGCATCACAAGGTATTCAAAATGGCCTTCGGGCATATTAAATGCAGTTTTCCATTCGTCACCCTTTTTAATACGAACAAGATTATATGCCCCTCGGAGGTCAATCTTAGTAAACCAACTAGCCCCCTTAATCTGAGCAAACAAATCAGAAAGCAAAGGCAAGGGGTATTGGAATTTGACCGTGATCTTATTAAGAAGACGATAATCTATACAGGGTCTCAAGGAGCCATCCTTCTTAGCAACAAAAAAGAAACCCGCTCCCAATGGTGACGAAGACGGCCGAATATGCCCTTTCTCCAAAGATTCCTTAACATAGCTCCGAATGGCGGCATGCTCTGGCACAGACAGATTGAAAAGTCGGCCCTTAGGGAACTTACAACCAGGAATCAAGTTAATAGCACAATCACAGTCCCTATGTGGAGAAAGGGAACTGGACTTGGGCTCATCAAATACATCCTGGAAATCCGACAAAAACTCAGGGACCTCAGAAGAGGGGGAAGAGGAAATTGACATCAAAGGAACGTCACTATGTACCCCTTGACAACACCAACTAGTCACAGACATAGTTTTCCAATCCAGCACCGGATTATGTTCCTGTAACCATGGAAAACCCAGTACAACAACATCATGCAGGTTATGCAACACCAGAAAACGGCAATTTTCCTGATGTGCAGGAGCCATGTACATGGTCATCTGCGTCCAGTACTGAGGTTTATCCTTGGCCAATGGAGTAGCATCAATGCCCCTCAAAGGAATAGGGCTCTGTAAAGGCTGCAAGGAAAAACCACAGCGCCTGGCGAATTCTAAGTCCATTAAGTTCAGGGCAGCGCCTGAATCCACAAATGCCATGACAGAAAAGGACGACAATGAGCAAATCAGGGTCACAGATAAGAGAAATTTAGGCTGTACAGTACTAATGGTAACAGACCTAGCGACCCTCCTAGTACGTTTAGGGCAATCAGAAATAACATGAGCAGAATCACCACAGTAAAAACACAGCCTATTCTAACGTCTGAATTCCTGCCGTTCTGTTCTAGTCAAAATCCTATCACATTGCATAGGTTCAGGACTCTGCTCAGAGGACACTGCCATATGGTGCATAGCTTTGCGCTCGCGCAAACGCCGATCAATCTGAATAGCTAGAGACATAGATTCGCTCAAACCAGTAGGCGTAGGGAAGCCCACCATAACATCTTTAAGGGCTTCAGAAAGACCTTTTCTGAAAATAGCAGCCAGAGCATCCTCATTCCATTTAGTGAGCACAGACTATTTCCTAAATTTCTGGCAGTATAATTCTGCCGCTTCCTGACCTTGACACAAGGCCAACCGGGTTTTTTCTGCATGATCCACAGAATTAGGTTCGTCATACAATAATCCGAGCGCTTGAAAAAATGCGTCTACATTCAGCAATGCCGGATCCCCTGATTCAAGGGAGAATACCCAGTCTTGAGGGTCACCACGCAGCAAGGATATGATGATTTTAACTTGCTGAATGGGATCACCAGAAGAACGGGGTTTCAAAGCAAAAAACAATTTGCAGTTATTTTTAAAGTTCAAAAACTTGGATCTGTCTCCAAAAAACAAATCAGGAGTAGGAATTCTAGGCTCCAAAGCTGGAGTCTGGACAACATAATCTTGGATACTCTGTACTCTTGCAGCAAGTTGATCCACACGAGAAAACAAACCCTAAACATCCATGCCAGAGCATAAATCCTGAACCACCCAGAGATCAAGAGGAAAAAAAAGACAAAAGAGAGCACAGAAAAAAAAATGGCTCAGAATTTTTTCCTTCTTTTGAGATGCATTTACCGTATATACTCGAGTATAAGCCGACCCGAGTATAAGCCGACCCCCCTAATTTTGCCACAAAAAACTGGGAAAACTTATTGACTCGAGTATAAGCCTAGGGTGGAAATGCAGCAACTACCGGTGAATTTCAAAAATAAAAATAGATCATTATTTCCCCATAGCTGTGCCATATAGTGCTCTACACCATTCATATTTCCCCATAGCTGTGCCCCATATAGTGCTCTGCACCGTTCACTGTGCCCCCTAGCTGTGCCATATACAGTGCTCTGCACCGTTCACTGTGCCCCATAGCTGTGCCATATACAGTGCTCTGCACCGTTCATTGTGCCCCATTGCTGTGCCATATACGGTGCTCTGCACCGTTCACTGTGCCCCCTAGCTGTGCCTTATATGGTGCTCTGCACCGTTCATTGTGCCCCCTAGCTGTGCCTTATACGGTGCTCTGCACCGTTCATTGTGCCCCCTAGCTGTGCCTTATACGGTGCTCTGCACCGTTCATTGTGCCCCCTAGCTGTGCCTTATACGGTGCTCTGCACCGTTCACTGTGCCCCCTAGCTGTGCCTTATACGGTGCTCTGCACCGTTCACTGTGCCCCCTAGCTGTGCCTTATACGGTGCTCTGCACCGTTCATTGTGCCCCCTAGCTGTGCCTTATACGGTGCTCTGCACCGTTCATTGTGCCCCCTAGCTGTGCCTTATACGGTGCTCTGCACCGTTCACTGTGCCCCCTAGCTGTGCCTTATACGGTGCTCTGCACCGTTCACTGTGCCCCCTAGCTGTGCCTTATACGGTGCTCTGCACCGTTCACTGTGCCCCCTAGCTGTGCCTTATACGGTGCTCTGCACCGTTCATTGTGCCCCCTAGCTGTGCCTTATACGGTGCTCTGCACCGTTCATTGTGCCCCCTAGCTGTGCCTTATACGGTGCTCTGCACCGTTCATTGTGCCCCCTAGCTGTGCCTTATACGGTGCTCTGCACCGTTCACTGTGCCCCCTAGCTGTGCCTTATACGGTGCTCTGCACCGTTCATTGTGCCCCCTAGCTGTGCCTTATACGGTGCTCTGCACCGTTCATTGTGCCCCCTAGCTGTGCCTTATACGGTGCTCTGCACCGTTCACTGTGCCCCCTAGCTGTGCCTTATACGGTGCTCTGCACCGTTCACTGTGCCCCCTAGCTGTGCCTTATACGGTGCTCTGCACCGTTCATTGTGCCCCCTAGCTGTGCCTTATACGGTGCTCTGCACCGTTCATTGTGCCCCCTAGCTGTGCCTTATACGGTGCTCTGCACCGTTCATTGTGCCCCCTAGCTGTGCCTTATACGGTGCTCTGCACCGTTCATTGTGCCCCATAGATGCTCCACATTAATCTGTGCTGCCGCTGCTACTGCTGCAATAAAAAAAAAAAAAACCACATACTCACCTCCCTTGATTGCAGCTCCCGGCGTCTCGTTCCGGCGCCTCCATCTTCCCGGCGTCTCTGCTCTGACTGATCAGGCAGAGGGCGCCGCGCACACTATATGCGTCATCGCGCCCTCTGCCTGATCAGTCAGAGAGCGCAGACGCCGGGAAGATGGAGGCGCCGGCCGGGAAGATGGATCGGCGCCCGGCGGCTGGAACGAGGACAGGTGAATATGCTATACTTACCTAGTCCTGGCGATCCTCGCGCTGTCCCCTCCTGTCTTCGGCGCTGCAGCTTCTTTCTCTATCAGCGGTCACCGGCACCGCTGATTAGAGAAATGAATAAGCGGCTCCGCCCCTATGGGAGGTGGAGCCGCTTATTCATTTCTGTAATGAGCGGTCCCACGTGACCGCTGAAGAGAGGAAGAAGCTGCAGCGCCGAAGCCCGTGGGACGGCAGGGACAGCGCGAGGATCGCTGGGACTAGGTAAGTATACCCCAGCGCCCTCAGCCCCTCACCTGCCGACCCCACCGCTACCGTGACTCGACTATAAGCCGAGGGGGGCACTTTCAGCCCTAAAATTTGGGCTGAAAATCTCGGCTTATACTCGAGTATATACGGTAATTCATTTTTGGCCACTTGTACTGTTATGATCTGGTGGTTTAGGAGCAACATGGAATGAGCTCTGAAGGAGGTGGTACCAGTACTGACCGCAGTCCCTAAGCTCAACACAACACTAGAAGTAGCCGTGGGATCAGTGGCGTAACTACAAAGTTAGGGGCCCCGGTGCGAACTTCCAAATGGGGCCCCCCCCCTGCAGCCCTGCCATACAACTCAATGTAACCCCCATAGAATAATGGCCACACATGATGCTCAATACTGTATAACGGCCACCACACATGATGCTCCATACTGTATAATGGCCACACATGATGCTCAATACTGTATAATGACCCCCCTCCTGTATGCATGGCTCATCTCCCTCCTATCCCATATACATAGCTCATATTACCCCTCCTGTATGCATGGCTCATATTCCCCCCTGCATGGCTCATATTCCCCCCTGCATGGCTCATATTCCCCCCTGCATGGCTCATATCCCCCCCTGCATGGCTCATATCCCCCCCTGCATGGCTCATATTCCCCCCTGCATGGCTCATATTCCCCCCTGCATGGCTCATATTCCCCCCTGCATGGCTCATATCCCCCCCTGCATGGCTCATATTCCCCCCTGCATGGCTCATATTCCCCCCTGTATGCAGGCTTAGCTCTCCGCTCCTGCTCGGCGCGCCGGCTTATGTCCTCCTTCATCCCCCCCCGTCCCCCCGTCCCCTCGTCCCCTCGTCCCTCATACTCACCTGTCTTCCCACTGCACGGCCGTGCCGACATCCCTCGCGCTCTGTCCCGACTCCAGACGGCGGCGCCGGCGCAGCACCTTCTTCCTGCTTGAGCGGTCATGTGACACCGTTCATTAAGATCATGAATATGCGCATATTCATGATCTTAATGAGCGGTGTCACGTGACCGCTCAAGCAGGAACGAGCTGCAGTGCAGATGCCGAGACCATCGCTGGAGCAGGGTGAGTATTCAAGGCAGCGGCGGCGGCGGCGAAGGGGGGGGAGGCCCTGGAGCGGGGGGAGGCACTGCCAGTCCGAGCCTGCCTGCCGGGCCAGGGCCCCTGACCTGCCGGGCCCAGTCGCACTGGCGACCGCTGCGACCGCGGTAGTTACGCCACTGCGTGGGATGCTCCTAACACTCCCTAGGCACCTCATCAGAGCCTGAGAACTAACTACCCCTAAAGATAGAATCAGGAAAAATATCTTGCCTCAGAGAAAATCCCCAAAGGATAGATAGCCCCCCACAAGTAATGACTGTGAGTGGAGAGGGAAAAGACATACACAGAATGAAACCAGGATGAGCACAGGAGGCCAGTCTAGCTAGATAGATAGGACAGGATGGAATACTGTGCGGTCAGTATAAAACACTACAAAAAATCCACACAGAGTTTACAAAAATCTCCACACCTGACTAAAGGTGTGGAGAGTAAATCTGCTTCCCAGAGCTTCCAGCAACACAGAATTAATTCATACTGACATGCTGGACAAACATAGAAAGCACAGAACGGATAAGTCCACAACCTGTGGACAGAAAAGAGCAAGCAAGGACTTAGCTTTGCTGAACTGGTCAGGATAACAGGGAAATCCAAAGAGCATACCACATCTCCTTGGCAGGGGAGGAAGCAAAAGACAATACTGACATTACAACAAGGGATCACAGAGGATTCATTTTCTCAGGTAAAATATTTCACTGACTGTATTTAAACAATATTTTACCTCACAAAATATATCTTCTGCGATCTCCTGCTGTAATTATTATTATTATTTATTTATATAGTACCATTAATTCCATGTTTCTGTGCTGTACATGAGAAAAGGGGTTACTTACAGGGTTATAGATATCGTTTACAGTAAACAAATTTACAATGACGGACTGGTACAGAGGGGAGAGGACCCTGTCCTTGCAGACTTACATTCTACGTGATAATGGGGAAGAGACAGAAGGTTGGAGGAGCGGCAGCTCTGGTGGTGGTGAGGCGGTAACTCTGGTGGTGGTGAGGCGGCAGTTCTGGCGGTGGTGACGCGGCAGCTCTGGCGATGGTGACGCGGCAGCTCGGGTGGTTGGTGAGGCGGCAGCTCGGGTGGTTGGTGAGGCAGCAACTCGGGTGGTGGTGAGACGGCAGAATGGTAATTGCAGGCTGTAGGCTTTCCTGAAGAGATGGGTTTTCAGGTTCTGTCTGAAGGATCCAAGGGTGGTGGATAATCGGACGTGTTGAGG
This sequence comes from Ranitomeya imitator, assembly GCF_032444005.1. Lineage (NCBI taxonomy): Eukaryota > Metazoa > Chordata > Amphibia > Anura > Dendrobatidae > Ranitomeya > Ranitomeya imitator. The sequence continues at coordinate 438,477,585 of NC_091284.1, forward strand.
CGTGGAATTCCAGAGGATGGGGGATATTCAGGAGAAATTTTGGAGGCAGTTGTGTGAGGAACGAATATGTGTGGAGGAGAGTAGGAGGTCTTGGGAGGATTGAAGATTAGGTGAGGGAAGGTAGTGGGAAATCAGTGGAGCACCCCCAGACGCAGGGCCGCGGGTTACTCGGTACCGGTCCTCTCTGTCTTGTCATGGTGGCTGGACCCAGTCCGTGACCCTGCTAAGGGGCGTCCAATGAAAGGGGGTGATGAAAGTCGGCTAAAGTTTCGTGACGCTACCTGTGGTATTCGGTCAGGGTGACCGACGCTGCTTGGGGTCCACTGGGGTGATGTGATGGCAGCTAGATGGTATACCTTCCCACAGGTGAAGTATATCCCCAGGGCTTCCCAGTAGTGTAGGTGGTGATGATGTGAGGCGCAGACAATAACGAGGACACAGGGTTGCAGTCTCTTTACCTTTTACTGAAGACTTCAGGATCCGCAATCCAGAGCACTGCTAACTAGGCTGTCTGAGAACGGCCGGTCCGAAGGCACATCCAGAGTTCCCTTTGCAGGTGGAAATCAGTGCCTACCACTAGCGCCTGTGTGTTGTAGTTCTTCCCTGCTGAGCATTCGGGATAGTCCTCACAACTTCTGTTCTCGTTCTTTCGCTTTCTCTCTCTCTCCATCCCCCAAGTTTATCTGGATAGGACGCACCCATTTGACGGGAAGGCTCGGAGCTATTCTGGGACCCTAGAGACGCCCCCTCCACACTTGCCCCCTATGTCTGCTTAGGTGATGTATGGTAGACAGCCAACCTATAATTAACTGTCCTGCGGTATTTGAAGTAAGGCAGAGAGTCAGTTACTTCCTCGGTGTTCCGGTCACCGGCTACGCGCCTCAGTAGGATGTTGCCGTTCTCGGGGCACGACTCCTACTGGCTCTCCTTTGTGCTTGATCTCGTTTCTCACTTTCCACAATATCCGTCTCTTAGTGTCCTTTCTTAGGATACCACCGCAAGGTAGTGCAGGCGCGGTTCCTTTGCTTTCTGCTCGTTCTGCTAGGCCCCTGTCAGGAACCCACCCCTGACAGGTCCTCCCTGGAGCTCTCCCAGGCTGCGTTCTCTTCTAACTTCCTATCCAACCCCTAGTTTTACCAGTGTGAGGAGTGGCCTAATACATAGTGCCTTTTGCTCCCCCTAGTGGACGGAGTGTGAAGTGTAATGTGTGCTGTGATACCTGGTCAGATGAACTCCTTTAGTGCAATCAGACATAACATTACCCTCCTTAGCAGCAGAGCGACATTACTGCAACGACCAGGTCTCTGGGGCGCTGCATTAGTTCAGAGATATAGGGAGGGGACAGGTTGTGGATGGCTTTGTAGATCAGTGTTAGTAGTTTGAACTGGATTTGTTGGGGAATTGGGAGCCAGAGGAGGGATTTTGCAGAGGGGAGAAGCAGGGGAGTAGCGAGGGGAGAGGTGGATTAGCCGGGCAGCAGAGTTGAGGACAGGCTGGAGTGGTGCAAGAGAGTTAGCGGGGAGGCCACAGAGGAGGGTGTTGCAGTAATCGAGGCAGGAGATGATGAGGGCATGCACAAGAGTTTTAGTAGATTGTGGGCTGAGGAAGGGACGGATTGTGGCATATTTTTGAGTTGGAGGCAACAGGAGGTGGCAAGAGTTTGGACGTGCGGTTTGAAGGACAGGGCAGAGTCGAGAGTTACCCCGAGGCAGCGGATTTCAGGTGCAGGAGAGAGCGTGATGCCGTTTACAGTAATAGATAGATCAGGTAGGGGGGATACACGAGATGGGGGAAAGATGATGAGTTCGGTTTTGTCTACATTGAGTTTTAGGAAACGAGGGTTGAAGAAGGAGGATATTGGTGATAGACACTCCGGGATTGTGGACAGCAGAGAGGTGACATCTTGGCCAGAGAGGTAGAACTGAGTGTCGTCCATATACAGGTGGTACTGGCAGCCATTGGACTTTATGAGTTGTCCTAGGCCAAGGGTATAGATGGAAAAAAGTAGGGGCCCTAGGACAGAGCCTTGAGGGACTCCAACAGAGAGAGGGTGGGATGAGGAGGTAGTGTGGGAGTGGGAAACGCTAAATGTGGGGTCAGAAAGGTATGAGGCAATCCAGGACAGGGCAAGGCCTTTGATGCCAAGGGAAGTAAGAATCTGTAGCAGTAGGCAGTGGCCAACTGTGTCGAAACCAGAGGACAGGTTGAGAAGAAGGAGTATGGAGAACTGTCTGTTAGCTTTGGCTGTGAGTAAGTCATTAGTAATTTTGGTCAGAGCAGTTTCGGTGGAGTGATGGGGGTAGAAGCCAGATTGGAGGTTGTCAAGGAGAGAGTTAGATGAGAGGTGGGAGGAAAGTTGAACATGGACATGCTGCTCAAGGAGTTTTTAAACAAATGGGAGCAGTGTTAAAAATTGTTATTTCGCAAAAATATCTAATCAGGACTATTCACCAGGTGCTTACTCTTAAAAGAAAAATGTCACGGTATTCTCATGAAAAATATAGTGGTTTATTGAATTGTCCATAGGAAACCACATTGCAGCAATAACATAAAAGTAGATGAAATAGTTATGAACAGATTGTCCATGTGTAAAAATCAGCGCTTGTCTTGTTACTCATCTTTCCCAAGGTCCTGAATGGTAAAACCGTCTGTCTGTGTGAAGTTTGAAGTCATCATGGCTATCAGCTGTTGTTCCTTCTTTGTCCGACGTCCATGGTGAAGGCAGGGGGGACAGTCCCACGTGACAAAAGGCCCCCACACCCTCCTGAGAGACGTTATTTATATGTCCAACACAGATCACGTGTTCCCTGTATATGGTGATAACTTATGCTCTGAGCTACATACACAGAAATAGCTTTTGATAGTGTCAGCAAGAAGCAATGTGCTCAGTACAGAATTGAGAATAATTCAATTACGGTAATAATTAATATTTAACAAGCAGTGATATAGGGCGATAGCTGGGCATAACAGTTGGGTCAAGGTTAGCTTTTTTGAGGATGGGTGTGATGGTGGCATGTTTGAAGGCAGAGTGGAAGGTACTAGAATATAGCGATAGGTTGAAGAGATGGGTTAGGGCTGGAATGATCATGTTAGTGAGGTTGGGGAGCAGGTGGGAAGGGATGGGGTCAAGTGGTGAATTGTGATTTGGAAAGGAGGTGAGTAAGTTCTCCTTCAGTGATGTTGGAAAGGGAAGTTATTAGGGAAGGGCAGAGGTCTGGTATATGAAGTGGTTGGGGTGATGGAACAGTAAAGTTTTGCCTTGTTTGGTCGATCTTTTTTTGAAGTAGGTGCCAAAGTCCTTAGAAGAGATGAGGAGAGTTGGAGGTAGCAGTGGTGGGCGGAGGAGAGAGATAAATGTGCTGAACAGTTGTTTTGGGTTGTATGATAATGAAGATACAAGGTTATTAGTGAAATAGGTCTGTTTAGCAGAAGTGAGGGCAAGTTTGAAGGCAAGTGTAGCTTGTTTGAAAGCAGTGAAGTCGTCTGGCAGGCGTGTTTTTTTCCAACACTGCTCCACGACCCTGGATGCTTGTCGATGTTTTTTTGCGAGGTTGTTATGCCAGGGTTGCCTATTGATTTTTCACACTTTGCCATGCATGAGAGGGGCATCTGAGTCTATGGCTGATGTGAGGGTGGAGTTATAGAAAGCGGTGGCGCTGTCCATGTCGTGGAGTGAAGATATGGAGGACAGGGGTAGAAGAGAGTCTGAGAGTCTGTGAATGTCTAGGTATGCAAGGTTTCTTCAAGGATGTGGTAGTGGCTGGACATGGGGGATAGGTGAGGAGGACAAGGATGAGAAGGTGAGTAGATGGTGGCCAGATAGGGTGAAGGGAGAGGTTGTGAAATTGGATAAGAAACAGAGGCGGGTGAAGATGAGGTCTAGTGCATGTCCGTCTGTGTGGGTTGCTGTGGAGGACCACTGAGGAAGTCCAAAGGATGAGGTAAGGGCCAGGAACTTGGAGGCTGCTGGCTGGCGGGTGTCAGTAGGGATATTAAAGTCACCCATTATGATGGTGGGATGTCAGCAAAGAGAATGTGAAGAAGCCAGGTGGAGAATTGGTAAATGAAGGCAGTGGCTGAGCCCCGTGGTCGGTATATGACAGCCATTTGGAGATTAGAGGGATAGTAGATACGGACAGAGTGAACCTCAAAAGAAGGGAGGATAAGGGAGGGTGGGGGTGGGGTAGGGTTGAAGTAGCAGTTTTTAGAAAGAAGGAAACTCACTCCTCTGCCATATCTGTTGCCAGAGTGAAAAGTGTGGGTAAAGTGGAGGCCACCGTAACTCAGTGCAGCAGCGGAAGCCGTGTCAGGGGGCGTCAGCCAGGTCTCAGTGAGGGCCAGGAAGGAAAGGTTGCGGGAATTAAAGAGATTGTGGTTCACGTGGAGCTTGTTGCAGACAGAGCGGGCCTTCCAAAGTGCCCCAGAGAGAGGAAGCAGGGTGGTGGGGGTCAGTGGCAGTAGCGTAGCTACCAGGGGGGCAGAGGGTGCGGGCGCCCCGGGCCCGGTGCTCTGAGGGGGCCCACGCGGAGCTACGCTACTGTAACTGTATCAGCGCATGCAGCGCGCCGATGCAGTTACATTCTGCGGCAGAGCAGGGAGAATCGATCTCCCTGCTCTGCCACCCGGCCGCTGTGCAGCCCCTGAGCAGGCGGAGGGGCCGGTGCCAGCAGTGGGGCCCCCCCACCGTCATCGGAAGATCAGCTGTACCGGCATTTAGCCGATACAGCTGATCGCAATGATTGGAGAAGGAGCGAGCGCTACGCTCCTTCTCCCATCATCCCCCTGTCAGTGTCGGCGTCTGACGTCACCGACACTGACAGCGGGCGCGATGACGTCACTGCCCAGCGCCCGCTGTCAGGAGATCAGCGGGAGCAGCGCAGGAACCAGGAAGAAGAGAGGTGAGTATTTATTTATTTTTTAATGGGTGCTGCTGCCTTATTACAGGGTCTGACTATGGGGGCTGCCTCATTACAGGGTCTGACTAGGGGGGCTGCCTCATTACAGGGTCTGACTAGGGGGCTGCCTTATTAAAGGGTCTGACTATAATGGTGCTGCCTCATTACAGGGTTTGACTTGGGGGGGCTGCATTATTACAGGGTCTGCCTATGGGGGGCTGCCTTTTTACAGGGTCTGACTGTTGTGGGTGCCTTATTACAGGGTCTGACTATAGGGGTGCTGCCTCATTACAGGGTCTGACTATGGGGGGGGCTGCCTTATTACAGGGTCTGCCTATGGGGGGGCTGCCTTATTACAGAGTCTGACTATGGGGGCTGCCTTATTACAGGGTCTGACTATGGGGGCTGCCTTATTAAAGGGTCTGACTATAGGGGTGCTGCCTCATTACAGGGTCTGACTATGGGGGGGCTGCCTTATTACAGGGTCTGCCTATAGTGGGGGCTGCCTTATTACAGGGTCTGACTGTTGGGGCTGCCTTATAACAGGGTCTGACTATAGGGGTGCTGCCTCATTACAGGGTCTGACTATGGGGGGGCTGCCTTATTACAGGGTCTGCCTATAGTGGGGGCTGCCTTATTACAGGGTCTGACTGTTGGGGCTGCCTTATTACAGGGTCTGACTATAGGGGTGCTGCCTCATTACAGGGTCTGACTATGGGGGTGCTGCCTTATTACAGGGTCTGCCTATAGGGGTGCTACCTTATTACAGGGTCTGACTATGGGGGTGCTGCCTTATTACAGGGTCTGACTATGGGGGTGCTGCCTTATTACAGGGTCTGACTTTTTACAGGGTCTGACTATTGGGGTGCTGCCTTATTACAGGGTCTGCCTATAGGGGTGCTGCCTTATTACAGGGTCTGACTATGGGGGTGCTGCCTCATTACAGGGTCTGACTATGGGGGTGCTGCCTTATTACAGGGTCTGCCTATAGGGGTGCTGCCTTATTACAGGGTCTGACTATGGGGGTGCTGCCTTATTACAGGGGCTGCCTTTATACAGGGTCTGACTATGGGGGTGCTGCCTTATTACAGGGTCTGACTATGGGGGCTGCCTTATTACAGGGTCTGACTATGGAGGTGCTGCCTCATTACAAGGTCTGACTATGGGGGTGCTGCCTCATTACAGGGTCTGCCTATAGCGGTGCTGCCTTATTACAGGGTCTGCCTATAGGGGTGCTGCCTTATTACAGAGTCTGACTATAGGGGTGCCGCCTTATTACAGGGTCTACTTATGGGGGTGCTGCCTTATTACAGGGTCTGCCTATATGGGGTGCTGCCTTATTACAGTGTCTGCCTATGGGGGCTGCCATATGCTATAGAGTCTGCCTATGGGGAGTGCATTATACTATATTGTGGACTATTTGATGCATTATGCTACTGTATATGGAGGCTATCTAGGGGGCCATCATACAGTATGGAGATTACAGTGTGGGTCATTATACATTGTTGGAGCCATCAAACAGTTTGGGGGCTACTAAAGAGTCAGTATACTGTGTGGGTGCATTATACTGTGTATTAGAAAGCATCATGCTGTGTATAGGGGAGCTGTACAGGGGGAGACTCGGGACTTTATTAAAGGGAACCTGTCACCCCGTTTTTTGAGATTGAGATATAAATACTGTTAAATAGGGCCTGCGCTGTGCGTTACTATAGTGTATGTAGTGTACCCTGATTCCCCACCTACGCTGCGCAATACATTACCAAAGTCGCCGTTTTCGCCTGTCAATCAAGCTGGTCAGGTCGGGTGGGCGTGTTCACAGCGCTGTTTCTTCCTCAGCTTTACGTTGGTGGCGTAGTGGTGTCCGCACGTTGAGGTGACTAATCCACTGTGGGCACGTGAACAAGGAGCGCGCGATCTGCGCTATCACCCCCTGTCATCGGTGGGGGCGGCCATCTTCCTGGGGCCGCGCGTGCGCAGATGTAGTGCTCTGCTGCACGGGGCTTCAGGAAAATGGCCGCGGGATGCCGCGCGTGCGCACAAGAGATCGCGGCGGCCATTTTCCCAAAGCCGAGTTTGCAGCGGCTCAGTATTGGGGTATCAGGTGCAGTAATAGGGACACATATACAGCAGCAGCGGCTCAGTATTGGGGTATCAGGTGCAGTAATAGGGACACATACGGCAGCAGCGGCTCAGTATTGGGGTATCAGGAGCAGTAATAGGGACACATACGGCAGCAGCGGCTCAGTATTTTGGTATCAGGTGCAGTAATAGGGACACATATACAGCAGCAGCGGCTCAGTATTGGGGTATCAGGTGCAGTAATAGGGACACATATACAGCAGCAGCGGCTCAGTATTGGGGTATCAGGAGCAGTAATAGGGACACATACGGCAGCAGCGGCTCAGTATTGGGGTATCATGTGCAGTAATAGGGACACAGACAACAGCAGTGGCTCAGTATTGGGGTATCAGGTGCAGTAATAGGGAAACATACGGCAGAAGCAGCTCAGTATTGGGGTATCAGGGGCAGTAATAGGGACACATACAGCAGCAGTGGCTCAGTATTGGGGTATCAGGTGCAGTAATAGGGACACATACGGCAGCAGCAGCTCAGTATTGGGGTATCAGGGGCAGTAATAGGGACACATACGGCAGCAGCGGCTCAGTATTGGGGTATCAGATGCAGTAATAGGGACACATACGGCAGCAGCGGCTCAGTATTGGGGTATCAGGTGCAGTAATAGGGACACATACGGCAGCAGTGGCTTAGTATTGGGGTATCAGGTGCAGTAATAGGGACACATACGCCAGCAGGGGCTCAGTATTGGGGTATCAGGTGCAGTAATAGGGACACATACGGCAGCAGCGGCTCAGTATTGGGGTATCAGGTGCAGTAATAGGGACACATATGCCAGCAGGGGCTCAGTATTGTGGTATCAGGTGCAGTAATAGGGACACATACGGCAGCAGCGGCTCAGTATTGGGGTATCAGGTGTAGTAATAGGGACACATACGGCAGCAGGGGCTCAGTATTGGGGTATCAGGTGCAGTAATAGGGGCACATACGGCATCAGCGGCTAAGTATTGGGGTATCAGGGGCAGTAATAGGGACACATACGGCAGCAGCAGCTCAGTATTGGGGTATAAGCAGGATAAAGGGTTTGTGCAGGTTGGGAATAGATGGTGATGGGGCTGGAATATGAGAAGTGAAATATGTCTTTGTTGTATTCTCTGCAGACGAGTCCTGGCTGGAAGAAGTTGTCATGTCGGTCTGGGCCAGATGGAAAAGACGGGAAAAATGGACAATTCCATCAGAAAGAACATCAGTGGTTAAGAGATTATTTGTAACTGTGCAGTGATCTCTTATATATGTTCTGTAGGGGTGGTATCTACCACTGACCATATGGCGGTAATATCCATATTGGTCTTGATATCGAGATTATCTTCAGTAACAGCACGGTCATCTGCTGAGGTTCTCCTCCAGTATTAGGGCGCGTCACCGAGTTGTAATCAAGGTTACCTGGTTAGGGGCCCACTCAGAAGCTTCGCCCCCCCCTGGACCAAAACCCTAGCTACGCCTCTGGTCAGTGGCACAGATTTTTAAGTGTGAGGGGTTGCGGTAGTTTCTCTTAGTGTGAGAAGGAAGGGGTGAGGATTAGTGGGACCTGTCCTCTGCTTTCGACACAGTTGACCACTGCCTCCTACTGCAGATGCTCTCCTCCTTTGGCATCAAAGACCTCGCCCTATCCTGGATCGCCTCGTACCTTTCCAACCGCACATTCAGCGTCTCCCACTCCCATACTACCTCCTCATCCCACCCTCTGTCTGTTGGAGTCCCCCAAGGCTCTGTTCTAGGACCCCTACTCTTCTCAATCTATACACTTGGCTTGGGACAACTCATAAAGTCCCATGGATTCCAGTACCACCTCTATGCTGACGACACTCAGATCTACCTCTCTGGCCCAGACGTCACCGCTCCGCTGTCCAGAATCCCAGAGTGCCTATCAGCCATATCCTCCTTCTTCTCCTCTCGCTTCCTCAAACTAAATGTGGACAAATCTGAACTCATCATCTTTCCTCCATCCCACAAATCTTCCTTACTTGACCTATCTATCGCATCATGCTATCAATGACATCATGCTTTCCCCTGTACCCGTAGTCCGCTGCCTCGGAGTAACCTTCGACTCTGCCCTGTCCTTCAAACCACACATCCAAGCTCTTTCCACCTCCTGTCGCCTCCAGCTCAAAAATATCTCCAGGATCCGTCCTTTCCTCAACCCCCAATCTACTAAAATGCTTGTGCACGCCCTCATCATTTCCCGCCTTGACTACTGCAATATCCTTTTCTGTGGCCTCCCTGCTAACACCCTTGCACCTCTCCAGTCCATCCTTAACTCTGCTGCCCAACTAATCCATATCTCTCCTCGCTACTCCTCCGCTTCCCCCCTCTGCAAATCTCTTCACTGGCTCCCATTCCCTCAGCGTATCCAGTTCAAATTGCTAATACCTACCTACAAAGCCATCCACAACCTGTCTCCTCCATATATCTCTGAACTAATCTCTTGAAATCTTCCCTCACGTGACCTCCGGTCCTCCCAAGACCTCCTTCTCTCCTCCACACTTATTCGCTCCTCATCCAATCGCCTCCAAGACTTCTCCCGAATATCCCCCATCCTCTGGAACTCTCTGCCCCAACACGTCCGACTATCAACCACAGTCGGATCCTTCAGACGGAACCTGAAAACTCATCTCTTCAGGAAAGCCTACAGCCTGCACTGACACCGCTGCTGCCTCATCACTATCGAAGCTACCGCCTCACCAACACCGGAGCTACCGCCTCACCAACACCGGAGCTACCGCCTCACCAACACCGGAGCTCCTGCAACCCTCAACCTACTGTCTCCTTCCCCATAATCCTGTAGAATGTAAGCCCGCAAGGGCAGGGTCCTCGCCCCTCTGTATCAGTCCGTCATTGTTAGTTTGTTTACTGTATGTGATAATTGTAACTTGTATGTAACCCCTTCTCATGTACAGCACCATGGAATCAATGGTGCTATATAAATAAATAATAATAATAATAATAATAATAATGTACAGTCATGGCCAAAAGTATTGACACCCCTGCAATTCTGTCAGATAATACTTATTTTCTTCCTGAAAATGATTGTAAACACAAATTATTTGGTATTATCTTCATTTAATTTATCTTAACTGAAAAAACACAAAAAGAATTGTCCTAAAGCCAAGTTGGATATAATTCCACACCAAACATAAAAAAGGGGGTGGATAAAAGTATTGGCACTGTTCGAAAAATCATGTGATGATTCTCTAATTTGTGTAATAAATAAAAAAAAAACAGCACCTGTAACTTACCTGTGGCACCTAACAGATGTTGGCAATAACTAAATCACACTTGCAGCCAGTTGACATGGATTAAAGTTGACTCAACCTCTGTCCTGTGTCCTTGCGTGTACCACATTGAGCATGGAGAAAAGAAAGAAGACCAAAGAACTGTCTGAGGACTTGAGAAACCAAATTGTGAGGAAGCATGAGCAATCTCAAGGCTACAAGTCCATCAACAAAGACCTGAATGTTCCTGTGTCTACCGTGCGCAGTGTCATCAAGAAGTTTAAAGCCCATGGCACTGTGGCTAACCTCCCTAGATGTGGACGGAAAAGAAAAATTGACAAGAGATTTCAACGCAAGATTGTGCGGATGTTGGATAAAGAACCTCGACTAACATCCAAACAAGTTCAAGCTGCCCTGCAGTCCGAGGGTACAAAGTGTCAACCCGTACTATCCGCCGGCATCTGAATGAAAAGGGACTGTATGGTAGGAGACCCAGGAAGACCCCACTTCTTACCCCGAGACATAAAAAAGCCAGGCTGGAGTTTGCCAAAACTTACCTGAAAAAGCCTAAAACGTTTTGAAAGAATGTTCTCTGGTCAGATGAGACAAAATTAGAGCTTTTGGGCAAAGGCATCAACATAGAGTTTACAGGAGAAAAAAAAAGAGGCATTCAAAGAAAAGAACACGGTCCCTACAGTCAAACATGGCGGAGGTTCCCTGATGTTTTGGGGTTGCTTTGCTGCCTCTGGCACTGGACTGCTTGACCGTGTGCATGGCATTGTGAAGTCTGAAGACTACCAACAAATTTTGCAGCATAATGTAGGGCCCAGTGGGGGAAAGCTGGGACTCCCTCAGAGGTCATGGGTCTTCCAGCAGGACAATGACCCAAAACACACTTCAAAAAGCACTAGAAAATGGTTTGAGAGAAAGCACTGGAGACTTCTAAGATGATCAGCAATAAGTCCAGACCTGAATCCCATAGAACACCTGTGGAGAGATCTAAAAATGGCAGTTTGGAGAAGGCACCCTTCAAATATCAGGCACCTGGAGCAGTTTGCCAAAGAAGAATGGTCTGAAATTCCAGCAGAGCATTGTAAGAAACTCATTGATGGTTACTGGAAGTGGTTGGTCGCAGTTTTTTTGGCTAAAGGTTGTGCAACCAAGTATTAGGCTGAGGGTGCCAATACTTTTGTCTGGCCCATTTTTGGAGTTTTGTGTGAAATGATCAATGTTTTGCTTTTTGCTTCATTCTCTTTTGTGTTTTTTCATTTAAGACAAATTAAATGAAGATAATAATACCAAATAATTTGTGTTTGCAATTTTCAGGAAGAAAATGAGTATTATCTGACAGAATTGCAGGGGTGTCAATACTTTTGGCCATGACTGTATGTGGCGGGGGGGCCAGGATTGTGGGATATGTTGCCAGCAGTGAGAATGAGAAGAGAAAGGGAAAGCAGGTGGTTGAAGGGGAGCGATCGGCTTATATTGTATTTTAGTAGGTGGGGTCTGACGTTAAAGAGCAGGTCTGAAGATGAAGCGAGGTGGGGGGTGCGAGAGAGGGGGACATAGTTATTTGGTTCGAGGGTGCAGGGGTTTGGGGTTAGCGAAGGAGAGTGAGGATTAGTGGAGCAAAACAGTGAGGCCAAATGTGAGCATGGTTAAAGAGCAGGGGAAGACAAGAAGGCAAGTGAAATTAGAAGACAGGGATTAGTCTTACCATCTGGCTGATTTCTGGACTATTTCTGGTATATTTCTGATGATACACTAAGGCTGTGTGCACACGTTCTGGATTTTTCAAGTTTTTTCGCTATAGAAAACGCGATAAAACTGTGAAAAAAACCGCATCCATTAAGCATCCTATTAATAGAATGCAATCTGCAATTTTATTGCACATGTTGCGTTTTTTTCCACGAAAAAACACATTGCGGTAAAAAACGCAGCATGTTCATTAATTTTGCGGATTTCTCGTGGATTTCCAACTATTTAACGCATTGGGAAGCTCCAGAAAAAAACGCAAAAATTCCGCGGAAAAAAAAGCGCAAGAAAAGCGAGAAAAACGAGAAAAACACGCGAAAAAACGCATGTGGATTTCCTGCAGAAAAAGTCCGGTTTTGTTCAGGAAATTTCTGTAAAGAATCCTGACGTGTGCACATAGCCTTAAAAAGATGTCACTTTAAATTATGTCACATCTGACTAAAGTCATATCTGACCAGCTCCATTCAACTTATACCATTCAAGTGTCCATGAAATGAAGCCAGGTGAGGGAGGGGAGGAGGAAGGAGGTGGAGGACAGTTCACAGCAGGGGACAATTAGCAGATTGCAGTTAATACAACATTTGACTACCATCAAAGCTGAAGAAAAGGACAGAATGAGGTGGATTTATAGTGGTAGGTGTGAAGAGTATGGATATATCAATCTGCATTCAGTAAATTTGGAGTCTGATACATGGAATTAAAGTCAATGAAAAAGTTGCAGCATACCAGGTAGAACAGAGGGAGAGAAGTGCATGGGATTTAGGGGTGCAATGGGTATTCCAGGTTAGGAGGCAGTATTGTCTTTTGCTTGCATAAGGGAAGAAGACAGCACAGTGGTGGAGAATAAGAGAGCACACAAGGGGGAGAGCACATGGGGTACACAGGTCAAAGAAGAGAAGACAGCAGATGGGGAGAGAGAAAGCGCACAGGGGTGAGAGAGATAGAGCACAGGGGGAGAACACAGCGCAGGAAGGAGAAAGACAGCAGACAACGGGGATAACACATGGGGTAGACAGGTCATTTACAGCCCTCTGTTCATCATGTGCAGTCCCCCTCCATCATTTGTAATAATAATAATAATAATCTTTATTTATATAGCGCCAACATATTCCGCAGCGCTTTACAGTTTAACAGCTTCAAACACAACAGTCATAAGTAACAATGTTAACAATACAATAATTAAAGCAACACAAGACGACCCTGCTCGTGAGAGTTTACAATCTACAATGAGGTGGGGAAATACAAAGCACAGGTGTGTATTTACAATGATGTATTTACAATGATGGTCCAGCCATCTTCAGGGAGTGGGGGATAGATGGAAGTAGTGAATGGGCTACACACAAACAAAATAACTGATTAGGGAACATGATAGGCCGCTCTGAACAAATGTGTTTTGAGGGAGCGCCTAAAACTATGCAAATTGTGGATGGTCCTAATTTCTTGGCGTAGAGCATTCCAGAGGATTGGCGCAGCACGGAAGAAGTCTTGTAGTCGGGAGTGGGAGGTACGGATTAGTGCAGAGGTTAGTCGAAAGTCATTTGCAGAGCGCAGTGGTCGGTTAGGCCGATAGACAGAAATGAGGGAGGTGATGTAAGGGGGTGCTGCACTGTGGATAGCTTTGTGGGTGAGAACAAGTACTTTGAATTGTATCCTATAATGAATGGGCAGCCAGTGTAATGACTGGCAAAGAGCGGACGCGTTTGAGTAACGATTAGCTAGATAGACGACCCTGGCTGCTGCATTAAGGATGGACTGGAGAGGGTAAAGTCGAGTGAGGGGGAGGCCAATTAATAGAGCGTTGCAGTAGTCCAGGCGGGAGTGGATCAGGGCGACAGTGAGGGTTTTTATTGTTTCTATGGTGAGAAAAGGGCGGATTCTAGAGATGTTCTTTAGGTGTAAGCGGCATGAGCAGGCAAGAGATTGTATATGGGATGTGAAGGAGAGATCGGAGTCAAACATAACACCCAGACAGCGTACCTGCTGCCGGGGTGTTATTATGGTGCCACCCACAGAGAGGGAAACGTCAGGTTTAAGGAGGTTAGTAGATGGTGGGAGCAGAAGAAGTTCAGTTTTGGAGAGGTTGAGTTTCAGATAGAGAGCGGACATGATGTAAGAGACTGTGGACAGAGTCAGTGGTGTTCGGTAGTAGAGCAGGAGTAAGGCCAGGGGATGACGTATACAGTTTTGTATCGTCGGCATAAAGATGGTACTGAAAGCCAAATCTGCTGATGGTCTGTACAATTGGGGCCGTGTAGAGGGAGAAGAGAAGGGGGCCAAGGACTGAGCCCTGGGGTACCCCGACAGTGAGAGGAAGAGGAGATGAAGTGGAGCCAGAGAACAGAACACTGAAGGAGCGGTCAGAAAGATAGGACACGTGTTCATTTTTTGCATGATTTTTGGCGCAGAAAAAACTGCATCATGCAGAGTCCTCTGCGCCCTGACAGTTGCGCCAAAATGACGCATGCGTCACAAAACGCAAGACACCGCATGTCCATGCGCCCCCATGTTAAATATAGGGCCGCATGACGCATGCATCGCCGACGCTGCGCCCGACGCTGCGCCCGACGCTGCGCCCGACGCTACGCCGCACAACGCTAATGTGAACGTAGCCTAAAAGAGGGTGGTCAACAGTGTCGAAAGCTGCAGAAAGATCGAGAAGAATGAGCAGAGAGTGGTCACCGTTACATTTTGCTGTCAGAAGGTCGTTGGTCACTTTGATGAGTGCAGTTTCTGTCGAGTGTAGGGGGCGGAAGCCGGACTGTGAAGGGTCTAGGAATGAGTGAATGGAGAGGTAACGGGTAACGCGGGATTAGACTAGGCGCTCCAAGAGTTTAGACATGAAGGGGAGATTGGAGACCGGTCTGTAGTTGTTTGTGCAGGATGGGTCGAGGGTGGGTTTCTTTAGTAACGTAGTAATGATAGAGTGTTTGAAGGAGGACGGGAAAATGCCTGAGGAGAGTGAGAGATTTGTAGCCCCTCCATCATTTGCAGCACCACTTCATCATTTTCAGCCCCCTCCATCTTTTGCAGCACCCCTTCATCATTTGCAGCCCCCTCCATCATTTGAAGCCCCTTCATCATTTGCAGTTTCCTCTCCATCATTTGCAGCCCCCCTCCATCATTTGCAGCCCCCTCCATCATTTGCAGCCCCCCTCCATCATTTGCAGCCCCCCTCCATCAGTTGGAGCACCCCTTCATCATTTGCAGCCCCCCTCACCCATTAAATTCATTTTATAAGAAAAAAAAAACAAAAACACTTTTCATACTTACCTCACAGACGATCCCCAGTGGACGCCGCTCTACTTCTGGTGTCCTAGTACATGTATGCGCCGACACCTGACCAGAAGTCCAGGGAAGGGAGCAGATGCTGGTTAGATGGCCGTGGAGCTCCGAGAAAGCTCCCAGGCCCCAGTGCCAAGGTGTGTGCTGCATCGCACAGCACTAAAGTGCATGATGGATTCCGGAGAGCAGAAGCACAAGAGCGGGGCCGCTTTTTGTACCGCTGCTCACCGGGGACCATACAGTAATGCCCTGATGGCGGCCCTGTCTATAAAGTAGTGTGGGGCCTATACCTATCATGTAGTGTGAGTGATGTGGATGTGATGGGTGGTGGGTGAAATGCCTGGCCTTTGCTAAAGTGAGTTCAAGGATAATAGCTTATATAAAACTATTGTTCCTGAACTCACCAGATGGACACTAACATAGGCAGATTATAATGTGGGCAATCTGGGCTGCTCCTGGAGGCCTGTGGAGACCATGGATTATCCCAGTTAACGCCTACTCTCCTTTTACCGTGGGCGTAATACTACTCAGACAACACAGGGTGAGGGTAAAACAGTGTAGCAATATTTTATTGAATCACAAAACAGGCAAATAACACATAGAACAGTCTCAGCAAAATACCAAGATGGTGCAAAATTACACCCTATTGTAAGAAGCTTGTGGAAGGAGTTCCCAAACGTTTAACCCAAGTCATTCAATTTAAGGGCAATGGTACCAAATACTAACGAAATGTATGTAAACTTTTGACTTTGCAGTAAGTAATAAAAATGCCTTAAACATTCTCTCTCTCATTATTCCAGCAGTAGCAAATATTAATAATTATAGTAATCCTAACTGACCTAAAACGGGAAAGGTTTATTCTGATTTCATGTCAGATATTGACAAAAACATGTTTATATGTCTTTTTATGTAACATAGTAACATAGTAACATAGTTAGTAAG
Organism: Ranitomeya imitator; assembly: GCF_032444005.1. Lineage (NCBI taxonomy): Eukaryota > Metazoa > Chordata > Amphibia > Anura > Dendrobatidae > Ranitomeya > Ranitomeya imitator. The sequence goes on from NC_091284.1 coordinate 438,493,807, forward strand.
GCCGAAAAAAGACATTTGTCCATCCAGTTCAGCCTATATTCCATCATAATAAATCCCCAGATCTACGTCCTTCTACAGAACCTAATAATTGTATGATACAATATTGTTCTGCTCCAGGAAGACATCCAGGCCTCTCTTGAACCCCTCGACTGAGTTCGCCATCACCACCTCCTCAGGCAAGCAATTCCAGATTCTCACTGCCCTAACAGTAAAGAATCCTCTTCTATGTTGGTGGAAAAACCTTCTCTCCTCCAGACGCAAAGAATGCCCCCTTGTGCCCGTCACCTTCCTTGGTATAAACAGATCCTCAGCGAGATATTTGTATTGTCCCCTTATATACTTATACATGGTTATTAGATCGCCCCTCAGTCGTCTTTTTTCTAGACTAAATAATCCTAATTTCGCTAATCTATCTGGGTATTGTAGTTCTCCCATCCCCTTTATTAATTTTGTTGCCCTCCTTTGTACTCTCTCTAGTTCCATGTAGTGTATGTAAGCTTCTAGTTTCAACTGTATGTATATACTGTATGTGTATACACCCCACAGACCAAACCTATAGAGGATGCCTAATCAGTTAAAGTAGTGGTAGGGCTACATAGGGGCAGTTGACGAGGATCGGGGGCGCCATACCATTTCAACTTAGGGTACCAACCTCCGCTGTCAGGAAGGGAATTCTGAAGGGCAAAACTCGTCCCTATCTCCCTTCATTTCTGCTTTTTAATTTTTAACATCACTGTTTTTCTGTGCAAATGTGTTTGCATGTATGTATTTACGGTAAGTATTAGGATTTTAAAATGAATAAAGGGACAATGTTTAAATTTTTTTGTTATGTTTTACATGTATAAGGGGGAAATGTGGGGGCTCATATTGTATGTAGGGGGCTCATACTGTATATAGGTGGATGTCAGCATACTTAAAGGGAACCTGTCACCCCCAAAATCGAAGGAGAGCTAAGCCCACCAGCATCAGGGGCTTATCTACAGCAATACAGAATGTATCCTGAAAGATGAGAAAAAGAGGTTAGATTATATTCACCCAGGGGCGGTCCGGTCCGATGGGCGTCGCGGTCAGGTCTGGGGCCTCCCATCTTCTTACGATGACGTCCTCTTCTTGTCTTCATGCTGCGGCTCCGGGGCAGACAAGGTACGCTTGCGCCGGAGTAGCAGTGTGAAGACAAGAAGAGGACGTCATCGTAAGAAGATGGGAGGCCCCAGACCGGACCGCGACGCCCATCGGACCGGACCGCCCCTGGGTGAATATAATCTAACCTCTTTTTCTCATCTTTCAGGTTACATCGGGGGCTTATCTGCAGCATTACAGAATGCTGTAGATAAGCCCCTGATGCTGGTGGCTAAGCTCACCTTCGATTTTGGGGGTGACAGGTTCCCTTTAAATCTGCTCAATATTAAGTCCTATACTTATTAACATTTTTTTTATATTAAATTATTATTGAGCAAAATTAATTTAAGTTTATTGGTTTGGCCTCCACAATAGTCACGGTCTGTCATATGGCCCCTTGGGAAAATTAATCTCCCACCCCTGCTCTACTATTTATAGCGCTGTGTTATGTATAGTGCTGTACACAAGGGAAAAATCTGTCATTTTCCATGTACAGATGTGAACCAGGGCACCTGTATGTTACTCACATGACCTATCACATGATTCATCGGGTGCTTTCTAAACTGACCAGGGCTTTGACTATGCTTAATCCGCCCCTACCACCCCCGCCAAGCAAAAAAAAATGTAACATCACTGATAACACAGTGATAAATTCATGAGTACAGATATTTTCATAGATGTCACCTGCAGTCCTATGGAAGACCACAGATAACAGTGATTATACATAGCAACAGAAGCAAACTAAAGAGCAAAGACACATGCAGTAGATGCTTGGAATAAAGTACGTTGCTTGGAAACTGCTGTCCACACAATTATGCATCGTGTTGGCATAAGCTGTGAATGTAATAGATGTAACAACATAGACAACTTTCTCACCTGCTCTCTGAAATTATTAGGCTATGTTCACATACAGAATTTTTTCAGCAGCCAAAACCTGCTCTCCTTTTTGCATTTGAGGCGTTTTTTGCAGTTTTATTTGGTGCGGATTACTTGTGTGATCTTTAATAAAGTTAGTTTTGTTCACACAAAAATGCTGTAAAAACGCTTAGTTGCATTTTTTCACCCTCTCATTGCTTTACGGGTGAAAAAACGCTGAAAAAATGCTGAAATAATTGTGCTGCAGATTTAAAAAATGCTGCAGTTTTCCATTTCAGTCAGAAAAAAAAACAGGAGAGTGCATCAGATTTTTGATCTATAATAGTTTTTAATTTGCAGTAAAAAAAAACGCATCATGTGCACATAGTCTTCACAGGTAGCGTTTGTGCTGCAATTGTTTTCTGCAGCCAGAAACTGCTCTCTTGACTATAAAAATGCTGCATTTAAAACACACATTTCATGATATTTGCACTGTGGTTTTGATATATTTTCTTTCACAGCAATTTTGATTTTCAATTTGCATTTAAAAAAAAACTGCAAAAAAGCCCAAAATGCTTTGTGTGAACATAGCCCAAATGTATAAAATGAATCTGTTGCATAACTGATATGAACAGTAGCAGGGGTCCCCACTGATTATTGGGTGCCTGTTGGTTCCGCTATGTTCAGTTTTAGGACAGAAAATAAAAGTTCTCTTTGTATCAAGTTATGTAATAGAATAGTCTCAAACATTACTGTAAGTCCGTTTGTCTGTTTCTAAAAACTGAAAAGTAAAATGTAATGTCAGAATGGAGGAGTGAAGCAACCTGAGGCCAAGATCAGACAGCCATTTCCATGGTCCTCATACAGGGCGCAATGCCCAGACCGATCGCCTGTCTCCTACATTTTTGGCACAAACAAAATCCAATTTTCTACAGAACCAGAAAAGTGAATATTCTATGCAGTCTTCAGGAAGCGCAGGAAAGAAGTTGCAGTTTCCCGCCGGCGACAAGAGCAGTGACAGAGCCATAACATCGAGAACACCAGCATCAGTTGTGAGGACCTCACCGAGAAGCTCAGCAGGGAGGGACTACAACACTCAGGCGCTAGAGGAAGGCTACTGATTTCCACCTGGATAAGGGGACTCTGGAGTTGCCTTCAGACTGGCCGGACTCTGCCTGCCCTGTGATCTGGTGCTCTGGACTGTGGACGCTGAAGCCTTCAGTAAAGGTAACATCCACCATTCTCCATCTACACTTTGTGAAGCCCTGGGTATGCACTTCACCTGTGGGAAGGTATACCATCTAGCTGCCATAACATCACCCCAGTATCAATATCACGCAACCATAACAGAGATAGTGATGCTCCACATCTAATTCACGTCACTCCAGCCTGGCTCATATGGGTTCTAGTTATCAAAACTGGTATCAAAGTGGGCAAATAGCCAATTCTTTCAGATTTTAATAAGTAAAAGGTGTTTTTAAAGGGTTTAAGGATTTGGGGCCATTGATCTCACATCAGCAGTGTGCAGATAGTGATACCCCGCATCAAACTAAGATCATTGTAGCCGGCCCTAATTGGATTCTAGGTATCACAACTGGCATCAAAGTGGGCAAATAGCCAATTTTCACAGGTTTGAACAAGCAACTGGTGTTTTTTAGGGATTAAATGACTTTAAGGTACCGTCACACTTTAGCGACGCTGCAGCGATACCGACAACGATCCAGATCGCTGCAGCGTCGCTGTTTGGTCGCTGGAGAGCTGTCACACAGACAGCTCTCCAGCGACCAACGATCCCGAGGTCCCCGGTAACCAGGGTAAACATCGGGTTACTAAGCGCAGGGCCGCGCTTAGTAACCCGATGTTTACCCTGGTTACCATCATTAAAGTAAAAAAAACAAACGCTACATACTTACCTACCGCTGTCTGTCCCCGGCGCTGGGCTTCTCTGCTCTGGCTGTGAGCACAGCGGCCGGAAAGCAGAGTGGTGACGTCACCGCTCTGCTTTCCGGCTGCCCGCCGCTCACAGCCAGACCAGAGAAGCAGAGCGCCGGGGACAGACAGCGGTAGGTAAGTATGTAGCGTTTGTTTTTTTTACTTTAACGATGGTAACCAGGGTAAACATCGGGTTACTAAGCGCGGCCCTGCGCTTAGTAACCCGATGTTTACCCTGGTTACCAGCGAAGACATCGCTGAATCGGCGTCACACACGCCGATTCAGCGATGTCAGCGGGACCTCAACGATCAAAAAATGGCCCAGGCCATTCCGACACGAGCAGCGATCTCACAGCAGGGGCCTGATCGCTGCTACGTGTCACACATAGCGAGATCGCTACTGAGATCGCTGTTGCGTCACAAAACTTGTGACTCAGCAGCGATCTCGCTAGCGATCTCGCTATGTGTGACGGGGCCTTTAGTCTACTGTTCTCACATGACCATCACAAAAATAGTGATGCCATGCATCAAAATTCGCGTCACTCCAGCCTGGCCCAAATTAGTTCTGGTCATCAAAGCTGACATCAAAGTGGGCATATAGACAATTCTCCCATCCTTGAATAAGTAACTAGTGTTTTTAAGGGGTTAAATGACTTTGAGCCTCTGATATCAAACCACCATTACAAAGACAGTAATGCCTCACATCAAACTCAGGTCACTCCAGCCCGACCCGAATGGGTTGTAGGCATCAAAGCAGGTATCAAAGTGGGAAAATAGTCAATTCTGCCAGATTTAAAAAAGTATCTGGTGTTTTTCAAGGGTTAAATTACTTCCTGCAAAGGATCTCACACCAACATTACACAGACAGTGATGTCCTACATCAAACTCAGGTCACTATAGTCTGGGCCTCAGAACTGGCATCAAAGTGGTCAAATAGCCAATTTTCACAGATTTGAATAAATAATTGGTGTTTTAATGGGATAAATGGCTTTGGGCCATTGATCTCACATGATCATCACAAAAATAGTGATACCACACATCAAATTCACGTCACTACAGTCTAGCCGAAATGAGTTATGAGCATAAGGACTGGCATCAAAGTGGGCAAATAGCTTTTTTTTCACAGATTTGAATAATTAAAGGGAACCTGTCACCCCCAAAATGGAAGATGAGCTAAGCCCACCAGCATGAGGGGCTTATCTACAGCATTCTGGAATGATGTAGATAAGCCCCCGATGTAACCTGAAAGATAAGAAAAAGAGGTTAGATTATACTCACCTGGGCGGGCAGTCCGGTCCGGGACCTCCCATCTTCTTAAGATCACGTCCCCTTCTTGTCTTCATGCTGCGGCTCCGGCGCAGGCGTACTTTGTCTGCCCTGTTGAGGGCAGAGCAAAGTACTGCAGTGCGCAGGCTTCGGGAAAGGTCAGAGAGGCCCAGCTCCTGCACACTGCAGTACTTTGCTCTGCCCTCAACAGGGCAGACAAAGTACGCCTGCGCCGGAGCCGCAGCGTGAAGACAAGAACAGGACGTCATCCTATGAAGATGGGAGGCCCCAGACAGGACCGCAACTCCCACCAGACCCGAACAGAACCGGGACTGCCCCTGGGTGAGTATAATCTAACCTTTTTCTTACCTTTCAGGTTACATCGGGGTCTTATCTACAGCATTCCAGAATGCTGTATATAAGCCCCTGATGTTGGTGGGCTTAGCTGATCTTTAATTTTGGGGGTGACAGGTTCCCTTTAACTGGTATTTTTAGGGGTTAGATGACTTTGGGCCACTGTTATTACAAAACCATTACACAGATAGTGATGACCCGCATCAAACTCAGGTCACTGCAGACTGGCTTGGATTCTGGGCATCATAACTGCTATCAAAATCAGCAAATAGCCAGTTCTCCCAGATTTGAATAAGTAACTGGTGTTTTTCATGGGTTAAATGACTTCGGACCACTGATCTCACACCACCATTATATAGATAGTGATGTCCAGAAACCATTTGGACCTACTTGCCTGTTGTGTCCTGCTCAGTTCTTCACCAGAACAGAGTGGCCACAGACCACTCCCGCCAGCGATTCAGCTGCCTCTGCTGATGTCTCATCGACAGGGCAGGACTACCAACGTCATTCTGATTGACCGCCAGATCCCCGCTGCCTAACTCTAGAAGCTGGCTGTCAATAAGCATAACGTCGGCAGTCGCGACCCCCTCAACAGAGCAGGGCGGGAAAGAAGCCTTTGCTAGCGGGAGCGGTCTGTAATCGCTCTGTGCTGGTGAAGAACAATGCCGACACAACAGGACAGTAGCAGCTACCTGCCTGTTTCAAAATCCACCTTAACTATTTAAACCTTGGTCCTGGTGATGTATTCATGCACTGATGGTTGTTCTGGTGATGTATTCTTGTAAGTACCCATTTACATTTTTATGACCCTTGGCAGTGGTCCAGCATTTAAATGTGGCCCTTGGACTGAAAAATGTTGTGCATATCTGATTTAAATATAGCTAAATTATTAGTAAATAGTAACTTGAATAACCTACTAATATAGTATTAACATTTTACATCCCTGTTGGGTTAAGGAGGGGTCATAGACTGCTAATTTCAAGGGATACACCAGCCCCCTTCTCCAACTAATAGACATTTATCTTCTTTATACATTTTGTAAGAATGTAGGACTGAAAATGGAATATGAACAGTATTTAGAATATTATATTTTATTTATTATAGACCAGTTGATTTTGATTTTTACATTGTTATTTCTCACATGCAACAACCCTTTTCATTTAAATTTACAGAATTCTCTAAGGGTTTATGATCATTATTCAAACCAGTATGGATCTATTTATAGTGGTTACTTTATCTATTATTTTTTTTTTCAACCATTAAATTCCTAGGATTTGATAAAACTCAAGAGATTGTCAAGGTAAGAATAGAAAATAAAAAAATATATACTGTACATTTACCATCCTCACATGTCATTATTGTGAGTGCTGTTCCCTTTTCTATAGTTGAGACTCGGTCTACTCCCTGATTTTTCCAAATTATGAAACTTCTAGTGTTATATTATAATCACAAAGCTCAACTTTTTTAAAATTGTCTTTAGGCTCCAACACCAATGAGATTCACAGGGAAACCATTTAAAGAGCTGAGACCCATATCTATAATATTTATATGGCTTATCCTGTTGATACGCCAGATATGATTAAAATATGATTAGTGCTTTAAAGGGAATCTGTCAGCAGGTTTTAATTATGTAATCTGAGAGCAGCACAAACAGCATAATATAGGGCAAGGGAGCCTGAGCACAAATAGGAATCACTTACTGGACTGTTATTTTGATAGATACGTTTTATCTATTTGTCATAATGCTAAACTGCTTGTAACCCTGCACACACCCCTGAATGGCACCCCTGTGTCCAATGTACAATGTAATTTTTTTTACTAGAGTCTATTACCACTCATTTATTCGTTTACTTACTACAAGGCATTTGCTGATTTTGTTTTTATCTTATATTTTCTCTGTTAAATGGCCACAATGTGAATGCACACCTATGCATTGTACTGATGCCAACATGTGCTTCCCCTGGATCAATTTTTTTTTCCATTTTATTTTAGTATATCATGTCAGGAAGATATTTATCAGTGGTGAGGCAAAATTACACAGTTTAGCTGGACCACTGTTCACATGAGTCATAGTCAGGCAGTGGCAATCTCCTGCTGATAAAACACTCTGACATCAGAAATAACACTGCTCTTCAGACGTTCCTGGTCACTCTGACTACTTTGGATTCGGTGGATGACAGCGGACTTGCATGGAAACATTTCTTTCCAATAAATTGGTGAATGAGGGACAGTGTCTTGTTTTTATTTCTCTCTGTTTTTCCGGTTTCCATTTGTGAACTACTTCAGATTTGGTGTACTATGGCAAACCTGCATGGGAACTTTTTTTAAATAAATTGGTGAACAAAGCATAGTAGTGGGGGGGTTTTCTTTGAATATTGTATTTGTGTATTTTTCTTTTTTCTTACTGGGTTAGTAGTGGGGGTGATAGACACTAGAGATGAGCAAATATCGTTGGCTGTCTCATTAATGGACAAGCTATAGCACTTACCGGAGAAGATACAGCGGGAACCTGGATAATCAGGTGTCCGGTGCCACAGCTGCATGTGTTGCGGCTGTGTGACAGTCACAACATATGCATGGAGAGCTTGTGTTTTGTGACTGTCACACAGCCGTGACACATGAGGCTGTGGCGCGAGACACCTGCTTATCGTTCCCTTCAGGTATAGCTATAGCTTGCCGAATAAAGGGGGAACCGACGATGTTCGCTCATCTCTAGACACCTCTCCATTACTAATACCAGAGCTTGATGGCAGCTGTCTTTTTGGATACTACACAGCTGACATCAACCCCAAGCACCATTATCTTGATTGCCAATGCATCAGGGCAATCGGAAAGAGCCAAGCTGAAGTGCCAGAATTCGCGTATCTAATGTGATGAGCCACTTCTGGGACAGCTGTGGGCTTGCATTTTTAGGCTGGGAAGGGATCAATAACCATGGACCTTCACAGCCTGGTAATATCAACTCTCTGTCGGTCTGTCTATACAGTGGTGAACATAAATAGTTAATACTACACTGCCAATTTTTCCCACTTACAAAGAATGGAGAGGTCTGTCATTTTTATCGTAGGTACACTTCCACTGTGAGAGACAGAATCTAAAAAGAAAAACCAGAAAATCACATTGTATGATTTTTAAATGATTAAACTGCATTTTGTTGCATGAAATAAGCAGTTGATCACCTACCAACCTGCAAGAAATCTGGTTCTCACAGACCTGTTAGTTTTACTTTAAAGAAGTCCTCATAATGTGCACTCATTACCTGTATTAATTAAACCTGTTTAAACTCCTTACCTGTATAAAAGACACCAGTCCACACACTCATTCAATCACACTTCAACCTCTCCACCATGGCCATGACAAAGAGTTGCGTAAGGACACATGGGACAAAATTGTAGATCGGCACAAGGCTGGAATGGGCTACAGGACAATAGGCAAGCAGCTTGGTGAGAAGGCAACAACTGTTGGTACAATTATCAGAAAATGGAAGAAACACAAGATGATTGTCAATCTTCCTCTGCCTGGGGTTCCATTCTATAACACCTCGTGGGGTAAGGATGATTCTGAGAAAGGTCAGTAATCAGCCCAGCACTACATGGGAGGACCTGGTCAATGACCTCCAGAGAGCTGAGACCACAGTCTCAAACATTACCATCAGTAACACTCTATGCTGTTGTGACGCCCAAGAGACCGGGATACCCAGCACCGGACCAATGGGGTCTGTCTCTTGAGGGGGATGTCACGGGTGGCTTGACCCGGTGCTGTGGCCTCAGGCAATGCACAGTTTAAGGGGTATCGTGAGGGGACAGGCACTTACTTGATCAGCAGCAGGTTCTCCCAGCGGTGACGATCCCGATCCTGGATAGATGGCTATTGTCCAAATGAAAGACTGAGGCACTGAAACGTTTAACCAGTTTACTTTAACATAAAAGGATTTACAACCAGTCCTGTCACCGGAGTCTGTATGGGAACTCTGAGTTACTTTGACCCTGCCGGGGTCTTCGCCTCTTATTGTGCGCAATTTCTGTGTGGCCCTGCTGCTGTATGTGAACTGGCTGCCGGCCCAATCTGTCCCCTCCGGGTCCTGGTTCGACGGGCAACCCGAGTCCTTTTATCGGCTTACCCCCTCCGGGAGTACCGCTGAACTCTGTGTCTGTTGCTGCGTCCGGCCCTAGTGAAGCTGATATCACCTCACGTTTTTCCGGTTGCTGTATTATATAAAATGAATACAGCCACGGATCCGGTATCCGTCTTTGCACCTGTTCTGGGCAGTGATTAATGCTACCCGGTTCTCACAATGTCCCTTTTCTCTATCCCTCTTCTCCTCAGGCCGGTAATTTGGGCCTGGAAACCGTCATAGGGCTGTTAGAAATTCAGCTGTATGACCTCTCACTTTCAGCTCCTTAGCCCAACTGCCCAACTGCCAGTTCTTCTCTCAGACCAGAATGGATCAAGGGGAGTCTCTGGAGCTCCCCCTTCTGGCCGGAGGAGGTAGTGCAGTCTTGCTATTTTAGTATTTATATTTAGTGTCAGTAACTATTTTTGTGGCAAATACCCCTAGGGGTGCCACATTCCCCCTTAGTTAAGAACAGTACTCCGGGACTGTGGGACGATAACATTTTGAAATAACAATTAATATGTACAGAGTCTTAAAAATGAAAAGTTACAAAAACCACTCAAGGAAACAAAAATAGAGTTCTGTAAAAAGTCACTTCAAATAGCGTCCATTAATACAGTTCTACCCTTGAAGGTACTCAATATAAAGTCTAAAGAAAGTTCAAAAAGAGCAAAAAGCAAAGTTCAAAAAGCAGTCTTTCCGGAGCTTTGATTTAGTGCCTCCAGGCTGATAACAAGTTCAAGAATATGCAAGAAGTTCATACAGACAAGTCTCTGTAGGCACTGGGCTTAAACGTTGCAGACTGATAACAATGACTATACTACATTTTCTGTTTAACTATATACGGCATAACATATATACAATTCACATTATGAGCTTTATAGTTGGTAATCTGCATACCTGGCCGGTAATTGACCCTGGGTACTACGCTGTGATCTACGTAATAGCGGTGTCTCTTCATGTGGTGTACTACTGTCTACTGCGGAAGTAGTATCTGCCCGCTCTGCTATAGATAATTCCACGACTATTGAGTTGGCAAGTCCACTGTGAATGGGATTACTCTGACCAGGAATATGTTCTTCCTGGCCTGGAACCTCCTGTAGTACGGGGTCAGCCTCTTCCTGTCTTGGGACTTCTGGTATTGGGTTCGGTGTTGGGTAAAAGGCCACCATGGGAACCACTACTGCACCATGGTATGTTAGTAGGGTTTTGGGAAAGTCTCCTATACAGGTGTGATACACTTCCTCTTCTTTTTCCTTTACTGGTTGAACCTGTATGGGTTGAATAACTTCTGGTTCTGGCTGGACAACGTCTGGCTCTTTCAATGCTTCCGGACATAATTTAAGATTGTCTCTTGACACTAGTACAGATGTTAAGCCTCCGTTTTTGCTAATGAGACACATTTTAGGATTATCCACTCTTGTTGGTAAAACTGTGTAGGGTATGGCTTCCCACTGATTGTCCAATTTATTGGTTCGACGATTTCTCTTGAGCACTTGGTCACCCGGTCTTAATGGGGTCGCTAGAGCATTCTGGTTGAAAGTTCGCTCTTGTCTTTCTCTAGTTTGCTGAAGGCTTCTTTCCACACTCTCTTGCACTTGGCGATACTGCTTTTGCCGTGTGATATCCCAATTGGAGTCTTGAACTTCTGCGTCTGGTTTCAGAATTCCCATTTCTAGATCGATTGGTAATTGGCCGGGTCTTGCACGCATAAGGTAAGCTGGGGTGCAGTTGGTAGAGCTCACCGGAACATGATTATACAGATCCACCAAGTCAGGCAATTTATCTGGCCATTGATTCCTTTCTGTCTCAGGTAAAGTCTTTAGTAGGTCTATTACAATATGGTTCATCTTCTCGCATAAGCCGTTTGTTTGTGGATGATAGGCCGTCGTCCGGATCTTTTTGCAACCATACATATTACAGAATTCTCTGAAGATCTCTGATTCAAAGGCTGTACCTTGGTCGGTGAGAACCTGTTCCGGATATCCATGGGGTCTACAAAAGTACGTTTGGAACGCTTTGGCTGCTGTTTTTGCTGTCAGATCTTTTACGGGTACTACTACCAAGAAGCGTGAATAATGGTCCACGATGGTCAAGGCATAGACATAGCCGGACCGGCTTGGTATTAACTTCACGTGGTCTATGGCTACAAGTTCAAGTGGTTGTTTTGTGATTATGGGCTGCAGTGGTGCTCTTTGGTTCTTTTGATCGTTTCTTCTGAGGTTGCACGGGCCACAATTTCTGCACCACTGTTCGATTGATTTTCTCATCCCGACCCAATAAAATCTTTCTCTTAGAAGTACTTCTAACTTTTTCCAACCGAAGTGACCAGCACCATTGTGGTAAGCTTCGAGGACCATCTTGACATCTTGTTTAGGCACGATAATCTGCCAAACCAATTCATGTGTTTTCGGATTGGTGTACCTTCTACAGAGCTTCCCTTGATACAGGAACATTTTGCCTCTCTCTTTCCAGAGTTGATGCGTCTCTTCTGGGGCATCCTCATCGGGATATGCACTTTGCTCAGTTAACAGTTCCTTCACCAACTTCACAGCCGGATTGCTGTCTTGGGTGTCAGCCCATCTATGGTGTGCTAATGGATTAATATTCACCTCTTGTTGTTTCTGATAGGTACTTGACTGATGATGTTTTGCCTTGGGATGATGGAAGGCTGGTAGTTCAATTTCTTCAAGCTCCCCCGTTTCTTCTTCTACATCTTTCAAGTGTGGCATCCGGGATAGGGCATCGGCATTTCCATTCTTGCGACCTGCTCGATACTTGATCTTGAAGTTGTAATTAGATAACCGGGCTATCCATCGCTGTTCTAACGCACCTAATTTGGCTGTGTCCAGGTGGGTCAACGGATTGTTGTCAGTATAGACAATAAATTCTGCAGCGGCCAGATAGTGTTTGAAACGTTCAGTCACAGCCCAAACTACTGCCAGTAGTTCCAATTTGAAGGAGCTGTAATTTTCTGAATTTCTTTCAGTAGGCCGGAGCTTTCTACTTGCAAAGGCGATGACTTTCTCCTGACCTTCTTGCTTTTGTGACAGCACCGCTCCTAGTCCCACATTACTGGCATCGGTGTAGAGGATGAAAGGTTGATGGTAATCTGGGTATGCCAGAACCTCTTCTCCGGTTAGTGCCTTCTTTAGTTGTTCAAAGGAGTCTTCCCTTTCGTCGTTCCACTGAAAAGGAGGGTTTCGGTTTGAAGGTTTCTTCGTCTGCCCTACCAAGGTGTCTTGCAAGGGTGCTGCTAACTTGGTAAATCCTTTTATAAATCTGCGATAGTAACCCACCAATCCCAGGAATTGTCTCACTTCTTTTGCGCTTGTGGGTCTTGGCCAATCCCTTATGGCGCTTATTTTCTCGGGATCTGGTGCTACTCCCTCCGAACTCACGATGTGTCCCAGGTACTGTACCTTTGGCTTGAGAAGGTGACATTTGGATGGCTTGACTTTCATGCCATACCTGGATAAGGCTTCGAACACTTCTGCCAGATCTATTAAGTGTTGTTCGTAAGTCTTTGAGTAGACGATCACATCATCTAGGTACAGGAGGACGGTGTCGAAGTTCTTGTGTCCGAGGCAGCATTCCATCAGCCGCTGGAAGGTACCGGATGCGTTGCAGAGTCCGAACGGCATGCGATTAAATTCACATAGACCCATTGGTGTGGTGAATGCCGTCTTTTCCTTATCTCTCTCAGCCACAGGGACTTGCCAATACCCGCTTGTTAAGTCTAAGGTGGAAAAATAATTAGCAGATTTCAAAGCAGTTAAGGACTCTTCTATCCTAGGCAAGGGGTAGGCGTCTTTATGGGTGATGTTATTAATCTTCCGGTAGTCTACGCACATTCTCATGGTTCCGTCCTTTTTTTTGACAATCACTAGAGGGGCCGCCCAGGGGCTACAGCTGTCTCATATTACCCCGGCCTGTTTCATCTCCCTCAGCATATCTTTTGCACAGTGATAGTGAGCGGGCGGTATGGGTCTATATCTTTCTTTTATTGGGGGATGGTCACCGGTGGGGATTGTGTGTTCTACCCCTTCTATCCGTCCGAAGTCCAATGGGTGTTTACTGAAGACTTGTTCATATTCCGTCACTAGCCTATACACCCCTTGTTTTTGATGGGTAGGTGTTGAATTTATGCCCACGTGTAGCTGTTGGCACCAATCCTCCAATTCTCCGTCTGAGCCGTTGCCTTCCACCTGACAGGTTGGTTCTAAGGGCTCAATGGTTGTGATGGCATTGTTGTCAACAGTATATAGCTTTGCCACTGTAGCATACCTTGGCAAAGTGACCTCTTCCTCTCCACAGTTCAAAAGTCGTACCGGCACTCGTCCCCGGTGTACCTCGACTACCCCTCGTGCTGTGAGTATAGTGGGCTTGCTGTCGGTGTACACTGGTTCTATTAAGGCTTGATAATCTCGTCCCTTAGTACCAATGGCTGCTCTACACCATACCAGCATTTCTGTTTTTGGTGGGATTACAATAGACGTTGGATCACTTACCCTCACACTGCCGATTTCTCCACCTGCAACTTCTACCTGTTGCCTTAACATCAATACTTTTATTTCCCTTCGGAGAACTCTCTGCTGGCAGGATTGGGCAGTTTCAGCAATTTGCTGTAAGACAGAAATAACTTCGGAAAAGCAGTTCTCTAACACATTCATTCCTATCAATACAGTGGGTTCACAGTTCCGCCGGTCAACATCAACAACAATTATACCCTGTTTCTTCAATTCTACTTTACCAATCTTTATGGTCATCTCCCTGAATCCTAGTTTCGGTACCAACTTACCATTACTGGCCCATATATCTAGTTCAACATCAGAGGGCCCTTTATCAATATCTGCATCAGCCCAGTACCTCTTATAAAGGATATACGGTATAGATGAAATCTGGGAACCTGTGTCCAGCAAAGCGTTGAGGGGCATTCCGTCCAGCACGATAGGGATAATGGGTCGTCCTCCGATGTACCTGTCGTGCCAGGGTGTTGGGCCTTGAAAGTTCATTCCTGCGAAGCGGCCCGCATTCCCAGGGGATTCCCGTTTAAATCACAATCTCGTGCAAAGTGGCCTGGCTGCTGGCAACGGCGGCAAATGGGCTGTCCATCCGGTTGGTAGCGGTCGTGGGGTCGTCCTCTCCATGTCGGGTATCTCCGGGGTCTCATCCATGGAACACCTTCTCTACGGTTTGACAACTCCATCTTGGGTCCTCTCATCTCCTGCATGGTTTTAGCCATTGAAGCAACAACATCAGTTAAAGAATCAAGCTTTTGTTGAAGAGCCTCATTAGTACTGGGCCCCAGGGGCTTAGCAATGGCCCCGGACATAGCTGATGTCACTGGTACTCCATGTTGTTGAGGAGCCTCTGCCATGAGTTGCGCAGGCTCCTGATCCCGAGGTGCCTCTGCCAGCTGGAGACGTATAACGCTCTCCTTTAATTGGGCAAATGTCAATTCAGGGTTCTTAAAAACAAGCATGCTCACATGCCCCCGGTGAGAAGGCGTGTAGAGTCCCTCAATAAATTGATCTCTTAGCAGTTTATCCGCTCCGGTGTTAAAAATGGGTTCAGCCAGTGTAAGTGATTTAAGGGCTTCCTGCAGGTTTAAGGCAAAGTCTCTCACGCCCTCATTAGCTTTTTGTTTGCAATTAAAGAATCGTACTTTAGCTTTGCTGCTGGCAGTGGTTTCAAATGTAGCTTTTAATCCAGCAAATATGCGTTCAACAGTGCCTTTTAGGTCAGCTGCCCATGCTGTGACTTCTCGCTTAGCATGGCCACTTAACTGCATCATCAGGAGACTAACACGCTGAGCTTCACCCACGGGGAACATGTCAAAATGGGCCAACATCTTTTCTCTGAAATCGTCAAGGGTATTAGGCTCACCTTCATACATTGGAAGCCACGGGCCACCCGGGGTATATGGCATCAGCATCGGCATGATGGGCACCACTCCTTGCACCGCTGCGCTACCGGACTCTCTATCAACACTCTGTCTTTCAGCGACATTAACGTCGCCGGGTGCTGCGGCGTCTCCGTGCTGCGACATACTGTGCCCCCTTAGTTAATCCGGACCCTTCCGGTCCTCTGCTTCCGTCGGGATAGTGTAGATTCGTTCCGCTGTGCAGCAGGATCGGTTTTCCCCTTGCTCTGACGTCAGAGCGCTCAGCTTGGTGCCGCCCACAATGACACGCCCCCTGCTGCTCCCACCCGCCGCGCGCTCTGTAATGGCGGATTCTGAAGTTTTTCAGTCAGACTGGGGCTCAGGTGATGGCGCAGCTCAACCAACAGTCTCGTGCCCAACTGTCATGAGGTGATCACCTCAGGGGATGGCGGCCATCTTTACTTCATTATAACCAATGGGGAAAAGTCACTTTTAATAGTTTTCAATGGGGAATGGAATTTTCTTTAATAAAGTCAATTTTCAAGATTTTTCATCCAAGTTTTCACAGTTTTGGGCTCCAATCACGGCACACAATACCCGGTATACGGGCTGGCTAAATCCTGTTCGTGACGCCAAATGTGACGCCCAAGAGACCGGGATACCCAGCACCGGACCAATGGGGTCTGTCTCTTGAGGGGGATGTCACGGGTGGCTTGACCCGGTGCTGTGGCCTCAGGCAATGCACAGTTTAAGGGGTATCGTGAGGGGACAGGCACTTACTTGATCAGCAGCAGGTTCTCCCAGCGGTGACGATCCCGATCCTGGATAGATGGCTATTGTCCAAATGAAAGACTGAGGCACTGAAACGTTTAACCAGTTTACTTTAACATAAAAGGATTTACAACCAGTCCTGTCACCGGAGTCTGTATGGGAACTCTGAGTTACTTTGACCCTGCCGGGGTCTTCGCCTCTTATTGTGCGCAATTTCTGTGTGGCCCTGCTGCTGTATGTGAACTGGCTGCCGGCCCAATCTGTCCCCTCCGGGTCCTGGTTCGACGGGCAACCCGAGTCCTTTTATCGGCTTACCCCCTCCGGGAGTACCGCTGAACTCTGTGTCTGTTGCTGCGTCCGGCCCTAGTGAAGCTGATATCACCTCACGTTTTTCCGGTTGCTGTATTATATAAAATGAATACAGCCACGGATCCGGTATCCGTCTTTGCACCTGTTCTGGGCAGTGATTAATGCTACCCGGTTCTCACAATGTCCCTTTTCTCTATCCCTCTTCTCCTCAGGCCGGTAATTTGGGCCTGGAAACCGTCATAGGGCTGTTAGAAATTCAGTTGTATGACCTCTCACTATCAGCTCCTTAGCCCAACTGCCATTTCTTCTCTCAGACCAGAATGGATCAAGGGGAGTCTCTGGAGCTCCCCCTTCTGGCCGGAGGTGGTAGTGCAGTTTTGCTATCTTAATATTTGTATTTAGTGTCAGTAACTATTTTTGTGGCAAATACCCCTAGGGGTGCCACATTGTCATGGGTTAAAATTCTGCAGGACAGGAAAGGTTCCCCTGCTCACATCATCACATGTCCAGGCCTGTTTGAACTTTGCCAATGACCTTCTGGATGATCCAGAGATGGCATGAGAGAATGTCATGTGGTCAGATGAGACCAAATTAGAACTTTTTGGTATCAACTCCACTCACCATGTTTGGAGGAAGAAGAAGGATCAGGACAACTCCAAGAACACCGTCCCAACAGTGAGGCATGGTGGGGAAAACAAACTTTGGGGGTGCTTTTCTGCAAAGGGAACAGGACGACTGCAACGTATTGAAGGAATGTTGGTTGAGGTCATGTACTGTATATCGAGTTCTGTTTTTCTACTGTACAAATACTTATTTCATACAATAAAATGTAAATTCATTATGTAAAAGTCATACAATGTGATTTTTAGTTTTTTTTTTAAGATTCTGCCTCTCTATTCTTTGCAGGTACTTTATATGCCACACTAGTGATGATCGAACGTGCTCAGATCAAGTCTTATTCGAGCACGCTCGAGTGTTATCTGAGCATTTGGGAGTGCTCATATATTATGTTCGTGGCTGCATGATTTACAGCTGTTAGACAGACACAGCACATGTGGGAATTCCCTAACAGACAGGCAATCCCCACATGTGTTCATGCTGTCTGACAGCTGCAAATCATGCAGCCGCAGGAACTCAAACATAATATACAAGCTCTTCAAAGTGCTCGGATAATACCCAAGCATGCGTTATCTGAGCACGTTCGCTCATTACTAGCCCCCATGTCTCCTATGCTCTATATGCTCCTAGCATCTCTTGTCATTTATATATCCCAGTGTCCCCTGTGATATATATATGTCCAAAAGTCTTCTGTGCTGTGTATGCCCCCAGCCCCTCATGTGTTGTATATGTCCCCAATGTCTTCTGAGATGTATTTGTGCCAGCTTCCCTTAGGATGTATTTGCCCCCAGTGTCTCCTATGCTGTGTATGCCCCAATATCTCATGTGATGTAAATGCCCCAGCTTCTTCTGTGATGTATTTGCTCCAACATCTCCTGTGATGTATTTGCCCCAACGTCTCCTGTGATGTATTTGCCCCAAATCTCCTGTGTTGTGTATGCTTCAGTGTCTCTTGTAATGTATGTGCCCCAGAGTCTCCTGTGCTGTATTTGCCCCAGAGTCTCCTGTGCTGTATATGCCCTAATGTCTCCTGTGATGTATATGTCCCAGCTACAGCATCTCCTGGGCTGTATATGCATTCAGTGATTTCTATGATGTATATGTCCCCATGTCTCCTAATCTGTATATGTCCCTAGCATCTTCTGTGATGTATATGCTGCCAGCATCTCCTGTTATATGCTCCAGGGCTTCCTGTGCTGTATATGGGGCCCAGCGCCTCCCGTGATGTACAGTCAAGACCAAAAGTGTTGGTACTCTTGAAATTGTTCCAGAAAATGACATTTTTCTCCCAGAAAATTATTGACATTACACATGTTTTGCTATACACATGTTTATTTACTTTGTGTGTATTGAAACAGCAACAAAAAAAACAACAACAACAGATAAATAAGGCAAATTGGACATCATTTCATACAAAACCCCCAAAATGGTCCAGATAAAATTGTTGGCACCCTCAACTCTTTTTTGTTTGCTCACCCTTTAGAATAAATAACTGCAATCAATCACTTCCTATGACCATCATCACGCTTCTTAACACTCTCAACTAGAATTCTGGGCACTCTTATTTTGCACACTGCTGAAGATCTCTCATACTTGAAAGGTGCCTTCTCCCAAGAGCAATTTTAAGATCTCTCCACAGGTGTTCAATTGGATTTAGATCTAGACCCACAGCTGGGCACTTCAGAACTCTCCAGCGCTTTGTTTTCCTCCATTTCTGGGTGCTTCTTGAAGCATGTTTTGGGTCATTGTCCTGCTGGAAGACTCAAGACCTAGGACGCAAACCTAGCTTTCTGACACTGGGCACTACATTGCAACCCAAAATCCTTTGGTAGTCTTTAGATTTCATGATGTTTTGCACACAGTCAAGGCACACAGTTCCAGGATCAGTAAAACAACCCCAAAATATCTTTGAACCTCCAACATATTTGTCTTTAGGTACTGTGTTCTTTTCTTTGTAGGCCTCATTTCGTTTTGTCCTCGTTTCATTTGGCCTCATTTCCTATTTGTCTGTAGGTACTGTGTTCTTTTCTTTGTAGGCCTCATTTCGTTTACCAATTAATTGGAAACAAATATTCCCATGCAAGTCCGTCGTAGTCCACCAAATCCAAAGTAGTCCAGAGTGACCAGGAACGTCTGAAGATCAGTGTTGTTTCTGACATCAGAGTGTTTTATCAGCAAGAGATTGCCACTGACTAGGACTCACATGAACAATGGTCCAGCTAATCTGTGTAATCTTGCCTTCACCACTGATAAAAATCTTGCTGACATTGTATGCTTAAATAAAATGAAAAAAAAGCATATCTGGCATATCAACAGGATAAGCCATAGAAGTATGATAGATATGGGTCTCAGTTCTTTAAACAGTTTCCCCGTGATTTTCATTGGTGTTGGAGCCTAAAGACAATTTTAGAAAAAGTCTCCTGTGATGTACTGTATATGCCACAGCCTCTCCTGTGATGTATATGTTGCAGCTCTAGCATCTTTTGTTGTGTATGCCCCCAGAGTCTCCTGTGATATATATGGCCCTAGCATCTCCTCCAATAAATATGCCCCAGTATCTCTTGTGATGTATTTGCCGCAGCCCCAAGTGTCTCTTGTGATGTAAATGCCCCAGCTCCAGATTCTCTTGTGTTGCATATGCCCAAGCCCCAGTATTTCTTATGTGATGCATATATTTTAGCCCCAGCGTCTTCTATGTAATGTATGTGCTAAACAAGAGATTGGACAGCACCTCCAGATAGCATACATTGATCTAATGCCACTAGGCAAAATTATATACACCTGAAAATAAGGCTCTTAGTTTAACATTCCGATTAGACTGTATGAAGGCCACTGCCACGTCACGGCTAACCTCTCAGAGGGTCCCTATCGCCTTTAAGGCTACTTTCACACTTGCGTTTTTTGGGTCCCGTGCAGTGATATGACGTATCGACGGACGTCATGAAAATAGCGAAAAACGTGTGCGACGGATCCAGTGTAATGATGGATACGTCGTTCGGATTTGTCAAGGGGAAAATTTCCAAAATTCAAATGTCTGGGAGAGAGAGAGAGAGAGAGACTGACTTTTTCCTGGACTTGAAAATCCTTCCGGGCATGCTCAGAAGGGAAAAACTGGATCCGTCGCTGGATTCCAGTGTGTGACAGTCAGCGACGGATCCTGCGTCCATAAGCTTCCATTGTAGCGGACGACGGGCAGCGCAGGATGCGTCGCTGACCGATTTTCCGACGTGCACAAAAAACGTTACAATGAACGTTTTCTCTGCACGACGGACCGCTATTTTACGATGGATCCAGTGCACGACGGATGAAACAGATGGCCACCTGTCACAATCCGTCTCTAATACAAGTCTATGGGAAAATGCAGGATCCTGCAAATTTTTTTTGCAGGATCCTGCATTCTCAAAAATCGATGGATTGTGACGGATCTGAAAAGTCGAAAGTGTGAAAGAGGCCTAAGGAGTGGCATCAAGTGCTAACCACCGTGCAGCGACAATGCACCAGCAGGGTGGACAGCCTGGTACCTCACAGCTCCCATGCTGCATGACTGAGTCCCCATGACTCCAGACTGCACGGCCTCACAAGCAGCGTCGGACTGGAGCATCTTGGGCCCACCAGAGAAAATCATTCTTGGGGCCCACTATGTAGCTACATAGAAATAGATACAAGACCACCAATTGTGCGGTAAAAAGCGCTAATATCAGGGTATAATATAAGGTAGTTCACGTCTTAATAATGTAGCAAGGGTTGGGGTAGCCCCCTCACAGAATATAATGTAGCTCCCTCATAAAATATAATGCAGTCCCCTCTCATAGAATATAATGCAGCACCCCACAAAATATAATGCAACCCTCTCAGGTATGACGCAGTCCCCACCATAGAATATAATGTAGCACCCCTTAGGGTATAATGCAGCCCCCCCCCCATATAGTGTAATGCCACCCACCACAGAATATAATGTAGTCCCCTGAGAGAATGCAGTTCCACCACAGAATATAATGCAGCCCCCCCATAGAGTATACTGTAGCCCCCTCATATAGTATGATGTAGCCCCCATAATATTATGTAGTCCCCTGAGAGAATAATGCAGCCCCACCACAGAATATAATGCAGCCCCCCATAGAGTAAACTGTAACCCCTCATATAGTATGATGTAGCCCCCCATAATATAATATAGTACCTTGAGTATAATGCAGTCCCCCCACAGAATATAATGTAGCCCCCCAGGGCCGTATTTAGAGTTTCTGCTGCCCTAGGCACTTTTAGTGCTGCCTCCCCCATTGGTGAGTATGACAATATCGGCAGTGACTTTGGCAAGAATCGCTTATGTGAAAGTCGCCTTTTGCAGCAGATCCGGCAGTTTTTCTGCATCTGCCGCGTAACGGATCACTTATGGCAACACTGCGTTCGGCCTCATTCATTCCATATGGGATTTGCGGCACTTGCCGTGATCTGGCAAATGTGGTACCATACCTCCCATCTTTTGAAGGGAAGGAGGCATTAAGTTTGCGGCGCGCGTAGTGCGCCGCGGCAAATTTTAGGCCACGCCTCTGACCAGACCCATTTCACAACTAGTCACACCCATATCCACGTCCCAACCGTAGCTATTTAGCACTGCTGATCACACTGTTTTATATACAATAATTATAAGCAAACAAAAATATGGCCACACAGTGCTCCATACTGTATAATGGCCGCACATGATGCTCAATACTGTATAACGGCCACCACACATGATATTCCATACTGTATAATGGCCACACATGATGCTCCATACTGTATAATGGCCACACATGATGCTCCATACTGTATAATGGCCACACATGATGCTGCATACTGTATAATGGCCACACATAATGTTCCATACTGTATAATGGCCACACATGATGCACCATACTGTATAACGGCCACACATGATGCTCAATACTGTATAATGACCCCCCCTCCTGTATGCATGGCTCATATCCCCCCCCTGTATGCATGGCCTATATTCCCCCCTGTATGCAAGGCTCATATTCCACCCCTGTATGCAAGGCTCATATTCCACCCCTGTATGCATGGCTCATAGTCCGCCCTGTATGCATGGCTCATATTCCCCCCTGTATGCATGGCTCATATTCCCCCCTGCATGGCTCATATTCCCCCCTGTATGTATGGCTCATATTCCCCCCTGTATGCATGGCTCATATTCCCCCCTGCATGGCTCATATTCCCCCCTGCATGGCTCATATTTCCCCCTGCATGGCTTATATTCCCCCCCCTGCATGGCTCATATTCCCCCCTGCATGGCTCATATTCCCCCCTGCATGGCTTATATTCCCCCCCTCTGCATGGCTCATATTCCCCCCCCCCTGCATGGCTCATATTCCCCCCCTGCCTGCATGGCTCATATTCCCCCCTGCATGGCTTATATTACCCCCTGCATGGCTCATATTCCCCCCCTGCATGGCTCATATTCCCCCCCCCTGCATGGCTCATATTCCCCCCTGCATGGCTCATATCCCCCCCTGCATGGCTCATATCCCCCCCCCTGCATGGCTCATATTCCCCCCCCCCCCCCGCCTGCATGGCTCATATTCCCCCCCCCCGCCTGCATGGCTCATATTCCCCCCTGCATGGCTTATATTCCCCCCTGCATGGCTCATATTCCCCCCTGCATGGCTCATATTCCCCCCTGCATGGCTTATATTCCCCCCTGCATGGCTCATATTCCCCCCTGCATGGCTTATATTCCCCCCCCTGCATGGCTCATATTCCCCCCTGCATGGCTTATATTCCCCCCCCCCTGCATGGCTCATATTCCCCCCCTGCATGGCTCATATTCCCCCCTGCATGGCTTATATCCCCCCCCCCTGCATGGCTCATATTCCCCCCACCTGCATGGCTCATATTCCCCCCCCCTGAATGGCTCATATTCCCCCTCCCCCCTGCATGGCTCATATTCCCCCCACCTGCATGGCTCATATTCCCCCCTGCAAGGCTCATATTCCCCCCTGCATGGCTAATATTCCTCCCTGCACTGCTCATATTATCTCCTGCATGGCTCATATTCCCCCCTGCATGGCTCATATTCCCCCCTGTATGCAGGCTTATCTCTCCGCACCTGCTCCTGCTCGGCGCGCCGGCTTATGTCCTCCTTCATCCCCCGTCCCCCCGTCCCTCATACTCACCTGTCCCACTGCACGGCCATGCCGACATCCCTCGCGCTCTGTCCCGACTCCAGGCGGCGGCGCCGGCGCAGCACCTTCTTCCTGCTTGAGCGGTCATGTGACACCGTTCATTAAGATCATGAATATGCGCATATTCATGATCTTAATGAGCGGTGTCACGTGACAGCTCGTTCAGGACGCGCTGCAGTGCAGACGCCGAGACCATCGCTGGAGCAGGCAGGGTGAGTATTCAAGGCGGGCGGCGGCGGGGGAGGGGGCCCTGGAGCGGGGGGAGGCCCTGCCAGCAGGTGTCAGTGCCAGGGCCCACCGGAGGATCCTCCGGTTCCCTGGTGGGCCAGTCCGAGCCTGCTCACAAGCATAAAGCCACAGCAACAATGGCCACCAACACCAAATGAAAGGAGCATTGAAACTCACCTTCCTCAAGCTCTCCAGTGAGAGCAAAAGTAGTTTGGACCCCTTTATTGCAGTCTCCTGCTAAATTAAAATCACCTGTGCCAAATGGTGTATTGGAAAGAAGTATGCACTGCAAACAGCAGCTTAAGGGCTCATTCACACATCAGTTTTCACATTTCAGTGCTGTCAGTTTTTCCACTGACAGCACACTGATAGATTATATTCTATGGGGCTATTTCCATCAGTTTTTATATACTGACTAATAGTCTGCGTAAAGAATAAGAAGACATTTCCTATTTTTGGACCGATTCACGGATACAAGATACAGTCTAGTGAGTCAGTGAAAAAAAATCAACAGCACATGAATCTGTTGCATCCGTGTGTTGTTCTTCAGTAACTAGTTGCTAGGAGAAGATTGAGAATTCTCCATCAGTTTTCTTTTTTTTATGCTTACATGAAAAATGGATGACATAACGGATGGAAATAGACATATGGACCAAAACCAGATAAAAATATTTCTTTCACTCTGAGCTCTAGCTCCTGCTAGTCTGTAAAAACCAAAGACCTGACCAGCACTATAGTGTGAACAGGTGAAAGCTGCAATGACTGTGTAACATACAAAAAAAAGGGTGAGGGGGATACACAGCATCACTCTGTAAGGCTAGGTTCACATTGCATTTAGTACAATCCGTTTAACGGATCAGTTAAACGCATGTACAGAAATGAGCCAAATTTGGTGAAAATTTGGCTTCACGTTAACGCTTGCGTTAACGCACGTGACTGCGTTTATGTCATTTTGATGTCCGTTCGTGAAGCATCCGTTTGTCTGCCTTCAGGCACTGTAAATAAAGTTTTATGTTTTTTTTTGTGCTCTTTTGTCAGCATTGGGTGTGTATGGATAACATTCTCCATTTTGAAAGCATCGAGTGAACTTCTGCTAGCAAGATGTTTGTGTCTGAGCTTGTTGGATTTCGCTTGATGCAGTTGCAACTTCGGTAAAGAAGGCGTATTTCCCAAAGGAGATATTGGATCCATGAAGTTAATTTTTTACGGAATATATATGGTGCCTTTCACACCCTGTATGTTCAGCTTCGGGATCATCCCTTTAAATTTCAACGTTATTTTCGGATGTCCATTGAGACCTTTGATGTTCTGCTCTCGCATGTGAAAGATGAGATGCATCATCATCGCAGCACTTTCCGTCATAGTATTTGTGCAGAGCAACGTTTAGTGGTGACTCTGAGGTAATTATCCTTTTTTTAACATTGTTCTATTTAAAAAGACAGGATGTAATTTATCGTGGACCATGTCTCATATAATTATGTACACTTTGGCAATTTTCCAATTCCATTTTAACCCCTTTCTGCCATCAGACGTACTATTGCGTCCATGGGGGGTGGGCCCTACTTCCCAAGGACGCAATAGTACGTCATATGCGATCGGCAGCGCTCACGGGGGGAGCGGCGCCGATCGCGGCCGGGTGTCAGCTGCCTATCGCAGCTGACATCCGGCACTATGTGCCAGGAGCGGTCACGGACCGCCCCCGGCACATTAACCCCCGGCACACCGCGATCAAAGATGATCGCGATGTGCCGGCGGTGCAGGGAAGCACCGCTCAGGGAGGGGGCTCCCTGCGGGCTTCCCTGAGACCCCCGCAGCAACGCGATGTGATCGCGTTGCTGCGAGGGTCTCACCTCCCTCCCTGCTCCCTCCAGCCCCGGATCCAAGATGGCCGCGGATCCGGGTCCTGCAGGGAGGGAGGTGGCTTCACAGAGCCTGCTCAGAGCAGGCACTGTGAAGGCTGCAGCGCTGCATGTCAGATCAGTGATCTGACAGAGTGCTGTGCAAACTGTCAGATCACTGATCTGTGATGTCCCCCCCTGGGACAAAGTAAAAAAGTAAAAAAAAAAATTTCCAAATGTGTAAAAAAAATTAAAAAAAAATATTCCTAAATAATGAAAAAAAAAAAAAAAAATTCCCATAAATACATTTCTTCATCTAAATAAAAAAAAAAAAAAACAATAAAAGTACACATATTTAGTATCGCCGCGTCCGTATCGACTTGCCCTATAAAACTGGCACACTAGTTAACCCCTTCAGTAAACACCGTAAGAAAAAAAAAAAAAAAACGAGGCAAAAAACGACGATTTATTATCATACCGCCGAACAAAAAGTGGAATAACACGTGATCAAAAAGACAGATATAAATAACCATGGTACCGCTGAAAGCGTCATCTTGTCCCGCAAAAAACGAGCCACCATACAGCATCATCAGCAAAAAAATGAAAAAGTTATAGTCCTGAGAATAAAGCGATGCCAAAATAATTATTTTTTCTATAAAATAGTTTTTATCGTATAAAAGCGCCAAAACATAAAAAAATGATATAAATGAGATGTCGCTGTAATCGTACTGACCCGAAGAATAAAACTGCTTTATCAATTTTACCAAACGCGGAACGGTATAAACGCCTCCCCCAAAAGAAATTCATGAATAGCTGGTTTTTGGTCATTCTGTCTCACAAAAATCGGAATAAAAAGCGATCAAAAAATGTCACGTGCCCGAAAATGTTACCAATAAAAACGTCAACTCGTCGCGCAAAAAACAAGACCTCACATGACTGTGTGGACCAAAATATGGAAAAATTATAGCTCTCAAAATGTGGTAACGCAAAAAATATTTTTTGCAATAAAAAGCGTCTTTCAGTGTGTGACGGCTGCCAATCATAAAAATCCGCTAAAAAACCCGCTATAAAAGTAAATCAAACCCCCCTTCATCACCCCCTTAGTTAGGGAAAAATAAAAAAATGTATTTATTTCCATTTTCCCGTTAGGGCTACGGTTAGGGCTAGGGTTAGGGCTAGTGTTAGGGTTAGGGCTAGGGTTAGGGCTAGGGTTAGGGCTAGGGCTAGGGCTAGGGTTAGGGCTAGGGTTAGGGCTAGGGTTAGGGCTAGGGTTAGGGTTAGGGTTAGGGTTAGGGCTAGGGTTAGGGCTAGGGTTAGGGTTAGGGTTAGGGCTAGGGTTAGGGCTAGGGTTAGGGCTAGGGTTAGGGTTAGGGCTAGGGTTAGGGTTGGGGCTAGGGTTAGGGCTAGGGTTAGGGCTAGGGTTAGGGCTACAGTTAGGGTTGGGGCTAAAGTTACAGTTAGGGTTTAGATTACATTTACAGTTGGGAATAGGGTTGGGATTAGGGTTAGGGGTGTGTCAGGGTTAGAGGTGTGGTTAGGGTTACCGTTGGAATTAGGGTTAGGGGAGTGTTTGGATTAGGGTTTCAGTTATAATTGGGGGGTTTCCACTGTTTAGGCACATCAGGGGCTCTCCAAAAGCGACATGGCGTCCGATCTCAATTCCAGCCAATTCTGCGTTGAAAAAGTAAAACAGTGCTTCTTTCCTTCCGAGCTCACCCGTGTGCCCAAACAGGGGTTTACCCCAACATATGGGGTATCAGCGTACTCAGGACAAATAGGACAACAACTGTTGGGGTCCAATTTCTCCTGTTACCCTTGGGAAAATACAAAACTGGGGGCTAAAAAATAATTTTTGTGGGAAAAAAAAGATTTTTTATTTTTACGGCTCTGCGTTATAAACTGTAGTGAAACACTTGGGGTTCAAAGTTCTCACAACACATCTAGATATGTTCCCGGGGGGGTCTAGTTTCCAATATGGGGTCACTTGTGGGGGGTTTCTACTGTTTAGGTACATTAGGGGCTCTGCAAACGCAATGTGACGCCTGCAGACCATTCCATCTAAGTCTGCATTCAAATGGCACTCCTTCCCATCCGAGCCCTCCCATGCGCCCAAACAGTGGTTTCCCCCCACATATGGGGTATCAGCGCACTCAGGACAAATTGGACAACACATTTTTGGGTCCAATTTCTCCTGTTACCCTCGGGAAAATACAAAACTGGGGGCTAAAAAATAATTTTTGTGGGAAAAAAATTTTGTTTTATTTTTACGGCTCTCCATTATAAACCTCTGTGAAGCCCTTGGTGGGTCAAAGCGCTCACCACACATCTAGATAAGTTCCTTAGGGGGTCTACTTTCCAAAATGGTGTCACTTGTGGGGGGTTTCTACTGTTTAGGTACATTAGGGGCTCTGCAAACGCAATGTGACGCCTGCAGACCATTCCATCTAAGTCTGCATTCAAATGGCACTCCTTCCCTTCCGAGCCCTCCCATGCGCCCAAACAGTGGTTTCCCCCCACATATGGGGTATCAGCGCACTCAGGACAAATTGGACAACACATTTTTGGGTCCAATTTCTCCTGTTACCCTCGGGAAAATACAAAACTGGGGGCTAAAAAATAATTTTTGTGGGAAAAAATTTTTGTTTTATTTTTACGGCTCTCCATTATAAACCTCTGTGAAGCCCTTGGTGGGTCAAAGCGCTCACCACACATCTAGATAAGTTCCTTAGGGGGTCTACTTTCCAAAATGGTGTCACTTGTGAGTGGTTTCTACTATTTAGGTACATTAGGGGCTCTGCAAACGCAACATGGCGTCTCATCTCAATTCCTGTCAATTTTGCATTGAAAAGTCAAACGGCGCTCCTTCCTTTCCGAGCTCTCCCATCCGCCCAAACAGTGGTTTACCCCCACATATGGGGTATCAGCGCACTCAGGACAAATTGTACAACAACTTTTGGGGTCCAATTTCTTCTCTTACCCTTGGAAAAATAAAAAATTGGGGGCGAAAAGAAAATTTTTGTGAAAAAATATGATTTTTTTATTTTTACGGTTCTGCATTATAAACTTCTGTGAAGCACTGGGTGGGTCAAAGTGCTCACCACACCTCTAGATAAGTTCCTTAGGGGGTCTACTTTCCAAAATGGTGTCACTTGTGGGGGGTTTCAATGTTTAGGCACATCAGTGGCTTTCCAAACGCAACATGGCATCCCATCTCAATTCCTGTCAATTTTGCATTGAAAAGTCAAACGGCGCTCCTTCCCTTCCGAGCTCTCCCATCCGCCCAAACAGCGGTTTACCCCCACATATGGGATATCAGCTTACTCAGGACAAATTGTACAACAACTATTGGGGTCCAATTTCTTCTCTTACCCTTGGAAAAATAAAAAATTGGGGGCGAAAAGATAATTTTTGTGAAAAAATATGATTTTTTATTTTTACGGTTCTACATTATAAACTTCTGTGAAGCACTTGGTGGGTGAAAGAGCTCACCACACCTCTAGATAAGTTCCTTAGGGGGTCTACTTTCCAAAATGGTGTCACTTGTGGGGGGTTTCAATGTTTAGGCACATCAGGGGCTCTCCAAACGAAACATGGCGTCCCATCTCAATTCCAGTCAATTTTGCATTGAAAAGTCAAATGGCGCTCCTTCGCTTCCGAGCTGTGCCATGCGCCCAAACAGTGGTTTACCCCCACATGTGGGGTATTGGCGTACTCAGGACAAATTGTACAACAATGATTGCGGTCCATTTTCTCCTGTTACCCTTGGTAAAATAAAACAAATTGGAGCTGAATTAAATTTTTTGTGAAAAAAAGTTAAATGTTCATTTTTATTTAAACATTCAAAAAATTCCTGTGAAGCACCAGAAGGGTTAATAAACTTCTTGAATGTGGTTTTAAGCACCTTGAGGGGTGTAGGTTTTAGAATGGTGTCACACTTGGGTATTTTCTATCATATAGACCCCTCAAAATGACTTCAAATGAGATGTGGTCCCTAAAAAAAAATGGTGTTGTAGAAATGAGAAATTGCTGGTCAACTTTTCACCCTTATAACTCCCTAACAAAAAAAAATTTTGGTTCCAAAATTGTGCTGATGTAAAGTAGACATGTGGGAAATGTTACTTATTAAGTATTTTGTGTGACATATCTCTGTGATTTAATTGCATAAAAATTCAAAGTTGGAAAATTGCGAAATTTTCATAATTTTCGCCAAATTTCCGTTTTTTTCACAAATAAACGCAGGTACTATCAAAGAATTTTTACCATTGTCATGAAGTACAATATGTCACGAGAAAACAATGTCAGATTCACTGGGATCCGTTGAAGCGTTCCAGAGTTATAACCTCATAAAGGGACAGTGGTCAGAATTGTAAAAATTGGCCCGGTCATTAACGTGCAAACCACCCTTGGGGGTAAAGGGGTTAACTTGCCTTTATTTTAGTTGTTCTTTAAAATCTTAACAATATGTCCATAGTGCTAATTTTTTTTTTTTGTGATTGCCGACAGATATCTGGCTACCGGAGAATCTTTTTGCGTTACTGCATTTTCAATTTCGACTGGGAAAATCAACCATTTGCCAACTAGTTCGTGAAACTTGTCATGCCATTTGGAACAACTTAAACCACTTCTGCTACCAACCCCGACAACAGAAATGTGCAGCGTCGGACTGGAGCACCTTGGGCCCACCAGAGAAAATCATTCTTGGGGCCCACTATGTAGCTACATAGAAATAGATACAAGACCACCAATTGTGCGGTAAAAAGCGCTAATATCAGGGTATAATATAAGGTAGTTCACGTCTTAATAATGTAGCAAGGGTTGGGGTAGCCCCCTCACAGAATATAATGTAGCCCCCTCATAAAATATAATGCAGTCCCCTCTCATAGAATATAATGCAGCACCCCACAAAATATAATGCAACCCTCTCAGGTATGACGCAGTCCCCACCATAGAATATAATGTAGCACCCCTTAGGGTATAATGCAGCCCCCCCCCCCCCCCCCATATAGTGTAATGCCACCCACCACAGAATATAATGTAGTCCCCTGAGAGAATGCAGTTTCACCACAGAATATAATGCAGCCCCCCCATAGAGTATACTGTAGCCCCCTCATATAGTATGATGTAGCCCCCATAATATTATGTAGTCCCCTGAGAGAATAATGCAGCCCCACCACAGAATATAATGCAGCCCCCCATAGAGTATACTGTAACCCCTCATATAGTATGATGTAGCCCCCCATAATATAATATAGTACCTTGAGTATAATGCAGTCCCCCCACAGAATATAATGTAGCCCCCCAGGGCCGTATTTAGAGTTTCTGCTGCCCTAGGCACTTTTAGTGCTGCCTCCCCCATTGGTGAGTATGACACTATCGGCAGTGACTTTGGCAAGAATCGCTTATGTGAAAGTCGCCTTTTGCAGCAGATCCGGCAGTTTTTCTGCATCTGCCGCGTAACGGATCACTTATGGCAACACTGCGTTCGGCCTCATTCATTCCCTATGGGATTTGCGGCACTTGCCGTGATCTGGCAAATGTGGTACCATACCTCCCAACTTTTGAAGGGAAGGAGGCATTAAGTTTGCGGCGCGCGTAGTGCGCCGCGGCAAATTTTAGGCCACGCCTCTGACCAGACCCATTTCACAACTAGTCACACCCATATCCACGTCCCAACCGTAGCTATTTAGCACTGCTGATCACACTGTTTTATATACAATAATTATAAGCAAACAAAAATATGGCCACACATGATGCTCAATACTGTATAACGGCCACCACACATGATATTCCATACTGTATAATGGCCACACATGATGCTCCATACTGTATAATGGCCACACATGATGCTCCATACTGTATAATGGCCACACATGATGCTCCATACTGTATAACGGCCACACATGATGCTCCATACTGTATAATGTCATTGGCCACACATGATGCTCCATACTGTATAACGGCCACACATGATGCTCAATACTGTATAATGACCCCCCCCTCCTGTATGCATGGCTCATATCCCCCCCCTGTATGCATGGCTTATATTCCCCCCTGTATGCAAGGCTCATATTCCACCCCTGTATGCATGGCTCATAGTCCGCCCTGTATGCATGGCTCTTATTCCCCCCTGTATGTATGGCTCATATTCGCCCCTGTATGCATGGCTCATATTCCCCCCTGCATGGCTCATATTCCCCCCTGCATGGCTCATATTCCCCCCTGCATGGCTCATATTCCCCCCTGCATGGCTTATATTCCCCCCCCTGCATGGCTCATATTCCCCCCTGCATGGCTCATATTCCCCCCTGCATGGCTTATATTCCCCCCCTCTGCATGGCTCATATTCCCCCCCTGCATGGCTCATATTCCCCCCCTGCCTGCATGGCTCATATTCCCCCCTGCATGGCTTATATTACCCCCTGCATGGCTCATATTCCCCCCCCTGCATGGCTCATATCCCCCCCGCATGGCTCATATCCCCCCCCCTGCATGGCTCATATTCCCCCCTGCATGGCTCATATCCCCCCCCTGCATGGCTCATATTCCCCCCCCCTGCATGGCTCATATTCCCCCCCCCCCCCCGCCTGCATGGCTCATATTCCCCCCTGCATGGCTTATATTCCCCCCTGCATGGCTCATATTCCCCCCTGCATGGCTCATATTCCCCCCTGCATGGCTTATATTCCCCCCTGCATGGCTCATATTCCCCCCTGCATGGCTTATATCCCCCCCCCCCGCATGGCTCATATTCCCCCCTGCATGGCTTATATTCCCCCCCTGCATGGCTCATATTCCCCCCTGCATGGCTTATATCCCCCCCCTGCATGGCTCATATTCCCCCCCCCTGCATGGCTCATATTCCCCCCCCCCCTGCATGGCTCATATTCCCCCCCCCTGCATGGCTCATATTCCTCCCTGCACGGCTCATATTATCTCCTGCATGGCTCATATTCCCCCCTGTATGCAGGCTTATCTCTCCGCACCCGCTCCGGCGTGCCGGCTTATGTCCTCCTTCATCCCCCGTCCCTCATACTCACCTGTCCCACTGCACGGCCATGCCGACATCCCTCGCGCTCTGTCCCGACTCCAGGCGGCGGCGGCGGCGCAGCACCTTCTTCCTGCTTGAGCGGTCATGTGACACCGTTCATTAAGATCATGAATATGCGCATATTCATGATCTTAATGAGCGGTGTCACGTGACAGCTCGTTCAGGACGAGCTGCAGTGCAGACGCCGAGACCATCGCTGGAGCAGGCAGGGTGAGTATTCAAGGCGGGCGGCGGCGGGGGAGGGGGCCCTGGTGGGCCAGTCCGAGCCTGGAAATGTGGCTATCGATTTGCAAACATTTTGAAGATGTGGCTAATTTTCCCAATTGTATTGGTGCCGTGGATGGCAAGCACATTCGGAAACCAGTGCATAGTGGATCCCTATACTATAACTATAAGAAATACTTTTCCATTGTATTGATGGCTATTGCGGATGCTAGATACCGTTTTGTTGCTGTGGATATTGGTGCATAAGGACAGACGAACGATTCCAGAGTCTTCAAAGAGTCCAACATGGGGAAATGTTTGTACAGCAACAACTTCAACATACCCTCAGCACGACCTCTTCTGGGGACCGAAGGCCCAAGTTTGCCCTATGTTTTAGTTGGGGATGAGGCGTTCCAACTTGGACGCAATCTCCTAAAGCTGTACTCAAGCCGTAGTCTAAACTACACAAGACGCATTTTTAATTATCGCTTGAGCTGGGCAAGACGTTATGTGGAATGTGCCTTTGGTATTTTGACCTTAAAAAGGCGTATCTTACTAACTTGCATGTAACTGCAACCTGAAAATGTGGACCGTGTAGTGAAGGCATGCATCTGTTTGCACAATTTTGTTTCCAGACATGAACCCCAGGTGGTTGACCCCGATGACTGTGAGTCGAACCTCATGAGCATAGATTCGACTACTGTTCGGTCTACAGTTGAAATAATGAGGATTCGTGATCAATTTGCAAATTACTTCATACATGAAGGTCTTGTTCCATGGCAAGACATACACGTGTGAAAATGTTAAAGGCTGTTGATATTGGTGCAATGTGTGGGGCAATTCCCTTTTTTTTTCATTAGTTTATATAACCATAATCAATTGTGAAAAGTTCAATCCATTCAAGAATATGAAATGTTTATAATAACAGTTAAACTTTACTAAAAATATTTTGAAGACATTGTTAGTCCAACCTGATTGTTGGTAGACATTTTAACATATGAGATCCCATAGGGATGAACAAAAACATACATGATTAACTTGGGTACAAAAAAATTTTACGCAAACATTTTAAACGCAGTAATTGCCAAAGTTTGGTGATTGTTTAAACAGTAGTTACAGACTGTGATATTGCGCGGGCGTATTGTCTGCCCAACTGTACGCTGGACTGCTACATTGCCTTTGCATTTCCATACTTGGTTCACCCTGTCCTCTGTATTGTGGTTTGTATGACAGCATGTCCATGGTTCTTGGTCTCGAGGAAGTGGGTTCCTGAGGGCCCAAAAATTCCTCAACTAGGTCATTAAATCTTTGCCTAAACATTATATTTCTGTGCGGCAGGATCTTTTGGACTACAGGCACATATGACAAAAGCAGGAGCTTCCATTCATTGGCTGCATATACAGATTCACGGGATTGCAATTCCATAATTTCCCGCCGTAGATCTCTGTGTTCACTGCGACACAGATCCTCTACCCATTGGAGTCCATCTACAATAATGGCATCGACTTCATCTTTGGCAGATGATCGCTTGCGTCCGCTGTGTGCTTCCAAACGGGCACTGACAACAAGAGCCACAGTACTACTGTCCATTGATCGTGGCTCGCTCAGGCCAGACACATCTTCAGCGCCCGTCTGCTGGCTTGTTTCCTGTAGAGATGGCTCCGGTTCCTCTGCCTCCCGAGGCACAGCGGTACTGCATATCGTTATAACAAAAAAAAAATATTTATTTAAGAGATTTTAATTAAATACTTGTTCGTCTCTCACACCGAAGCATTTTACTTACAAGCGCTGGGACAACGTTTTCTATAGAAACAACAATTGCTCATAATGAACATAAGGGGTGACACGTTTGCCACCAGATCCACTGGGGGTGTTTTGGCTGCTGCGGAAGTCCCATACAAATCGATCTCTAATGGATCTCCACCGGGTATGGACTGCATCTACTTCAAAGAAAAAAAACAAAAAAAAATTATTTGACAGCTTGCAATCTATACATTTTACAAGTTAAGTTCAGCAATATTTACCAATTTTTTTCTTAGAGGATGCGGACTTATCCAAATATCGTGGGTCCAACTGGCAGATTATTTTCTCCCACAACTTCCGGTTTTTAATAATATCGTTGTGGGATCTGTCACTTTGATCCCATATGGACGGATTCACTTCCACTAGTGTTATAAATGTCTCTTTCTATATGTCCAAGGGCTCTTCATCAACCACAATGTTCCTTCTTTTTTTTTGGCGGGCTGCTTGGACTATGTAAACACAAAACGTTATATTAAAATGTATACATTCATTTTTGGTTGCATAACTTTATGTCATTGCCAAAACTACATTTTATTATTAAGGACAGTTTATCCTAATTTTTTTCATTTTTGAAACACTTAACTTTTTATAAATTATATTGCAATGTTTAATCGTGAATTTTTGTTGGTTGTCCTTGTAGTGTTTGGTTTATGTTATGATATGTATGTAGTTTTTTAACCAGGGTTTTAAATGTTGTTATGTATATGTTTCTTGTGTTATGTTTGGTTTGCATGTTTGATTTTTTAATTAAAAAAAAAGGAAACAACTAATTAGTATTTTTTTTTGTCAAAAAGGAACATTTTGCGTGATATTTACCACTTCTAGGTGAGGTGAAGACAGACGGCGAGGCTGATTTTTTTTTTTTCCTTTTTCAACAACCTACAGTGTAGTAAAAAAAAAATTACAATTCTTGTATCAATTAATTTATGTGTTCAAGACACAAAATGTGTGGCATGTACCTACTTTGTCACTTTTGCCACTTTTTTGGGGGGTGGCCTGGCAGGTTCGGGATCAGAAGATTCCTATTTGCAATAAAAACATAATTACACATGATTACCTCAATACACTGGAGTGACACACAACATTATTGTAGCTTTTTAAATCGAAAGCCTACCGATTGCGATGAGAAGGCTGCAGACACACAGCTGCTTGATCCCTCACTATCCGACATCTGTGTACAAACAAAACAATACATTTAGTACACACACATCCGACGGGCACTACACACTCAAATGATGTATACAGAAAAATATAATACATAGAATTGTACTTACATTGCCTCTGATCGCTTACAGGACACATACACTGTTTTGCTGGCGTTTTCAGAATATGTGTTGGCAGAGTATATGCTCCAAAATGGCTGCAATCATATTTCCTGTCACATGACCACATGGACCACCCTCATTAACGCAATCCAACGTATAGTTTCATTTGGACATTTTGCTTGATTTGTGTCTGGCTGCGTTAGCAATAGACTTCAATGGCAGAATTAGCGCTTCCGTTACTCTTGCGTTAGCTTGACCGGACCCGAAAACGCTGCAGGCTTAGTTCGAAGGTACGTCATAAAAAAACGGAATGTTGCAAACGCATGCCAATTTTGACATCCATTACGATGCGTCATACAAATGCAAGTCTATGGGTGCATTACAATGTCCGTTACATTGCGTTTTGCCTACTTAAAAACATGTCCATTAGACGGACTGCCCTAGCGCAATGTGAACCCAGCCTAAGGTCCAATTTATATGCAAACACTATATTGTTGGTGAATAAAATGTACTTACAAAAAAGTACTTACAAAAATCAAGGTTCTTAATGCATAAATTGGCCAATTCATGTGTGCCCATCGACCACGGCAAGGTGACCTCCTTTTGATGTGTCCTAGCCTCCTGAACATACCTCTCTATTAGCCTACAATTTAAATTGGCAAACATGCCTCTCTTGGGATATAAACCTACCATTTTAAATGGGCAGGTAGGAACCAGCACTAATTAAAAACACCCTTGGGCTGATTGAGGAGGGCAGAGTCAGAAAGGAGGCAGTCACAATCGCCAATGGTAAACTGCAAAAAAAACTCCATATAGTGTGAACAGGTGCAAGCTGCAATGACTGCATAACATACCTGCCCATTTAAAATTGTAGCTTTATAGCCCATGAGAGGCATGTTTAGAATGATAGGACCCATCAGAAGGAGGTCACCTTGCTGGGGTTGATTGGCATACATGAATTGGCCAATTTATGAACTTAGAACCTTCATGTTTGTAAGTACTTTTTTCGTTAGTACATTTTATTCAGCAAGCAACAATGTAGTTTAGATCTCTTTTTTGCATATATCTTGGTCCTTTAAGAGTGCTGCTGTGTCCCCTCCCTCTTTTTTTTCCCTGCTAATCAGTGGTCACTGCTCTCCATAAGCGACTTCAAAGAGGAGTTAGAAAGCAGAAAGTGCCAGTGCCAACACTGACACTGAGCATGTGACTGAGTTCTTCCAGTGTCAGAGCGCAAGCACAAGAATTGAGATTGGAGTTTAGGGAGCCCTCACTGTAAGTAAATGAGGGCTGTCAATCAAACTCAGATACAGTGCTACATATTCAAATCGAAAAGTGTAGCTGTGCATCGAGGACGTTGGCTATACTAAGACTGGGTTCACATTGTGTTAATGGCAATGCGCTGACGGCCTCCGTTACATAGCGGCACTAACGCTATGTAACGGATGCGTTAGCGCACCCATTAACTGCCATTGTGTAGCGCATCGCTAACGCATGTCATAATCGGCATGCATTAGCGATGTGCCATCATTCTGCGATGGACCCTCGGACGCAGTCTGCAGCATTTTTGGGTCCATCACCGCTAGCACAGATAGAACATCTGCGCTAGTGCAATCGCATAAATACGATCTTTTTCAGCACTTGCGCTAATGCAGTCCGTTTAACGTATGCGTTGAACGTACTGCACTAACACAATGTGAACCCAGCCTAAGAGTGCATCGAAGTGCCCTCATTTCCAAATGGATTTAAAAGTGAACTTTTCTGTAACTACACTACTAAAATATGTTATTGGTACTGGATCGCCCCCGTAGGGCTGTGGGGTACCGGGCCCTTCGGTTCTCAAGGGGGAGGTCACGGTGGCTGACCCGGTCCGTGGCCCTAGGGACGTCCGTTGTAAATGGGGGAAAGGTCTTTAAAGGGATAATGTTCATGACGCCACCTGTGGTATTTGGTCAGGCCGACCGACGCTGCTTAGGGGTCTGCTGGAGTGATGTTATGGCAGCTAGATGGTGTACCTTCCCACAGGTGAAGTGTCCCCAGGGCTTCCCAGTGTGGAGATGGTGAATAGTGGATGATGTGAGGCGCAGTGAAGAACTGCAAAAGGTTGCAGTCTCTTTACCTTTTTACTGAAGGCTTCAGCATCCACAGTCCAGAGCACCAGATCACAGGGCAGGCAGAGTCCGGCAGGTCTGAAGGCAAATCCAGAGTCCCCTTATCCAGGTGGAAATCAGTAGCCTTCCTCTAGCGCCTGGATGTTCTAGTACCTTACTGCTGAGCTTCTCATAAGGTCTTCACAACGATGTTGGTGTTCTAGTTGTTATGTCTTTCTCTCTCTGTTCCCCCGATG
Organism: Ranitomeya imitator; assembly: GCF_032444005.1. Taxonomy (NCBI): domain Eukaryota; kingdom Metazoa; phylum Chordata; class Amphibia; order Anura; family Dendrobatidae; genus Ranitomeya; species Ranitomeya imitator. The sequence goes on from NC_091284.1 coordinate 438,531,938, forward strand.
GATAGGAACAACCCATATGACTGGTGGCTTGAGGCTTTTTACAGGGACTCTAGCACGCCCCGGCCTCCCACAGTTGCCTCCGTGCCTCCTGGGTAAAGGTCGGGCAACTAATATGGAATCAGCTGTCCTGCTGGTCTCTGGAGCAAGGCTTGGAGATGATCACTCCCTCGGTGTTCCGGCTACCAGATCCTGCACCTCAGAAAGGAGGCAGCCTTTTACAGGGCAGAACTCCTTCTGGTTTCCTCTCCTTTTGCTACGACTTCGTTTCTCTGCAACACAATTCTCCTTCAATGTCTCTTTCTTAGGATGCTGCCGCACGTCGGGCCAACGCAGCTCTGTGGCCTTCTGTCTAGGCCTCTGACAGGATCCAACCCCTGTCAGGGACCCACTACCTGAGTGGAGCTCAGATAGCAGCTCACTGGGTGAAGTCCAGTTCGCTTCTACCTAACTTCCTATTCAGGCCACCAGTTTTACTTAATTGTGAAGAGTGCCCTACTAAATAGGAGCATAGCTCCCCCTGGTGGACTGGAGTGTGAAGTGTGTTGTGTGGTTTGTGATACATGGTAAAGTGATCTCCTTTATTGCCTTCAGACGTAACATCACTCCCCCTGGTGGAAGAATGACATTACTGCAACGACCAGGACCCTGCGGCGCTGCAGTACAAGCTAAGTCCTCTATATAAATGTCTAAGTAGCTGTATTTACAGTTTGAGTTTATAGACTCTTGTATGACACAAGATCTTTTTATACTCTTGATTTGACTACAGTTTGTGTGAATTGATTTGCAGGACTCAGTCCAATGTGTTGTGAATTCTGTGGCAGAGCTCCCTCCTGTGGTCACAAGTGGTACTTCGGCTGATTCTCTCTGTGAGCTTCCGTTGGTGGAGGAAAGTGGTACTGCGGCTTCTGAGTTTCCTTCCTCAGGTGATGTGGTGAAGTCGTTAGGTGCTGCTCTATTTAACTCCACCTAGTGCTTTGATCCTGGCCTCCAGTCAATGTTCTAGTATTGGACCTGTTTCCTCCTGGATCGTTCCTGTGGCCTGCTGCTCTGCATAGCTAAGTTCTGCTTTGCTATTTTGTCTGCTGTTTTTTTTCTGTCCAGCTTGTCAATTTGTTTTTTCCTGCTTGCTGGAAGCTCTGGGACGCAGAGGGTGTACCTCCGTGCCGTTAGTTCGGTATGGAGGGTCTTTTTGCCCCCTTTGCGTGGTTTTTGTAGGGTTTTGTGTTGACCGCAAAGTTACCTTTCCTATCCTCGCTCTGTTCAGAAAGTCGGGCCTCGCTTTGCTAAATCTATTTCATCTCTACGTTTGTCTTTTCATCTTAACTCACAGTCATTATATGTGGGGGCTGCCTTTTCCTTTGGGGTATTTCTCTGAGGCAAGGTAGGCTTATTTTCTATCTTCAGGCTAGCTAGTTTCTCAGGCTGTGCCGAGTTGCATAGGGAGCGTTAGGCGCAATCCACGGCTGCCTCTAGTGTGGTTGGAGAGGATTAGGGATTGCGGTCAGCAGAGTTCCCACGTCACAGAGCTCGTTCAATGTTTTTGGGTTATTGTCAGGTCACTGTATGTGCTCTGACCTTTATGTCCATTGTGGTACTGAATTACCTTATCATAACACCAATGGCCATGTTAGTAATCTACAGTTTATACCCAAGCACTGAGGTACCTCTATCAACATTCTGCAGCTCTTCTTTTGATTAGTCGGCCTGGAGAGGACATGTAATGTGAAGGTAGGATGCGATTCACAGGGCTCCCATCCAGCGACCACATATTACTGATGTGGCCTCTGCACTGGGTCCTGCTTATCATATTGGCACCAACTCTTCTCTTGACCCTATAATGTACAATTTTATATAGTGCCACAGAATATGATGGCATAATAAACAATAAAAAAATACAAATAATACACTAATCAGAACATGAACTGTTAACTGAGTCTTACGAACATTATTGGAAATGTAGAAAAATACCGTGTCACTGTCACAATTGGTCACAATTAGAGATGGGCGAAGCTCGGCGTCCATACCGAACACCTACTGTTTGGGCACGGACATTGAACACGGACTTCACCAGGAAGCCAGTGTTACTGTTCAGGTACTGCCCCCCGAATACCAGGTATTGTCGCGCTGTCATGTGCAACCCTCAGCTGTCAGCGTTAGCAAGGCTGGTTATCAAGAATAGAGGGGTCCCCACACTGTATTTTTTTAATTATTTAAATAAATAATTTTTTTTAAAAAAGCGTTGGGTCTGTTGTGAATTCTGTGGCAGAGTTCACTCCTGTGGTCACAAGTGGTACTTAGGCTGATTCTCTCTGGGATCTTCCGTTTGTGGAGGAAAGTGGTACTGCAGCTTCTGAGTTTCCTCCCTCAGGTGATCTGGTGAGCTCGTTAGCTTCTTCTCTACTTAACTCCACCTGATGCTTTGATCCATGCTTCCTGTCAATGTTCCAGTGTAGGACTTGTTTTTTCCCTGGATCATTCCTGTGGCCTGCTGCTCTGCAAAGCTAAGTTTTGCTTATGTTATTTTGTTGCTATTTTTCAGTCCAGCATGCTTTATTGGTTTTTCTCGCCTGCTGGAAGCTCTGAGACGCAGAGGAACCACCTCCGTACCGTTAGTCAGTGCGGAGGGTCTTTTTGTCCCCTCTGTGTGGTTATTTATAGGTTTTTGTGCTGACCGCAAAGTTATCTTCCCTATCCTCGTTCTGTTCAGCTAGTCGGGCCTCACTTTGCTAAATCTGTTTCATCTCTATGTTTGTGTTTTCATCTTACTCACAGTCATTATATGTGGGGGGCTGCCTTTTCCTTTGGGGAATTTCTCTGAGGTAAGGTAGGCTTATTTTTCTTCTTCAGGACTAGCTAGTTTCTCAGGCTGTGACGAGGCGCCTAGGTTCTGGTCAGGAGCGCTCCACGGCTACCTTTAGTGTGGTTTGATAGGATTAGGGATTGCGGTCTGCAGAGTTCCCACGTCTCAGAGCTCGTTCTATTATTTTGGGTTATTGTCTGATCACTGTATGTGCTCTGACCTCCATGTCCATTGTGATTCTGAATTGCCTTTCATAACAGTACAGGAAGCCAAAAGTGCTAATGATTCTCAATAGAGGGAAAAAAGAAGTTCTGAGACCATTTTTTTTTTCTTTGCACTGTGTTTTGTCTTTTTTTTTCCCCTAGACATTTGGGTGGTTCAGGACACAGGTGTAGCAATGGACATTAAAGGTCTGTCTTCATGTGTGGATCAGCTCACGGCAAGAGTTCAAAATATTCAAGATTTTGTGGTTCAGAATTCTTTGCTAGAACCGAGAATTCCTATTCCAGATTTGTTTTTTGGAGATAGAACTAAATTTCTGAGTTTCAAAAATAATTGTAAACTATTTTTGGCTTTGAAACCTCGCTCTTCTGGTGACCCAATTCAACAGGTTAGGATCGTCATTTCTTTTTTGCGCGGCGACCCTCAGGACTGGGCGTTTTCTCTTGCGCCAGGAGATCCTGCATTGAGTAATATCGATGCGTTTTTCCTGGCGCTTGGGTTGCTGTACGATGAGCCTAATTCAGTGGATCAGGCAGAAAAAAATTTGCTGGCTCTTGGTCAGGCTCAGGATGAGATAGAAGTATATTGTCAGAAATTTAGAAAGTGGTCAGTGCTCACTCAATGGAATGAATCTGCGCTGGCAGCAATATTCAGAAAGGGTCTCTCTGAAGCCCTTAAGGATGTCATGGTGGGATTTCCTATGCCTGCTGGTTTGAATGAGTCTATGTCTTTGGCCATTCAGATCGGTCGACGCTTGCGTGAGCGTAAATCTGTGCACCATTTGGCGGTATTACCTGAGCTTAAACCTGAGCCTATGCAGTGTGATAGGACCTTGACCAGAGTTGAACGGCAAGAACATAGACGTCTGAACGGTCTGTGTTTCTACTGTGGTGATTCCACTCATGCTATCTCTGATTGTCCTAAGCGCACTAAGCGGTTCGCTAGGTCTGCCGCCATTGGTACTGTACAGTCAAAATTTCTTCTGTCCGTTACCTTGATCTGCTCTTTGTCATCGTATTCTGTCATGGCATTTGTGGATTCAGGCGCTGCCCTGAATTTGATGGACTTGGAATATGCTAAGCGTTGTGGGTTTTTCTTGGAGCCCTTGCAGTGTCCTATTCCATTGAGAGGAATTGATGCTACGCCTTTGGCCAAGAATAAGCCTAAATACTGGACCCAGCTGACCATGTGCATGGCTCCTGCACATCAGGAGGTTATTCGCTTTCTGGTGTTGCATAATCTGCATGATGTAGTCGTGTTGGGGTTGCCATGGCTACAAGCCTATAATCCAGTATTAGATTGGAAATCCATGTCGGTGTCCAGCTGGGGTTGTCAGGGGGTACATGGTGATGTTCCATTTCTGTCAATTTCGTCATCCACCCCTTCTGAGGTCCCAGAGTTCTTGTCTGATTACCGGGATGTATTTGATGAGCCCAAGTCCAATACCCTACCTCCGCATAGGGATTGTGATTGTGCTATCAATTTGATTCCTGGTAGTAAATTCCCAAGAGGTCGATTGTTTAATTTGTCCGTGCCTGAGCACACCGCTATGCGCAGTTATGTGAAGGAATCCCTGGAGAAGGGGCATATTCGCCCGTCATCGTCGCCATTAGGAGCAGGGTTCTTTTTTGTAGCCAAGAAGGATGGTTCGCTGAGACCGTGTATAGATTACCGCCTTCTTAATAAGATCACGGTTAAATTTCAGTACCCCTTGCCATTGTTATCTGATCTGTTTGCTCGGATTAAGGGGGCTAGTTGGTTCACAAAGATAGATCTTCGTGGTGCGTATAATCTGGTGCGAATTAAGCAAGGCGATGAATGGAAAACTGCATTTAATACGCCCGAGGGTCATTTTGAGTATCTCGTGATGCCGTTCGGACTTGCCAATGCTCCATCAGTGTTTCAGTCCTTTATGCATGACATCTTCCGAGAGTACCTGGATAAATTCCTGATTGTGTACTTGGATGACATTTTGATCTTCTCGGATGATTGGGAGTCTCATGTGAAGCAGGTCAGAACGGTTTTTCAGGTCCTGCGTGCTAATTCTTTGTTTGTGAAGGGATCAAAGTATCTCTTTGGTGTGCAGAAGGTTTCATTTTTGGGGTTCATCTTTTCCCCTTCTACTATCGAGATGGATCCTGTTAAGGTCCAAGCCATCCATGATTGGACTCAGCCGACATCTCTGAAAAGTCTGCAAAAGTTCCTGGGCTTTGCTAATTTTTATCGTCGCTTCATCTGCAATTTTTCTAGTATTGCTAAACCATTGACCGATTTGACCAAGAAGGGTGCTGATGTGGTCAATTGGTCTTCTGCTGCTGTGGAAGCTTTTCAAGAGTTGAAGCGTCGTTTTTCTTCTGCCCCTGTGTTGTGTCAACCAGATGTTTCTCTTCCGTTCCAGGTCGAGGTTGATGCTTCTGAGATTGGAGCAGGGGCTGTTTTGTCACAGAGAGGTTCTGGTTGCTCAGTGATGAAACCATGCGCTTTCTTTTCCAGGAAGTTTTCGCCTGCTGAGCGAAATTATGATGTGGGCAACCGAGAGTTGCTGGCCATGAAGTGGGCATTCGAGGAGTGGCGTCATTGACTTGAAGGAGCTAAGCATCGCGTGGTGGTATTGACTGATCATAAGAACTTGACTTATCTCGAGTCTGCCAAGCGCTTGAATCCTAGACAGGCTCGTTGGTCGTTGTTTTTTGCCCGTTTTGACTTTGTGATTTCGTACCTTCCGGGCTCTAAAAATGTGAAGGCGGATGCTCTGTCTAGGAGTTTTGTACCCGACTCTCCGGGTTTGTCTGAGCCGGCGGGTATCCTCAAGGAGGGAGTAATTGTGTCTGCCATCTCCCCTGATTTGCGGCGGGTGCTGCAAAAATTTCAGGCTAATAAACCTGATCGTTGCCCAGCGGAGAAACTGTTTGTCCCTGATAGGTGGACGAATAGAGTTATCTCTGAACTTCATTGTTCGGTGTTGGCTGGTCATCCCTGAATCTTTGGTACCAGAGAGTTAGTGGCTAGATCCTTTTGGTGGCCCTCTCTGTCGCGGGATGTGCGTACTTTTGTGCAGTCCTGTGGGATTTGTGCTCGGGCTAAGCCCTGCTGTTCTCGTGCCAGTGGGTTGCTTTTGCCCTTGCCGGTCCCGAAGAGGCCTTGGACACATATCTCTATGGATTTTATTTCTGACCTTCCCGTTTCTCAAAAGATGTCAGTCATTTGGGTGGTCTGTGATCGCTTTTCTAAGATGGTCCATCTGGTACCCTTGTCTAAATTGCCTTCCTCCTCTGATTTGGTGCCTTTGTTCTTCCAGCATGTGGTTCGTTTGCATGGCATTCCAGAGAATATTGTTTCTGACAGAGGTTCCCAGTTTGTTTCGAGGTTTTGGCGAGCCTTTTGTGGTAGGATGGGCATTGACTTGTCTTTTTCCTCGGCTTTCCATCCTCAGACTAATGGCCAGACCGAGCGAACCAATCAGACCTTGGAAACATATCTGAGGTGCTTTGTTTCTGCTGATCAGGATGACTGGGTGTCCTTTTTGCCTTTGGCTGAGTTCGCCCTTAATAATCGGGCCAGCTCGGCTACCTTGGTTTCACCGTTTTTCTGCAATTCTGGGTTCCATCCTCGTTTCTCTTCTGGACAGGTTGAGTCTTCGGACTGTCCTGGTGTGGATACTGTGGTGGACAGGTTGCAGCAGATTTGGACTCAGGTAGTGGACAATTTGACCTTGTACCAGGAGAAGGCTCAACTTTTCGCTAATCGCAGACGCCGTGTGGGTCCCCGACTTTGTGTTGGGGATCTGGTTTGGTTATCTTCTCGTCATATTCCTATGAAGGTTTCCTCTCCTAAGTTTAAACCTCGTTTTATTGGTCCGTATAGGATTTCTGAGGTTCTTAATCCTGTGTCTTTTCGTCTGACCCTTCCAGATTCTTTTTCCATACATAACGTATTCCATAGGTCATTGTTGCGGAGATACGTGGCACCTATGGTTCCATCTGTTGAGCCTCCTGCCCCGGTTTTGGTGGAGGGGGAATTGGAGTATATTGTGGAGAAGATTTTGGATTCTCGTGTTTCAAGACGGAAACTCCAGTATCTGGTTAAATGGAAGGGTTATGCTCAGGAAGATAATTCCTGGGTTTTTGCCTCTAATGTCCATGCTCCCGATCTTGTTCGTGCCTTTCATGTGGCTCATTCTGGTCGGCCTGGGGGCTCTGGTGAGGGTTCGGTGACCCCTCCTCAAGGGGGGGTACTGTTGTGAATTCTGTGGCAGAGTTCACTCCTGTGGTCACAAGTGGTACTTCGGCTGATTCTCTCTGGGATCTTCCGTTTGTGGAGGAAAGTGGTACTGCAGCTTCTGAGTTTCCTCCCTCAGGTGATCTGGTGAGCTCGTTAGCTTCTTCTCTACTTAACTCCACCTGATGCTTTGATCCATGCTTCCTGTCAATGTTCCAGTGTAGGACTTGATTTTTCCCTGGATCATTCCTGTGGCCTGCTGCTCTGCAAAGCTAAGTTTTGCTTATGTTATTTTGTTGCTATTTTTCAGTCCAGCTTGCTTTATTGGTTTTTCTCGCCTGCTGGAAGCTCTGAGACGCAGAGGAACCACCTCCGTACCGTTAGTCGGTGCGGAGGGTCTTTTTGTCCCCTCTGCGTGGTTATTTATAGGTTTTTGTGCTGACCGCAAAGTTATCTTCCCTATCCTCGTTCTGTTCAGCTAGTCGGGCCTCACTTTGCTAAATCTGTTTCATCTCTATGTTTGTGTTTTCATCTTACTCACAGTCATTATATGTGGGGGCTACCTTTTCCTTTGGGGAATTTCTCTGAGGCAAGGTAGGCTTATTTTTCTTCTTCAGGACTAGCTAGTTTCTCAGGCTGTGACGAGGCGCCTAGGTTCTGGTCAGGAGCGCTCCACGGCTACCTTTAGTGTGGTTTGATAGGATTAGGGATTGCGGTCTGCAGAGTTCCCACGTCTCAGAGCTCGTTCTATTATTTTGGGTTATTGTCTGATCACTGTATGTGCTCTGACCTCCATGTCCATTGTGATTCTGAATTGCCTTTCATAACAGGGGTCCCCCCATTTTTGACAACCAGCCTTGCTAAAGCTGACAGCTGGGGGCTGGTATTCCCAGGCTGGTAAGGGGCCATGGATATTGCTCCCCCCCCAGCCTAAAAGTAGCAGCACGCAGTCGCCCAGAAATGATTAGATGTGCCAATTCTGGCATTTTTTTGGCTCTTTCCACTTGCCCTGTAGCAGGGGCAAGTGGGGTTCATATATGTGGGGTTGATGTCACCTTTGTATTGTCCGGTGACATCAATCCCATGGATTAGTAATGGAGAGGTATCTATAAGACACCTATCCCATCAGCTTACACAAGTGGCCGGAGGAAAACTTTATACCTTTGATTACAGCTGCGCGTTCATGCTGTCTTTCCATAGCATGGGAACCGCGTCTGACCGGCAGTGATGATTTTACCGCCGATCAGAAGCGTGCTTACTGCGCTGTCATGCACATGACAGCGTGACAAACACTGGATATTGGGACCCCCTATTCAAGTGACCGGGGTCCGGTTTCGCGTTCGGGTACTGTTCTGGTACCCGAATATGAACTTTTTGTAATTCTTCAGCTAAACCCGCTGGACCCGAAAATCCATGTGTCCGCCCATCTCTAGTCAAAATTGGTGGAATAAAAATTATAATTGGTGTACAAACGTGAAGAGATGAGAAATACTGTATGACTAACAGGTGAGTACGGGTAATGTAACTACATAAAGGAGATCACAGTTAGGTGTAGTCTTTCGATTGCAAAATATTGTTGGAATTAATAGTGGAAATGGTTTTTATGCTCTCTATAAATCAAATATGGTATCAAAGTTTTACTATGGTTTATTTTCATCGGAAATTCAGTAAAACTGCTAAGAGAAGATGAGTCTCCTTTTACATATTTTTGTAATAAAATCTCTTCATCTGATCTGCTGATTTCAGTGACAGTATCTTGGAGGTACGTGCTGTATTCAGCATTGTAACACACTGCTGATAAATGTTAGGAGATAAATCCTTCTGCTCCAAAGATTAATTTTTGTTTTACTGCCAAACGGTCTTGTTAGTGGGGAGAAAAAAAAAAAAAGATGGTGCGTCTAGAAACCATAGAAACGGGTGACATGGAAACTACAAGTGTGAAAGAGAGCAAAAGAATTCAGACAGGACCCATTTCTCCGAGCAATTTCTATATAGAGTGATCACATCAGATAATTAAAGTTTAGCTTTGAATTGTCTATTGTTATAGATAAATGGAAACAACTAACCAATTACGGTACAATTCAAATTTGGTTACAACTGCAATCCGGTTATGGTAATGATTGAGGCAGTTTCAGCTGGCCCACCTATCGTCTCATTTTTTCTTTGGATTGTCATATTTTCATCTCATTTGTAGACCCAAGTTCACTTTTTGAAATTCCAAGGGACTGACAGATATTTAACTAGAGGGTTCGGCTATATTCAACAGTCCTACAAACTTTACATGGAGTGGTAGTGTGTATTCTCAACCCCCTCTTCATCTGAATAATGACCTCTCTCATGTGGTGTTGGTCCTGCTTAGACCCCTAGAAATCAGCAAGTTATCACATATCCTGTTAATAAATCGTAATCTTGGTAAAACACCTCCTTTGATGGTCCCTCTTAAAATATCAATGATTTTACAATAAAACCTTTCACTACAGTAACTCACCGAGAAATGAAACATTAACTCCTTCACTGTGCTAATCAATTTAAACTTTCACTGTCGACCCTTGGCCATCGATGGGAAGAAAATGTAATTGTATTAGAATACCGGAAATGTTTCAAGAAATATTTTTACCAGCCCTTACCACCAAAGTTTTAACCGTTAATCCATAATTACCGTTGATCATCAGGCAATTTTGTAAAAAAAAATGTCCAGTCTTTGGATAGTTTATCAGCAAAATTCTTGTCTACTAAAGGCAATTAAAAGGTTAATTGATAAATCCCTGGCGAGAGTAGCTTCAGAACATTGTTAGGTCACCATAGGTTAAGCCACCCTGGTATTAGTGCTTTTATTTGGGTTATTATTTGGCTTTGTTTGTCAGCAGATCTTTTAAAGATTCTGGACAATGTTGAAATGAAAAAGAATGATTTTTATATATGCTAGTGGTTACTTGAAATTGCACTAAGTTTCAGTCTACTTTCCTTTACTCATTTTAAAGGGAACCTGTCAGCAGGATTGTGCACAGTAACCTACACACAGTGTCAGGTTGGCACCATTATACTGATTAGAATGATACTTTGGTTGATGAAATCCGTCTTGTGGTTGTTGTTTATTCTTTATTTTCAGTTTTTAGTTAATGATATGCTCGTGCCTCGGGGCGTCCTGTGGGGGGGGGGCTTCATGCGGTGCTCTGCTTAAATATTCATAATGCAGACTGCTGACGGGTCACTGATCCCTCAGTGACTGCCCTCTAGTTTACACAATGAATATTTGTATATACTGAAGAAAAAAAACCTTCTGCCTTCAGGTGAGTCTGCGCAGTAGCAGCTATCCTTGTATATAGGTGATCCGATAGCTGCAACTGCGCATGCGCTTGCAGTGCCATCTTGCTGGAGAAGAAAAAAAAATCCTCCTCCAAGATAGCGACCTGACACTGTAGGTTACTGTGCACAATCCTGCTGACAGGTTCCTTTTAAATGCAGTTTGAAGCCCCAAGTTTTACATTTTGTTTTCTCTAATAGGAGTATCTCTCCTAGCAATATATGTTCAATGTGAGCTCTGTGTGACCATACTAGCTATAATATCAACCCAACTGATTCATTGTTTTGTATGCAAGATGAGCATTTTTTAATCAGTTGCTGTCCTCAGAACTGGGTGAAGTTTATTTGCTTTATAATGAAATTATTTTTAGCTTTACATTCACAGCTAGAACTTTAGAATTAAAGAATGATAAGTATTAACAAAACACATTTTGTGAACTGTTAATATAAAACGTAACACCATCTCTAAAGTGTTAAAAGTCATAGATTAGTTTAGAACAGATTGGGAAAAAAAATTGACTGTTACTACTTCATGCTCCTCCTTGGTATACAAAATGGCTTGTATATATCCATGATAAATGCTGCCATTTCTTTTGTTAAAGTAGTTAAATACTTTTGAAGCAATGGTCTTTTTCTGTATATAATAATATGGAATTACGGTACTATGTTTTTATCAGTCTAAAGGCCTATATACACGTCAAGATTATAATTCTGATGATTAATGTAAGAAACTCAAATGCAGGTTTTGGTGTCACCTGTCACATGGAAAATATTGTTATCAAAGGAGACCAAGTTATACAGAGAGCTACCAAGGACCAGTGTTGGACTGGGGAGCCGAAGAACCACAGGAGGAATTGACTCCAGAGGGCCCATCCTACTGCTACTCTACATAAAAATGTCACCTATTCATACTCCAGCCTCATGTACAGTACATGTATGTAAAGCACAAAACAGTGTGTAAAATAGTGTGTGCCCCTTAATGAATTTGTCATATTTGTCATGTTCCATACACCACCACAAGAAATGTACTACAGTCAGGGACTGGCTTACATTTCTGTAGCATTTACACCACATTTGGGAAGTAAATCATGTTGAATTTCTTGGCCGCTATCGCCTACACCCCCTTTCCATGAAGCCCTGCTCTCCTTTAAAAAAAGTGGTCAGACCTGGCTGGGACTGGTGTAATAAAACAAAAGACACACAAATTTTGCAGCATTTATGTTGGAATAATGCTCATTATTGTATACATTGAAACATGTACTATTTAATTGAGTATCTGTCTTCAGCAAAGTGATATATTGCAGAGACTACATTGTTAAAAAAAAAAAACAGCAAGTTCCTGCTCACAGTGTGTGTCTAGCTGGAGCACTGTTGACTTTCAATTTGCAAGCTGACAGACAAGATGTTAAGATCCTAAGCTATAAGAAATAACATTTGTAAGCTGTGTTACCTATGTTCCTGAATAAAAATATATGATTGGCTGCACAGTACAGAGATGAATCTGCTGCCAACAGGATATGGGCCCAGAAACCAAAAGACCCAAAGAATAGCCCAGAGGCGAGAAAACAGCAGTGTACTAACAATAACAAGCAAAGATGGCCCCCAGCAGCAACTCTGAAGTTCACAGGGCCAATCTGACAAAACAGAACTACCAATGCTGGAAATTCAAGATAAAGATGCTGCTGCTAAGAGAAGGTGCATGGTAATACAAACAGGAGTCTAGACCTGACCCAGTACCAGAAGACTGGGTAGTATAGATTGTGATCAGATTGTTCATGTATGTAAAGGTAAAGCTGCAAAAGTGTTTTGGGAACAGTTGCAAAAAGTACATGTCACGACTTTGTTGTCGGGTGTCCTGAGACCAGGTGCTCTTTCCCTGTCCCTAATGCTAGGGGCGCCCTAGCTCACCCTGTTCCCCGGATAACGTCGGATGATGAAGAGGCCAGGGCCAGGTACCTTGACTTAGCTTCTGAATCCACCCTCAGTCTGTACCCATCCCCCACCCAGAAAAAAGGGAGTAGTAGTGTACTGTAATACATTAACCAGACTAACAAGGTAGTACAAACAGGGATAAAGGAAAATACCAATCATACAAATATACTCACACAAACAACAGAGGTAAACCCCAGGGATTGGAGGATGGGGTTAAAGCAGTGTAGGAGAAGGAGGGGAGCTACAGTCTCAGAGAAATCCACCAAATGCTGTCTCAAACAACAACCACAAACCACCAACGCCTAACCATGCAACATAATCTATCTCTGGCAATGAGTGCTAGCCAGGGCCTAGATTAAATAGGATATGGAAGTGGCTAAAAGTGAACAGCCAAAAGCCTTAATGCAGGAAAGCTTCCAAGAGCTTTCAACTGAGCAGATTGACTCCTGTACTGCTGAAAGTAACCTACACCTTTTAAAATGAAGTTGAAGTGCTTCTAAACAGTGCAGGGGAAGGAGAAATCAAATGCTGCGGTCTTCTGGCTCCTCTTTGTCACGGGAAACACATGACAGTGCAAGGATAAATTTCAGCAATAGGCTCTATTTCATGAGAAAGCTGTATCAATCTAAGCTAAATAAGGGTATGTGTCCACGTTCAGGATTACATCCGGATTAGCTGCGGATTTAACGCTGTGTACAACCGCAGCGCTCAACCCGCAGCATCCAGATGTTAGAGCATAGTGGAGGGGATTTTATGAAATCCCATCTCCACTATACGTGCAAACACGCACCCGGCGGGCCTGTGTTTATGGACATGCGGCGCGTCTTTTTAGATCGCAGCATGTCTGTTTACCTTGCGGCGACGCTCCTTCGCCGCATGGTAAATCACAGGGCCCTATGAATGGGGTGTGGAGATTCCGGATGTGTGCAATGAACACATCCGGAATCACCGCACGTACAGAAGGGGGCGGCGCTTTGGGAGGAGCGAGTTTTCTGCTCTATCCAAAGCACCGTCATTACGGACGGTGGACACATACTCTAAGGGCCAATATATCCAATATATGCAGGACTACAGAAGAAATGCTCTACAAATTGTGGAGCACCTGCGGGGCATTGGGGAAGATTAAAGGATTTCCATGTTGCTGCACTACTACTATGCAGTCTACCAGAAAGCTAGGACACTTGTGACTGCATTAGATGTGAGCCCAGATTATAAGCTTACATTGGAGTATGACAAAGGAAAGCTTTAAGATGAGTATAAGCGAAAGGCAGAAAGCGTAAGCAGCAGTCGGGTATACAAAGCTGAATATGTTTTAAAAACCCAAGATCTACCCAAAAATAAAAATAAGATGAAACAAGCATGTGTCTTGTTTGCAAGAAATCAGAGCACCTAAGGGATGACTGCAGAGTCTGGAAGCTAGAACGAATCAGCTGAAAAAGCAAAATAAAAGAGCATAATAATCACAAGGGTTAAAAGTGCCCTTACTGAAGAATATGACACTTCAAGCTGCATTTAATATACTTTGATGTACTTGCTGTTAACAGGTACATCAAAGCATGCATGTTGTATTGACTCTGGGGCAACTAGTCATGTGAATAATGACAGAAGCTTCTTCTCTAACCTAAACCAAAGTAAGTTAGAGAAAGTGATCTTGACTAATGGTCAGTATATGAATTAAGAAAGAAAAGTCAAATATGAGTTGTACCAGCTAAAATGCAAAGAAAGAGTATACACTGCTAAACGAGAACAGCAGAAGAATTGTATCCATGTATGGCACAGGCATCTTGCACATAGAGACTCATAATCAATAAGAAAGTTAGTTAAAAAACAACTTGCTGATGGTAAAACAGTCGATCTGTTTAATCAGATAATGAAATGTACCTGCTGTCTTAAATGGAAAATTTTAAGAAAATTCTTTCCTAAGAAGAGTACTACAAAATCAGAACAGATTCTGGATTTAATACACACAGATGTTTGGGGTCCAATGAGTACTCCTCAACGAAGGCAGAAGCTGAAACATGCGTCGGGGTGGACACCACTCAGAAGAGGAAGTCTGATAGTGTAAGTCTCTAAACCATATATCTAAGCATCTATGCTCCTGCAATGTCATACATTATAAATGACAGACACTGATCTATATAAGATTTCTGTGATGCAGGATGCACAACTTCTTATAATGTATGCTTAGGACTAGAGATGAAATAAAAGAAAAAAACAAGGCGCCCCAATGTGTCTCACTATATATGAAAGAATAAAATTCTTTTTCGGGAAATGTGCTCACCTATTGCAGTTGTGAACCAAGGTCACAACTCCCATAAAAGCAAAACCGTAGCAGCAGGTCTCCAAAAAAATCCAAAAGGATATTGAGGGTAGTAGTCTTAGGCAAACTGAAGACCGCGCTCACGAGGTAGATTTAAGGTTTTTTATTGAAGCCTACGCGTTTCAAGAGCTTTCTTACTCTCTTCTTCAGGGCATATAATACATAGCACGGTACAGGGTGTATTTATACAAACAAAAGGAAGGAGAGGGGCGCCAAGGCGCATTATACTATAATACAAAATGCAAGATATAAATCGTAACATAAAATTATTTTGCACATTACTTTTTATAAACTAAAAACATTAATTAATATTGAAAATAAAAAACAACGTATATATATCTGACATTATATTTCAACATAAAAAAAAAAAAAAACCCTCTCTTAGAATCCGAGATAGTTATTGAAGAGAGGCTCAATGATAAATATAGAGGGTCAAGAGGAAAGGGGAAGGAAAAAAGGCAAAAACGATCAGTAACAACACCTAGCAATGTCTTTAACCTTTCCTCATTTGCATTGACTACAACTGATTTAACCCTTTTATCTAGAGGTTTATCATATTGCCCAAATTCAGGGAGTAGGAATTTTGAGATATTTTTGGATGTTCATAGTTTTGTGAGAAAACTCACTTTAAAGAGACATTATGAAATTAAAAAATGTGTCTATAACACTAATGATAATGAAGAACTTTCTAATACAACTGAACCTACAGGGTTACATTTGGATGTCAAAAGAAAAAGCAAATTTTATCCGACAGATAGTAAGGGTCCTCATTTGGAAACATTTTCTAATTTACTACTTAAAAAATTTAAGAATATTGAAAAAAATTCTAGGGTAAAATCGAAAAAAGGTGGGAATTTAACATCAGGTGAGAAAGCTTCTCTTTTAAAACTTAAAAACAATACGGAGATAGTCATCAAAGCTGCAGATAAGGGAGGTGGTATAGTGGTGCAGGACCGAGGTGACTACATTAAAGAAGCATATAATATATTGTCTGACCATGAGTTCTATTCTAGAATAACTAATGACCCTTTTTCAGAAATGCAAAAAGCCTGTAACTCTATGATTAAGGAGGCTTTTGATAATGGTGTCTTGAATGAGAATGAGAGTAAGTATCTCTCAATAACAGATCCAAGCGTACCTTTTATGTATCATATTCCCAAAATTCACAAGAGTCTTACAAATCCCCCTGGTCGCCCCATTATTTCGGGTATCGGTTCTTTGACCTCTAATCTATCCAACTACATAGATAGCATTATGCAGTTACATGTTACCCAATTGAGGAGCTACATTAAGGATTCTGCACATGTTATCAAACTTATCAGAAATATTAAGTGGAAAGACAGTTACGTATTTGTTACAGTTGATGTATGCTCCCTATATACAAATATCAAACATGAAATTGGACTTGAAAGTATGAAATTATTTATGGATACAGATTCGAGACTATTGGATAAACAGAAACAGTTTTTAATGTCTGGCATGGAGTTTATTTTAAAGAATAATTATTTTACTTTTTTGGGTGAACTGTACCGCCAGACACGCGGTGCGGCAATGGGATCACGGGTAGCACCAACATATGCTAATTTATTTATGGGGCATTTTGAGAATTCTTTTATCTACAATAGTGCTTTCACTGATAGTATGGTGTTTTATGGGCGTTATATTGATGATCTGGTTTTTATTTGGGACACAACTTTTAAACCTCCAGAATTTTTAATGTCAGAGCTCAAAAACAACCCCTGGGGTCTTGATTTTACTTCTATTTTTAACAAAACCGCTATTAACTATCTAGATGTGACATTTTTTATTGTTGATGGAGAAATTCACACAAAAATTTTTTTTAAAAAGGTAGACAGTAACAGCTATGTGCATTATAACAGCAACCATCTTGATAAATGGCTTTGTAATATTCCAAAAAGTCAGTTTATGCGTATTAGGAAAAATTGTTCTTCCGATAGTGATTTTAAGGTTCAATCCGAGATTTTAAAAAATAAGTTTTTAGCACAAAAATACCCCAAGGAGTTGGTGAATAGAGCATTGGAGCATGTTTTTAAGAATTTTAATCAAGACATGTTACTAAAAAAAGAAAAAGCAGATATTGCAGCTAGCTCAGAAGAATTTACCTGTAGTTTTTTAACCACATTTAGCACGGACCACAAATTCATTAAAAAATCTATTAATGAGTTGTGGTATATAGTGAGAGAGGATAATATTCTGGGAAAATTGGTGCCGCAACATCCTAAAATTATTTTTAGGAGAGCACCCAGTTTGAAAAATAAACTGGCACCCAGTAGACTATTTGATGAATGCAAAAAATTATCTGCTTCACAAAAACCAGGGATTTTCAAATGTTTTCATAAAAAATGTTTGTGCTGTGGTAATATAGCCCATACCAGTACAGCATTTAAACATTCTTCCTTCCCTCACCCCTTTCCAATCAGCTACCATTTCACTTGTACCACTTCTTATGTTATTTATATTATCACTTGTCCATGCAACAAGATATATGTTGGCAGGACAATACAACCTCTTCACCTCCGCATGAATTCCCACCGACACAATATTAAAATAGGTTACCTAAAACATGGTCTTTCCAAACACTTCAGTATTTCACATAAGTGTAATCCTTCACTATTTCGTGTTCACCCTATTGATCACGTTCCTGTACATGTCTCTAATCGCATCCAGTCACTTAATAAGAAAGAGCTTTTTTGGATATACACTTTGAATTCCCTTGAGCCTGAAGGGCTAAATGTAATGTCAGATATCCTTTGACTTAATAAATTTTTAACTGAAGTGTGGTGACAATCATTGAGCCTCTCTTCAATAACTATCTCGGATTCTAAGAGAGGGTTTTTTTTTTTGTTTTTTTTTATGTTGAACTATAATGTCAGATATATATACGTTGTTTTTTATTTTCAATATTAATTAATGTTTTTAGTTTATAAAAAGTAATGTGCAAAATAATTTTATGTTACGATTTATATCTTGCATTTTGTATTATAGTATAATGCGCCTTGGCGCCCCTCCCCTTCCTTTTGTTTGTATAAATACACCCTGTACCGTGCTATGTATTATATGCCCTGAAGAAGAGAGTAAGAAAGCTCTTGAAACGCGTAGGCTTCAATAAAAAACCTTAAATCTACCTCGTGAGCGCGGTCTTCAGTTTGCCTAAGAATAGGACTAGAGATGGGCGGACACCTCGTTACAAAATGTTCGGGTTTGGGTACCAGAACAGTAGCTGGACCTGGACCCGGACCCCACTAACTTCAATGGGGGCTGAACATCCAGTGTTTGCTACGCTGTCATGTGCATGACAGCGCGGCAAACACTGCTTCTGATTGGCGGTAAAATCATCACCGCTAGTCAGACAGCCACGGTTCCCACGCTGTTAAATGATAATGATCGGAGGCATAAAGTTTATCTACGGTTACTGGTGTGAGCTGATGAGACTAGTTCTCCCATCAGCCGACACCTGCTGCCGCTAATATCAGTGAGAATAGAAACAAAGGAAGAAGAGGAGTAGTGTGGTTAAAAAGAATTATTATATTTATATAAATATATTATAAATCGTACAAAACATAACAAAGTGCATAGAGGACAAAAAAGACCAACGGTGCCAGCCGGCAGCCAAGACTAAGTAGTAAACAGAGTGGAGCAGAGCCCTCTTTCAGAAGTATAAAAAGTCATAATGATTGAGTAGCATAAGAAAGTACAAATTGGAGAAAGCTTACCACAGTTATGGCAGGGCTGTTGGAGTCACTGGACCAGATGTTTAGATACCCCAATGAGCATTTCACACATTATTCACCGCTTTCTTAAGGGGATGCATCCACTCTATTTACTACTTAGTCTTGACTGCTAGCTGGCACCATTGGTGTTTTTTTGTCCTCTGCACTTTAAGGCAGTAATGCAGGTAACAAGTTGATTAGGAGCGTCTAACTGGTCTGTAGGAACCAGAACTCTTAATGGTCAGTAGGGGATCAAAAACTTATTTCTCACTGCAAAATACACTGTGTTCCAAATTATTATGCAAATTGGATTTAACCCCTTTACCCCCAAGGGTGGTTTGCACGTTAATGACCGGGCCAATTTTTACAATTCTGACCACTGTCCCTTTATGAGGTTATAACTCTGGAACGCTTCAATGGATCCTGGTGATTCTGACATTGTTTTCTCGTGACATATTGTACTTCATGACAATGGTAAAAATTCTTTGATAGTACCTGCGTTTATTTGTGAAAAAAACGGAAATTTGGCGAAAATTATGAAAATTTCGCAATTTTCCAACTTTGAATTTTTATGCAATTAAATCACAGAGATATGTCACACAAAATACTTAATAAGTAACATTTCCCACATGTCTACTTTACATCAGCACAATTTTGGAACCAAAATTTTTTTTTGTTAGGGAGTTATAAGGGTTAAAAGTTGACCAGCAATTTCTCATTTCTACAACACCATTTTATTTTAGGGACCACATCTCATTTGAAGTCATTTTGAGGGGTCTATATGATAGAAAATACCCAAGTGTGACACCATTCTAAAAACTACACCCCTCAAGGTGCTCAAAACCATATTCAAGAAGTTTATTAACCCTTCTGGTGCTTCACAGGAATTTTTTGAATGTTTAAATAAAAATGAACATTTAACTTTTTTTCACAAAAAATTTAATTCAGCTCCAATTTGTTTTATTTTACCAAGGGTAACAGGAGAAAATGGACCCCAAACATTGTTGTACAATTTGTCCTGAGTATGCCAATACCCTACATGTGGGGGTAAACCACTGTTTGGGCGCATGGCAGAGCTCGGAAGCGAAGGAGTGCCATTTGACTTTTCAATGCAAAATTGACTGGAATTGAGATGGGACGCCATGTTTCGTTTGGAGAGCCCCTGATGTGGCTAAACATTGAAACCCCCCACAAGTGACACCATTTTGGAAAGTAGACCCCCTAAGGAACTTATCTAGAGGTGTGGTGAGCACTTTAACCCACCAAATGCTTCACAGAAGTTTATAATGTAGAACCGTAAAAATAAAAAATCATATTTTTTCACAAACATTATCTTTTCGCCCCCAATTTTTTATTTTTCCAAGGGTAAGAGAAGAAATTGGACCCCAAAAGTTGTTGTACAATTTGTCCTGAGTACGCTGATACCCCATATGTGGGGGTAAACCACTGTTTGGGCGGATGGGAGAGCTCGGAAGGGAAGGAGCGCCGTTTGACTTTTCAAAGCAAAATTGACAGGAATTGAGATGGGACGCCATGTTGCGTTTGAAGAGCCACTGATGTGCCTAAACATTGAAACCCCCCACAAATGACACCATTTTGGAAAGTAGACCCCCTAAGGAACTTATCTAGAGGTGTGGTGAGCACTTTGACCCACCAAGTGCTTCACAGAAGTTTATAATGCAGAGCCGTAAAAATAAAACAAAATTTTTTTCCCACAAAAATTATTTTTTTAGCCCCCAGTTTTGTATTTTCCTGAGGGTAACAGGAGAAATTGGACCCCAAAATTTCTTGCCCAATTTGTCCTGAGTGCGATGATACACCATATGTGGGGGGAACCACTGTTTGGGCACATGGGAGGGCTCAGAAGGGAAGGAGTGCCATTTGAATGCAGACTTAGATGGAATGGTCTGCAGGTGTCACATTGCGTTTGCAGAGCCCCTAATGTACCTAAACAGTAGAAACCCCCCACAAGTGACACCATTTTGGAAAGTAGACCCCCTAAGGAACTTATCTAGATGTGTGCTGAGCACTTTGACCCACCAAGGGCTTCACGGAAGTTTATAATGGAGAGCCGTAAAAATAAAACAAAAATTTTTTCCCACAAAAATTATTTTTTAGCCCCCAGTTTTGTATTTTCCCGAGGGTAACAGGAGAAATTCGACCCCACAATTTGTTGTCCAATTTGTCCTGAGTGCGCTGATACCCCATATGTGGGGGGGAACCACTGTTTGGGCGCATGGGAGGGCTCGGAAGGGAAGGAGCTCCATTTGGAATGAGGACTTAGATGGAATGGTCTGCAGGTGTCACATTGCATTTGCAGAGCCCCTAATGTACCTAAACAGTAGAAACCTCCCACAAGTGACATCATTTTGGAAACTAGACCCCCTAAGGAACTCATCTAGATGTGTTGTGATAGCTTTGAACCCCCAAGTGTTTCACTACAGTTTGTAACGCAGAGCCGTGAAAATTAAAAAAAAAAATCTTTCCCCCCAAAATTATTTTTTAGCCCCCAGTTTTGTATTTTCCCGAGGGTAAGAGGAGAAATTCGACCCCAATAGTTGTTGTCCAATTTGTCCTGAGTACGCTGATACCCCGTATGTTGGGGGAAACCACCGTTTGAGCGCATGGCAGAGCTCGGAAGGGAAGGAGCGCCATTTGGAATGCAGACTTAGATGGAATGGTCTGCAGACGTCACATTGCGTTTGCAGAACCCCTAATGTACCTAAACAGTAGAAACCCCCCACAAGTGACCCCATATTGGAAACTAGACCCCCCAGGGAACTAATCTAGATGTGTTGTGAGAACTTTGAACCCCCAAGTGTTTCACTACAGTTTATAACGCAGAGCCGTGAAAATAAAAAATCTTTTTTTTTTCCCACAAAAAATATGTTTTAGCCCCGAGTTTTGTATTTTCCCAAGGGTAACAGGAGAAATTGGACCACAAAAGTTGTTGTCCTATTTGTCCTGAGTACGCTGATACCCCATATGTTGGGGTAAACCCCTGTTTGGGCACACGGGAGAGCTCGGAAGGGAAGAAGCACTGTTTTACTTTTTCAACGCAGAATTGGCTGGAATTGAGATCGGACGCCATGTCGCGTTTGGAGAGCCCCTGATGTGCCTAAACAGTGGAAACCCCACAATTATAACTGAAACCCTAATCCAAACACACCCCTAACCCTAATCCCAACAGTAACCCTAACCACACCTCTAACCCAGACACACCCCTAACCCTAATCCCAACCCCATTCCCAACTGTAACTGTAATCTAAACCCTAACTGTAACTTTAGCCCCAAACTGTAGCCCTAGCCCTAACCCTAACCCTAACCCTAGCTCTAACCCTAACCCTAACCCTAGCCCTAACCCTAACCCTAGCCCTAACCCTAGCCCTAACCCTAGCCCTAACCCTAACCCTAGCCCTAACCCTAGCCCTAACTCTAACCCTAGCCCTAATGGGAAAATGGAAATAAATACATTTTTTAAATTTTTCCCTAACTAAGGGGGGTGATGAAGGGGGGTTTGATTTACTTTTATAGCGGGTTTTTTAGCGGATTTTTATGATTGGCAGCCGTCACACACCGAAAGACGCTTTTTATTGCAAAAAATATTTTTTGCGTTACCACATTTTGAGAGCTATAATTTTTCTATATTTTGGTCCACAGAGTCATGTGAGGTCTTGTTTTTTGCGGGACGAGTTGACGTTTTTATTGGTAACATTTTCGGGCATGTGACATTTTTTGATCGCTTTTTATTCCGATTTTTGTGAGGCAGAATTACCAAAAACCAGCTATTCATGAATTTCTTTTGGGGGAGGCGTTTATACCGTTCCGCGTTTGGTAAAATTGATAAAGCAGTTTTATTCTTCGGGTCAGTACGATTACAGCGACACCTCATTTATATCATTTTTTTATGTTTTGGCGCTTTTATACGATAAAAACTATTTTATAGAAAAAATAATTATTTTGGCATCGCTTTATTCTCAGGACTATAACTTTTTTATTTTTTTGCTGATGATGCTGTATGGCGGCTCGTTTTTTGCGGGACAAGATGACGTTTTCAGCGGTACCATGGTTATTTATATCTGTCTTTTTAATCGCGTGTTATTCCACTTTTTGTTCGGCAGTATGATAATAAAGCGTTGTTTTTTGCCTCGTTTTTTTTTTTTTTTCTTACGGTGTTTACTGAAGGGGTTAACTAGTGGGCCAGTTTTATAGGTCGGGTCGTTACGGACGCGGCGATACTAAATATGTGTACTTTTATTGTTTTTTTTTTTTATTATGTAGATAAAGAAATGTATTTATGGGAACAATATTTTTTTTTTTTTCATTATTTTGGAATATTTTTTATTTTTTTTACACATTTGAAAAATTTTTTTTTAACTTTTTTACTTTGTCCCAGGGGGGGACAATACAGATCGGTGATCTGACAGTGTGCACAGCACTCTGTCAGATCACCGATCTGAGAGCAGTGCAGGCTGCTTCACAGTGCCTGCTCTGAAAGGGGTCCGATGTCAGAAAGGGGTTAAGTGTCATAAAGATTTAATTGTTTTGTTTTTCAAATAAACTTGTGGATGGTATTGTGTCTCATGGCTCAATAGATAACTTAAATCAATCTTAAACACATGTGATAATTAGTTTTCCAGGTGATTCTAATTACTCGACCGTTCACCTTTACGGGACACCCTTGAGGTCCCTCGTTGGGAGGCTGGATATGCATAGTATAAACTATGGCGTCCCATGCTGCAGTCCATCTGCTCAGTGGTCTGGGAACAACGAGCAGCTATATGTCCTGGCTTGTGGCACCTCCAGCAAATAATATCACCCGTAGGGACCTTGGGGACCACCTCCCCCGCCCTTTGTGACCTTGGATGCCCCACCCCTTTTTGGGACTCAATTCCCTTCTGGGGCCCCCAGTATGGCATGGGCTACCTCCCGAAGCAGCCTTCCAACCCTTGGTATCTCTCAACCAATCCGATCAGCTCGTCGGCATTCTGGGGATCACCCTGGGCAACCCAAGACTGTATAGGCCTTGAGAGGGAATGGACAAACCGATCCATCATCACTCATTCTACCATCTGTGCAGGTGTAGATGACTCTGGCTGCAGCCATATCTGGACCAGGTGCAACAGATCAAACATTTGGGAGCGAGGTGGTTTGTCCTGGTGATAGGCCCAGCAGTGAATTCGCTGTGCCCTGACAGTCAGTGTCACCCCCAAATGTGCGAGAATCTCAGCTTTCAATTTGTGATACCCCTTGGCATCCTGCAAGGTCAAGTCATAGTACACCTTCTGGGGTTCTCCCATCAGATATGGTGCCAGTACCTCAGCCCACTGAGGCAGAAGTTTTTCCCTCTCAGCGACCCTCTCAAACACCGACAGGAAGGCCTCAACATCATCATTTTCTGCAAAATGCATCTTACCGTCTTCCAGACGTGGGTGTCATCAGCCAGACCTGGGGTTGGGGCGCTCTTCTTGCCCTGGATGGCGGTTGCCAGAAGCTGCATCTGCTGCTGATGCTCCTGCTGGCTCTGTTGTATCAGCTGCCGTTGCTCCTGCTGGCTCTGCCGTTGCTCCTGCTGGCTCTGTTGTATCTGCTGCAACAGCTTGTTGGTCTCTTGCTGCATCTGCTGCTGTTGCTCCTGCCGTTGCTCCTGCTGTGACTGCATCTGGACCAAGTGTTTCAGCAGGTCCTCCATTTTCCCCGGCAATGCTTGCTGGCTTGCAACAGACTTGACCCAGGACATTAAAAAAATAGACTTATGTCTCCGCTGGGAACGCTGCCCGCACGTCTACCACCAATTGTAGGGATTTCACTCACTCAGGAGGCACGTTCCTTTAAAAGTTCACAGGGTTTATTGCTTCATAAACCACATGGCAAAAATAACCGAAAGCAAATAGCCTTTGGCTCAGGAAAGAAAAGCAAGTGTCCAGTCCTTCAGGCTCAGTCCTGGAGCCTTAACACACTCAGGAGGGTTTCACCTCCACACATAACTGCTGTGTAAAGCATTAGCCTGAGTTTATTAAAGCAAAGAAGTGGAATATTCTTGAATGGCCAAGTCAGTCACCTGATCTCAACCCATTTGAGCATGCATTTCTATTGTTAAAGGCTAAACTTCAGACAGAAAGGCCCACAAACAAACAGCAACTGAAAACCACCACAGTGAAGGCCTGGCAGAGCATCAAAAAGGAGGAAACACAACGTCTGGTGATGTCCATGAGTTCAAGACTTCAGGCAGTCATTGTCAACAAAGGGTTTTCAGCCAAGTACTAAAAATGAACATTTTATTTAAAATTATTGAATCTGTCCAATTACTTTTGGTCCCTTTAAAAACAAGGTGGTGCATGTTAAGGAGCTGAAACTCCTAAACCCTTCATCCAATTTTTATGTGGATTTCCTCAAATGAAAGCTGAAAGTCTGAACTTCAACTGCATCTGAATTGTTTTGTTTAAAATTCATTGTGGTAATCTCTATAACCAAAATTAGAAAAATGTTCTCTCTGTCCAAATATATATGTACCTAGCTGTATATATGTATACTTACCAGGTCCTGCTGCTTCACTTGTGCAGATCCCAGGACAGTGGTGTAGGAGCAGCCATAATGAGGAGGAGCGGACAGAGAGACAGACATGGTTGCAGGCATCTTCCTGCTCCGATGCCTGACCTCTGCTGTGCTGTGAGACAGCCCCTCCCTCTTACTCTCAACTGCTAACCTGGCACTGCCGGGGGAGAGGGAGAGAGACAGAGAAGCGGGAGAGAGACTGAAAAGAGAGAGACACGTGGGGGGGAGAGGGAGAGAGGTGCTCCGGGACTACAGAGGATGCACAGCATTATTCACTGTAACTAATGCTGAACACCCTCTGTGCACTTCATAAAGACGTAGACATAGACGTAGGGGGCCCCCTTTCATGGATTGGGGCCCTAGGCATCTGCCTTGTTTGCCTGCCCCAAATGCCAATAGTTAAATGGTAAATAAAGACACAGCCAGAATAACAGTCTTTTATTTGAAACAAAACAAAACACACTTTAACTTTTTTATTTAAAAATAACAAACACAGCTATACTCACCAAACTCACCAAAAGCCCTCATCTTCTGAAATAAAAAAAAACCAACAAGATTCCTCACCTGTCCATCTGTCCCACGCCATAATCCATGTCTGGGGGATAAGCAGTTTTCAACCTGGATGGTGCTAAGATGTGACTGTCCAGACTCAGAACCACTGGTGAATGAGCTGCTGCCAGTGCAGCATCAGTGACTAGCGGTGATGTCATCGAGGTTAATGCCGGTCACTGAGGCAGCGTTCCCAGCCGGGCTAAACTGCAGTGACCTTTGTGAGATCCCTGCTAGCCCCAGAGAAAGTCTCATGGTGCAGAGGCGAGTTCAGTTCTCTTGGTGAACTGAGATGAACTCGCCTCTGCACCATGAGAGTTCACGGACAGGTGAGGAATATTGTTTCTTATTTTTGTTTTATTACAAGAGACAAGGGCTTCGGTGGAACTAGGCGTTAGGTGAGTATAACTGTGTTTGTTATTTTTAAATAAAAAAGTAAACGTGTTTTGTTTAATTTAAAATGAAAGATATTATTCTGGCTGTGTCTTTATTTACCATATAACTATATGATTTCTAATGGATAGGTGTCTTATAGATGCCTCTTTATTAGTAATCCGTGGACTTGATGACAACGGACAATACAAAGCTGACATCATCCCCACAAATATGAACCCCACTTGCCACCACTACAGGGCAAGTGGGAAGAGCCAGGTAAAGTGCCAGAATTGGCGCATATTTAAAATTGAGAGTCCTCAGTGGTTGATACTACTGAGACTACTCAAATATAGTCTATGCCTGATGAAGGGACCTGAGTAGTATCAAAAGCTTACAATTTGTTACCATCTTTACAGTTCGCCATTAAAAGGTATCAATGACTGAGGACTCTCAATTCTAAATATTTTTCTATCTACTGGCTAACACGGTACCAAGATATATATCTTTCCTATATCAGAATTGGCGCATCTAATAGATGTGCCATTTCTGGGCAGCTGCAGGGCTCACTGTTATTAGTGGTAGCAGACGTCGGCTGATGGGAGCAGTAGTCCCATCAGCTGACACCAGTGACAGGAAAAAATCTTTATACATCCAATCACAGCTGCACGCTCACCGCTGTTTTGGCGGCGGTGATGATTTTGCCGCAGATCAGAAGCAATGTTTGCCGTGCTGTCACACACAAAACAGCGTGACAAACTCTTGGTGTTCGGGAAACAGTAGGTGTTTGGTACGGACGCTGAATTTTATTGTTCGGGTTTGACCATCTTTATTTAGGACCACAGTCTAACCATTTCCTTGTTATTGAATAGAGCCGTATAGTCTACATTTATCAAATCTGTGCGACGCTCGCCAGGGCTGTGGGGTACTCGGAACCGGGTCGGGTGGTTCTTAAAGGTGTGGTCACGGCAGTGGTGACCCTGTCCGTGGCCCTGGGTGCACAATAAAAATGGGGAAGAGAAGTTTATAAGGGATAACATGACACCACCTGTGGTGTTCGGCTATAGATAGCCGACGATGCTTAAGGAGACCGCTGGGGCCGATGGTGATGCAGGTGGGATGGTTCTGCTCCCCACAGGTGGAGCGGAGCCCCAGAGCTACTAGTACAGTTCTGTAATGGGATTGTGGACGTTGGGGTGCAGGACTGAGGGTGCAGGAAATGACTAAAGGACACAAGGGCTGCAGTTTTCTTTACCTTTAATCCTGGTTGAAGGTGCAGTCCGGGGCACAGGTAACAGGAGGTTATGGAGATCCGGGCAGCCTGGAAGCAATTCAGGGTCCACCTAGCCAGATGGTGTTGGAGGCCTTCCTATTGCACTGTTCTCTGGGTTCTTGGTGCTTTAAGCCCCACTCAAGTCCCTTTCTCAGTCTGTCCATTAAGTGGAACACTACCCGCATGGCAGGCAGCTTGAATCTGTTACAGGTGTCACTGCCTCGTGGCGACTCCGGGCTCTGGTATGCTGCTGTACCTCCGGGTGTCAGTTGGGGTCAGGAGACCTGCAATCTTCTGTCCTTTGGATTTTGTTGCTGGGTCTTCAGTACCCGCACAACCACGGACTCCGGCATCCGGTTTTCTGGTGCTCAGCTGTGGGGCAGCTTGGTCACAACTCCACTCCCCAAGCTCTCCTCACTTCTCTCCCTCCAGACTCACACTCTTCTCCTGACTACACTCACTAACTCCGCCTCCATGCCAGAACTTATAGGGAAGCTCCCCTGAAATCAGGTGTTAGAGCTCCCCATTCTGGCCTGGAGTAGGAAAGGTGTTGGATGCTTGTATTACCTGCTAAGGGGATCCCTCCTTGCTTCCAGGCATAACATCACCCCCTGTGAAGGAGGCAATGCCACTTTGGCAACCGGACTCCTGGGGTGCCACATACCCACTAATATTATTTGTTTTATATTAAATTGTACATAAATTTCCTTCCTATGGATATCAATCTATACCTATCTGGGTATGCACCCTACACCAGCAGATGACATGGCTCCCCAAACCATCACTGATTGTGGAAATACTAGACTTCAAGCCGCTTGGTTTGTGTGCCTCACCACTCTTCCTCCAGACTCTGGGCCATTGATGAATGGCTTGACACAAGAAATGCGACACTTATAGCCCATGTCCTAGATACGGCTGTGTGTGGTGGCTCTTGAAGCAATGACCCCAGCAGCAGTCCACTCCTTGTGAATCTCCCTCAAATTTTTGAATGGCCTTTTATTAACAATCCTTTCAAGGCTGCCATTATCCGAGTTGCATGTGCACCTTTTTCTACCACACTTTTTCCTTCCACTCAACATTCCATTAATATGCTTCGATACAGCCCTCTGTGAACAGCCAGCTTCTTTAGCAATGACCTTTTGTGGCTGTGGAGTGTGTCAATGACTGGCTTCTGAAAATCTGTCAAGTCAGCAGTCTTCCCCATGTTTGTGGAGCCTACTGAAACAGACTAAGGGACATTTTTAAATTCCCCAGGAAGTGTCTTTTGTTAATTATTCTAATTTACTGAAATAATGACTTTTGGGTTTTCATTGGCTGTAAGCCATAATCATCAACATTAACAGGAATAAACACTTGACATAGATCACCCTGTTTGTAATGACTCTATATAATATGAGTTTCACTTTTTGTATTGATCAACAGAAATAAAATAACTTTTTGATGATATTCTAACTTTGTGAGAAGCACCTGTATATAGACAAGCAGGGACACACACAAAAACACACAGGCACATACAGGTATATAAAGAGACAAGCACAAAAACATATACACACACAGGAAGTGTTGGCATAAGTAGCGTAGCTATCAGAGGGCAGAGGGGGTGGTTGCCCTGAGCCTTGCGCTCT
Source organism: Ranitomeya imitator (assembly GCF_032444005.1). Lineage (NCBI taxonomy): Eukaryota > Metazoa > Chordata > Amphibia > Anura > Dendrobatidae > Ranitomeya > Ranitomeya imitator. Next base: position 438,560,838 of record NC_091284.1, read on the forward strand.
GAGGTGGCCCACCTGAAGCTATGCTACTGTAACTATCAGCTTGCACAGCACGCCGATACAGTTATACTCTGCAGCAGAGTAGGGAGACATGATCTTTCTGCTCTGCCACCCGGCCACTATGGGGCCCTTGAGCAGGTGGTGGAGGCCCGGTGCCAGCAGTGGGCCCCCCGCCCATCATTGCAAATGCATCTGTATCGAGTGGATGCTGATACAGGTGTGCTCAGTGGTTGATACCTTTTAATGGCTAACTGAAAAGATGGTAACAAATTGCAAGCTTTCAAGACTACATACGTCTATTCATCAGGCAAAGACTAAAACAAATTCTGAAGAATCACATATTTATGCACAACATAGTATAGAAAAAAAAGGGAAAAAACCATGGATAAGCCAGGTGACATGAAGCAGAATTACCATGGGTGATAAACAGTTAAGATACCTTCACACATAACGATATCGTTAACGATATCGTTGCTTTTTGTGACGTAGCAACGATATCGTTAAGGAAATCGTTCTGTGTGACAGCGACCAACGATCAGGCCCCTGCTGGGAGATCGTTGGTCGCTGAGGAAAGTCCAGAACTTTATTTCGTCGCTGGACTCCCTGCAGACATCGCTGGATCGGCGTGTGTGACACCGATCCAGCGATGTCTTCACTAGTAACCAGGGTAAACATCGAGTTACTAAGCGCAGGGCCGCGCTTAGTAACCCGATGTTTACCCTGGTTACCAGCGTAAACATAAAAAAAACAAACACTACATACTTACCTACCGCTGTCTGTCCCCGGCGCTCTGCTTCTCTGCACTCCTCCTGCACTGGCTGTGAGCGTCGGTCAGCCGGAAAGCAGAGCGGTGACGTCACCGCTCTGCTTTCCGGCCGCTGTGCTCACAGCCAGTGCAGGAGGAGTGCAGAAAAGCGGAGCGCCGGGGACAGACAGCGGTAGGTAAGTATGTAGTGGTTGTTTTTTTTACTTTTACGCTGGTAACCAGGGTAAACATCGGGTTACTAAGCGCGGCCCTGCGCTTAGTAACCCGATGTTTACCCTGGTTACCCGGGGACCTCGGGATCGTTGGTCGCTGGAGAGCTGTCTGTGTGACAGCTCTCCAGCGACCAAACAGCGACGCTGCAGCGATCGACATCGTTGTCGGTATCGCTGCAGCGTCGCTGAGTGTCAAGGTACCTTTACGTCCATAAATATTGGTCCAATTCTTAAATAAGGATTGTTTTATTGTCCTGTGATTAGGGTCTCTATTGTGATGACCCCACATGGTCTGAGGGGCAAGTTCCTTAGTTGATGTAAAAAGACATAAATCCGTGTGACACATTCATTCCTTCAGTGAGAGTGTCAAAGGTCGTCATCAGTTTATATTCCCAGACTCTTCTGTCTTTCTGCGATTTGAAGTTACCTTTCGCAGAAAGACAGAAGAGTCTGGGAATATAAACTGATGATGATCTTTGACACTCTCACTGAAGGAATGAATGTGTCACACGGATTTATGTCTTTTTACATCAACTAAGGAACTTGCCCCTCAGACCATGTGGGGTCATCACAACAGAGACCCTAATCACAGGACAATAAAACAATCCTTATCTAAGAATTGGACCAATATTTATGGACGTAACTGTTTATCACCCATGGTAATTCTGCTTCATGTCACCTGGCTTATCCATGGTTTTTTCCCTTTTTTTCTATACTATGTTGTGCATAAATATGTGATTCTTCAGAATTTGTTTTAGTCTTTGCCTGATGAAGAGACATATGTAGTCTCGAAAGTTTGCAATTTGTTACCATCTTTTTAGTTAGCCATTAAAAGGTATCAACCACTGAGGACTCTCAATTCTAAATATTTTTCTATCTACTGGCTAACACAGTACCAAGATATACCGTATATACTCGAGTATAAGCTGAGATTTTCAGCCCAAATTTTTGTGCTGAAAGTGCCCCTCTCGGCTTATGCTCGAGTCATGGTCGGTGGCAGGGTCGGCGGGTGAGGGGGAGAGAGGACTGGCGCCTACTCACCTGCTTCCGGGGCTCCTGGCGCTCCCCCTGCCTGTCCCATGGTCTTCGGGTGCCGCAGCTCTTCCCCTGTTCAGCGGTCACGTGGGACCGCTCATTAAAGTTATGAATATGGACTCCACTCCCATAGGGGTGGAGCCGCATATTCATTCCTCTAATGAGCGGTAACGGTGACCGCACCGCTGACAGAGGAAGAGGCTGCGGCACCCGGAGACCATCTGTCCAGGATAAGGAGCCAGGGACGCCGGAAGCAGGTGAGTATTACATATTTACCTGTCCACGTTCCACCCGCCGGGCGCCGCTCCGTCTTCCCGTCCTCTTGCACTGACTGTTCAGGTCAGAGGGCGCGATGACGTACTAATCTGCGCACCGCCCTCTGCCTTAACAGTCAGTGCAGAGAGACGCCGAGACGGGACGCTGAGGAGCTGCGGGCAGCAAGAGAGGTGAGTATGTCATTTTTTTTTTTTATTGCAGCAGCAGCATTATATATGGCACAGCTTTATATGGAGCATCTTATGGGGCAATAATGAACGGTATGGAGCATCTATTTTTATTTTTGAAATTCACCGGTAGCTGCTGCAGTTCCTACCCTAGGCTTACACTCGAATCAATAAGTTTTCCCAGTTTTTTGTGGCAAAATTAGGGGGGTCGGCTTATACTCGGGTCAGCTTATACTCGAGTATATACGGTATTTCTTTCCTGATACAGGTGTCTGCATTGATGAGAGTTCGAGCTTTACACTCCCTCTCCCATCATCCCCCTCTCAGCGTTTGATGTCCTTGACTCAGACATTGACCTCGGACATGATGACGTCACTGCTCGGCGCCCACTGTCTGGAGATGTGCGGGCACTCAGAGCAGCAGAGGAACGAAGAGGAGAGGTGAGTGTTGTATTTATTTATTTATTTTTTTATGGGGTGCTTTATATTATATAGGGTCTGCCTATGGGGGTGCATTATACAATATAGAATCTGCCTATGGAGAGTGTATTATATGATATAGGGTCTCCTTATGGGGATGCATAATATTATATAGAGTTTCCCTATGGGGGGTGCATTATACTATGTAGAGTTTGCCTATGGGTGTGCATTACACAATACAGAGTCTGCCTTTGGTGGGTGTATTATACTATAGAGTCTCACTATGGGGATGCATTATACTATAGGGGGGTGCATTATGGGGGGTGGATTATACTACAGAGTTTGCCTATAAGGAGTGTGTCAATGACTGCCTTCTGGACATCTGTCAAGTCAGCAGTATTAACCATGATTGTGGAGAGGCGAGTATTGTATTTCTTTATTTTTTATGGGGGTGCTTTGTATTATATAGAGTCTGCCTATCGAGTGTATTATACAATATAGAGTCTGACTATGGAGAGTGCATTATACAATATAAAGTCTCCCTATGGGGTGCATAATATTATATAGAGTCTCCCTATGAGAGGTGCAGTATACTATGTAGAGTCTGCCTATGGGTGTGCATCACACAATACAGAGTCTGCCTATAGGGGTGCATAATACTATAGAGTCTCTCTATGGGTGGTGCATTATACTATAGGTGGTGCATTATACAACAGAATCTTCCTATAGGGAGTGTGTCAATGATTGCCTTCTGGACATCTGTCAACTCAGCAGTCTTCCCCATGATTGTGGAGCCTACTGAAATAGACTAAGAGACCTTTTTAAATGCTTAGGAAGCCTTTGCAAGTGTTTTTTGTTAATTATTCTAAATTACTGAGATAATGACTTTTGGGTTTTCATTGGCTGTAAGCCATAATCATCAACATTAACAGAAATAAACACTCAATTTATAATGACTCTACATAATATATGAGTTTCACTTTTTGTATTGAAGAACTGAAATAAATTAACTTTTTGATGATATTCTAATTTTGTGAGAAGTACCTATATTATATAACATGTTGAACTAATTTACAACCTGTAACTCTACCTTGGATTATGTTTACTATACTTTGTTTTATTTTGCTTTAACCCCTTAATGACCGTCGATACGTCCTTTAACAGTGGCAGTTAAAAGGTCTTATTCCTCAGCGCCGCTTTTTAACGGCGCTGAGAAATAAGGCGCCCCTCAGAGTCAGAAAATCTCCAGGGTCTCAGCTATCGGGGGTAGCTGAGACCCCAGAGAACATAATTCGGGTCGGTTTTTACCGTCCCCAGTCTTGTGATTGCCGTTATTCACCGACTAGCAGTAATCGCAAAAAAAAGGGGTTTTTTACCTTTCATTTCTCTCTCCTCTGGTATGCTAGATCATATTCTTGAGCCCTCCCGGAAACTCTGCCATTCCTGTACCCTCTGACTCCATCCCCCAGCCCTCTCTGCGTCTTCTTCCTGGAAGAAAATGGCGGGCACGCAGAGATCTGCCAGCCAGTACCCGGCAACAATAGGAAAAATTGCTACATTTTCAAAATTCCAAATTTCCATTTTTTCATAAATAAACGCATGTAATATCAAAGACATTTTACCACTAACACTAACCAAAAACATTCTCAGAATTAGTGGGATCCGTTGAAGCGTTCCAGAGCTATAACCTCATAAAGTGACAGTGGTCAGAATTGTAAAAATTGGCTCGGTCATTAAGGTCAAAATTGGCTCGTCACTAAGGGGTTAAATGTTATGAAAATACTTTTTATTGTTTTTACCATGTGGTCTTGTTGATCTGCTATTTCCAGCACAATTAGTGTCTTGTGTTTGCATTTATACTTTTCATTGAAACTTAAGATAGATTTATATTAAAAAATATTCAGAAGTCTTTGTGCATATTCCCAAAGTAAAACATACCAAGTGGGAATCTCATGCAAAAGAAGGTATCCTGGTGGGCTACAGAGAAACTCAGAAAGGCTATAGAATCCTACATCCAGAAATGAACAAGCTCACAATAAGCACAGATTTAATGATTGATGAGAACTTCGTGTCTTTCAAGTTTCATTACATCATACCAGTAGTCCAGCTAAAGCAACAACAATCTCAGTCATAATTTCAAAATAACAAGGAAAAGGATGTAGATGTTTGGTTAGGTTCTTCAACCACTGAAGAAGCAGCACTAAAAACAGGTGAACCTAAAGTCAGGAGATCACTGAGATCAAACAAGAGTATAACAGCTAAGCATCTATCATACTTTGTTAAAACACTACCTGTTTTAACTGAGTCAGAGCCGCAGTCATAGGATGAGATGCAACAACTACCTGTCCATGAAAAACTGATTAATGCTGCCAATGAGGAAATTAAGTCCTTTCATCAACTTCAAACTTGGAAACTCATCAAACTACCACAAGTCAAGGAAACAATCAAATGTAAATGGGTTTTTAAACCGATTATGACTCTGAAAAGAAGGTTCACAGATTTAAAGAAAGATTAGTCTCAAAAAGATATTCTCAGACATATGGTGAAGATTATGATGCCACATTTTCTCCAGTTGCTAAGCAGACCACATTCAGGACTCTAGTGGCTATAGGTACTATACAAAAAAATGATTGTCAGACATTTGGACATCAAAACTGCCTTTTCAAATGGTATATGCAAATTGCCTCTTCAGAGAAAAAGAGGACTTGAACTCTATAGCGCCACCTGTTGGAAGTAGCAATCCTACAAGTCACAATCAACCCTTTAACGAGGCTTGCAAAAAAATAGCCAAATCAGTATCTCAATTTGCAGACACAGTGTTTCAGGCTGTTGGCCCTCGTCAGTGTGAAGCATGAGATCTGATTTGGCTACGTGAGAGGCTTTGGACTGAGGTAAGGTTTCTCCTTGTGGAGAGTGACATACCAGCTCTGGCTTGTCAGGGTAAGGAGGCTTATTCGCCGTGCAATGCTCCTCTAGGAAATTTAATATGCAAATTGCCTCTTCAGAGAAAAAGAGGACTTGAACTCTATAGCGCCACCTGTTGGAAGTATCGATCCTACAAGTCACAATCAACCCTTTAACGAGTCTTGCAATATGACTTAAGATAAAAGCCAAATCAGTATCTCAATTCGCAGACAAATGGTGACATTGAAGAGGACTTGTACATGACGCAACTTAATGCTTATGTCAGAAAGGGAGAAAATAATCCTGTTTGCAAAATACAAAAATCTCACTATGGTCTTAAGCAGATCTGGGCAAAGTGCGGCCACAGCGGCCAGTTGTGCTATGTACCGGCTGTCGTGAGTACAATTGAGGCTCTGACCACTGAGTCAGAGTGACACGAGCAGTGTGATCAGATCATGTGATCACGCAGCTGACGTCACTTGTCGCCCTGCAGAGGAGTATATTGGTGATATATTGGGCATGGGGGGATTTAATGTGTGTGGGGAGATTTGGAGTGGGGATGGGGATTTACTGTGTGGGAAGAGATTTGGTGGGGATAGGGGGATTTAATGTGAGGGGAGATTTGGAGTGGGGATGGGGAATTTAATGTGTGTGGGGAGATTTGGAGTGGGGATGGGGAGATTTAATGTGTGTGGGGAGATTTGGAGTGGGGATGGGGAGATTTAATGTGTGGGGGAGATTTGGAGTGGGAATGTTGGGATTTAATGTGTGTGGGGAGATTTGGAGTGGGGATGGAGGATTTGAGGACACAAAATGAGGAGCAAAGGGGAGATGCAGAGCATGTATGAGGAAGCAGTATGGGGGGCATGTATGAGGAAACGGTACAGGGGAATGGGGGCATGGACAATAAATCAGCATGGGGATGGGTGCAGACACAGTATGGGGAGCGAACGGGGGAATGTATGCGGACACAATATGAGTAGCAATGGGAAAATGTATGTGGACATAGTATGGGGAGTGAGTGTGATGGGACGTGTGCAGACACAGTATTGGGAGTCAGGAGCATATGTGAGCAGGCAGTATAGAGAGTGACAGACAGTATGGTGAACAGGAGGGATAAGAGAGGAGACAGTATGAGGAGGGAGGGTAATAGTGTGAAGAGACAGTATGGGGGGAGAAAAGTGAGTGGGCACAGAATAGAGACTGAGTAGTGCAGGCATAGCATGGGGGGACAGTGTAAATGTACAGCCAGGAGGGGACAGTATACCAAGGAGGGGGGATTAGAGGGTACAGTATAGAGACTGGGCCCTATAGGGAGGACAAGGTGTGAGAGCACAGTGTGAAGAGGGGGCCAGTATGGAAAGGGGAGGTCAGTATGAAGAGCTTGTACCATGAGGGACAGTGCGGGGTCATATTTTGTGCAGGGAACATAGTGTCGGGCAATTATTTATTGAGGGGCTCAGCGTAGGGCAGATATTTTTATTCGGGAGCATTATAATGACACTGGTATCTTTAAAGGCATCATGTGGAGATTTGCTGCGGAAGACTGGAGAATATGGAAGTCTGCAGAGATGGCTGTGGATCAGAAAACTCATGGAGTCTGAACAAGGTGAAGACAAGAAGGAGAACGACTCCAAAGATGACGTCATCTATAAGGTACCTGGATGTAAATATTATTTGTGATACTGACTAATTCTCATCTTTTTTATTTTTTTTTTATTCAAATAAATTTTTATTAAGAATAACAAGATAAATGACATGTTACATTCTCATTTTCAATACAAAGCTTTTTTCCCCCCCTTCAAACATTCCCCTTCAATCCCACCACCCCCCAACCCCACCCAACAAAGCAGCTCACCTTGCTTAGCACTTCCATCATTAGACCAATATACTATCTAATCCCTCGGCCAATAATATAAGCCACATTTAACATTACCATTAATTAGGAACCTTAATTAACTCTCTCTCTATAATACCCCTATCCCATAGCAATCCACGGAGACCACATTTTATTGAACATTTAGATTTTCCCTCTTTTTTTATAAAACCCCTTTTCCAGTGTCAGGCCCTGCTTGCTTCACATACTGGAGGAACTCTCCTCTTGACGGCGGTTCTTTCCTAATCCAGTTTCTAGCTATCACCTTCCTAGCCATGGATAACAATCTGGCAATAGCTATCTTCAGGTTGTTATCCACTCCAATCTCATCCACACATCCCAACAAGCACACAAGTGGATCCCTTGGCACCTTACATCCATACGCACCTTCCATACGACTCAAAACCACCACCCAAAAAGCAGCCAGTCTCGGACACGTCCACATCATATGGAGTATATCAGCATCTGCAGTTTTACACCTCGGGCATTCAGAATCATCACGCAAACCAGCCTTATATAGCACCATCTGTGACTTATAAACCCTGTGTATCACATAGAGCTGTGACAGTCTATACGGTTCGCTCAGTGACAATCGTGGGACCCATTCTAGCACCGACTCCCAAGTCTCATTCTCCATTGGACCCAGATCCCTCTCCCACTTAGCTCTCGCCATTATTGGAAACCCCAATAGGAAAGTGTGCAACAGATCTTTATACAAAGTAGATATGACTCCCCCAGTAGTCCCTTCATTACACACATACTCCAGTACTATATCCCTCTGAATTCCATTACCTCCTTTTCTACTCTCAGCTCCAAAAGCATGCCTCATCCGCAAATACTGAAATTCCCCCACAGTCCCAAGACCAAATTCCGCCTGTAATTGGGAAAATGATTTCAATTCACCTCGCTCAATTATTTGATACACGTACTGAATCCCTTTGACCTGCCATTCTGTCAGTACCCCCAGTGCCTCAAACTCCTGTAAGTTGCTGTTATGCCATAGCGGCGAGAATCTAGTCAAATCCGTGACCCCCCGTATATGTCTCAGCCTACCCCACAGCCTGCGTATCAACAACACAGTCGGGTATAATTTCCCCAGAGCCCCCAGGGATCCATCCTCCAAACATTGTACCACTGGCCTTCTTTTTGTCACCACTTCCATCAGCCGCTGTACCGCCCCAGATGACCCTTCATGTGCCCAGCCTTTTAAATGCTGACTCTGGGCTGCAAGAAAATATATTTCAGGGTTAGGCAATGCCAATCCCCCATCTTCCTTGGGTCGCTGAAGTGTCTCCAGTTTGATACGCGGATGCTGTCTCCCCCATATCAAATTCCTGAACAGAGAGTTAATCTGTCTAAATCTCCCGCGTGGTATCCAAACTGGCGCATTATGAAGAATATACAGTATTTTTGGCATCAAAATCATTTTAATAAGATTCACCCTACCTACCACAGATAAATGCAGTTTAAGCCAAGCATCCGCTTTCGCTTTAAGAACACCTAAGATTGGAGTCAGATTTCTATGTATATAGTCAGTAACAGGCATAGATACCCATATTCCAAGGTACTTAAATTGGCTAGTCACCTCCAGTCGCCCATCCTCCAGTGGCTCCCCACCATCATCATCCACCTTAAACAAGACAGACTTACTCCAGTTTATCCTAAGTCCCGACACCGATCTGAAACGCTCAATAATCCCAATGGCTCCCTCCAAGGACGTACCTGGGTCAGCCAGAAATAGCAGAATGTCATCCGCATACAACGCCACCCTTTCTTCAATCATCCCATATTTAAACCCAGTCACCTCATCAGACCGTCGAAGCTTAGCAGCCAGTGGTTCCACAGCCAGAGCAAACAAAAGAGGAGAGAGCGGACACCCCTGTCTCGTCCCTCTAGCCAGTTGTATGGTCCGTGATAACTCCCCATTTACCCTAACCCTAGCCATCGGCATCGAGTACATCAGTCGAATCCAGGATATGAACTGCGGTCCAAACCCCACACTCCGGAGCACCTGCCAGAGATATCCCCACTCCACACTATCGAACGCCTTATGAGCATCTAAAGATGCAATAACTCTCTGGCCACAGTTGTCGGATCTGAGTTGCAAATTCATATACAGCCTTCGTAAGTTGATCGCAGTGGACCGATCAGGCATAAAGCCGGACTGGTCTGAGTGCACCAGGCCGGAAATAACACTTGTCAACCTCATCGCCAACACCTTAGCCAGAAGTTTAACGTCTGTAGTAAGCAAGGAGATTGGCCGATATGAATCCGGCTGTGTCGGATCCTTCCCCTACCGCTCCCCGATACCAAAGAATGAACAAAGGAAGTGTTTCTCTGGGCAGAAGCCACCATCGATAGCAAATGACCCACAGATTCGCCCTCCTGGTAAAAAGCCAGATTCATGAATTCCCTCTTCCTTTCAGCCTTACCGAGCAATACCTCCTCCAACTGACTCTGAGCTGCCTTTAGCCTCCTCCCAGCTTCCGGAGTACCCGCTATTACCATCTCATCCTTGGCTATCCTCAGCCCTTCAACCGCCATCTCATCTTTTTGTTTGTGTTAGGAGCATTAAAGGGGTTGTCTAGGTTTGTGACGAGTCTGCAGTCATTCTACGTGGCTGCAGACTTCTGAATTCTCACAGTGTTCACTGCACACTGTTGGGGTTCTCTCATGCCGGCGATATACATACATGCGGTCACGCGCTGACTAGACATGTATGGCCTCACAGGGCAGAAGCCACCATCGATAGCAAATGACCCACAGATTCGCCCTCCTGGTAAAAAGCCAGATTCATGAATTCCCTCTTCCTTTCAGCCTTACCGAGCAATACCTCCTCCAACTGACTCTGAGCTGCCTTTAGCCTCCTCCTAGCTTCCGTAGTTCCCGCTATTACCATCTCATCCTCGGCTATCCTCAGCCCTTCAACCGCCATCTCATCTTTTTGTTTGTGTTAGGAGCATTAAAGGGGTTGTCTAGGTTTGTGACGAGTCTGCAGTCATTCTACGTGGCTGCAGACTTCTGAATTCTCACAGTGTTCACTGCACACTGTTGGGGTTCTCTCATGCCGGCGATATACATACATGCGGTCACGCGCTGACTAGACATGTATGGCCTCACTCAATGAAAATGAACTGAGCGAGGTCAGACACTTCTAGTCGGAATGTGGCCAGAAGTATACAAATCGCATGCTTATGGTGGCATGACTGCCTACTCTTGCTACCGGCAAGGGAGAATCCTAAAAGTGTGCAGTGCATTTGTTGTGAGAATTCAGAAGCCTGTGATGTCAGGATTCAGCTCTGAAGGTTCCAGTAGTCATCACGTGGACACTTCACTCATATGCGACTTTCATACGTATGGGCCTGTGACGAGCTTCTCTTCCTGCTTCTCTCAGTGTTTCACTGAACATTGAGAGCATTAGGGAGAGCAGTTCGTCGGTATGTGACTAAGTGTGCAAATTGCATATGTACTTGGGAAAGTGGGGGCGCCAAAACTGAATTTTTGCCCCGGGTGCCAGAAAACCTAGATACACCTCTGCCTCCGGCCATTTCCTCCACCAATCAGCGTGTGAAACAGCTGACATGATGATGTAATTTCTCCGGAGAGTGCACGCATCGGAGGCAGAGAGAGAAGCAGAGCACCAGGGAACGGGACCTAGGTGACTATGTGGTGGTCTTTTTTTTCTCATGTGTATGGACTGTTTGGGTGGGCATGAGGAGGCTAAATGGGTGACATGGTGCTGCACATGGGGGTGTGACATGGTGCTGCACATGGAGAGGCTATCGAGGCGACATGCAGCACATGGGGGAGGCTGTGCAGGGCTCATGCATTGTGTATAGGGAGGCTGTGCAGGGCTTATGCAGTGTGTATAGGGAGGCTGTGTGGGGCTCATGCAGTGTATATAGGGAGGCTGTGTGGGGCTCATGCTGTATATAGGGAGGCTGTGTGCGTCTCATGCTGTATATGGGGAGGCTGTGTGGAGCTCATGCCGTATATGAGGAAGCTGTGTGGGGCTCATGATGCATATGGGGGAGGCTGTGTGGGGATCATGCCGCATAAAAGGGGCTGTTGGGGGACTCATACGATATACAGAAGGGGCTGTACTCGGGTTCAAACGATATATAGGGGATGTCAGTATACTTAATTCTGCTCAATATTAAGTTATACAGTTAATATTAATCTGCAACAGGAGATCTAAAAGTCACAGGCTATGTGGATACAGACTAAGCTGTTGACTTAAGTGATCATAAATCAACAAGTAGCTATTTATTCAAGTTTAGAGAAAGATCAATGTTTTGGTCTAGCAGAAAACAGGTGTCTGTAGCCTTGTCATCTACAGAAGTAGAGTATGTGTATGCAGCCCACGCAAGTCAAGGGTCATTTGGTTAAACCAATTGTTAGGCGATCTTTGTAAGCCATCAACACAACCAATGGTGATTTATGAAGACAACTAAGGATGCATTAAACTTGCATGCAGTGAGAAACTCAATACAAGAACCAAACACACTGACGTTAAACATCATCACCTGTGTGATTTGATAGAATGTGGCATTATTGAATTTGTTTATTGCGAGACTGACCAGATGATAATTGATGTTATGACAAAGCCACTTCCAAGAGCCAAATGAAAGAATTCAGAACCACTATGGGATTAACAGTATAAGTAATTGTTGGTGAAGGTGTTGGAATAATACTTATTATTGTGTATGTAATGCCTGCTGCAGCGCAGTAGTACCCAATCTCCATCAGGGGGTGAAGGAAAACAGGTACACTCACAGTGAAATCACAGAGCAGCAGGCAGAAGCCATTAGGTGGTGAAAGAGTAGTCAGAAAAAGCTAGGTCAGCAACAGAGAGGGAACGAAGTACCAGAGGTCACAGCAATACACGTGGTCAGAAACAAGCCAAAGAAGTCAGAGCCGATCGGAAGTAGGAAAGCCAGCACTGGCACCGGGCCCCCACCTGCTCAGGGGCCCCATAGCAGCCAGGCGGCAGAGGAGGGAGACTGATTCTCCCTGCTCTGCGGCAGAATGTAACTGTATCCGAGCGCTGCGCGTGCCGATACAGTTAAAGTAGCATAGCTCCAGGTGGGCCCCCTCAGAGCTCCGGGCCAAGGGTGCTTGCACCCTCTGCCCCCCCGGTAGCTACGCTACGGGATAAATCTAGAGATACATAAAGATATATTAACAAACAATTATAAAAAATATAATAAATCAAATAAATTTGTGTCTCCACTAAGAGAATCCAGAAAACTAGAAAGTTGCATGTGACAATGAAGAAATTTAGTGGGCGCCACAATTCATAAATGCAAAATAATAGCTACAACTAACCATGCAAAAAAGCTATTTTAGGTTATGTAGCAATAAAAAATGGCTTTATTAAACATATATATACAAGTGATGAGAAAATGTTTAAAACAATTTTAAAACATATAGACATGAAAGCAAAAAAACAAGGGGTAATGAAATAGTACCCCCCCCCAGGGTTGAACGATGGTATGTGAGGGGTATGGTGCTGGATGAAAGATATATTCCTTCCAGCAAGTGCCTTTCACAAAGGTAAACAGCAGGGAAGGAGGTAACGACTTGGTGTGTACCTTTAGACTATGTGCACACGTTCAGGTTTTTTCACGTTTTTTTCACGGTAAAAACGCTATAAAAACTCATTAAAAACGCATACATTATGCATCCTATCATTTAGAATGCATTCTGCATGTTTTGTGCACATGATGCATTTTTTTTCCGCGAAAAAAACGCAACGCGGTAAAAAAAAGCAGCATGTTCATTAATTTTGCTGATTTTCTGCGTTTTTCCTGCTATTGTATGCATTTGGGGAAAAATGCATGAAAAACGCACCAAAACCGCGTCAAAAACGTGTGAAAATCGCGGTAAAAACGCATGCGGATTTCTGGCTGAAATGTCCGGTTTTTGTCAGGAAAATTTCTGCAAGAAATCCTGAAGTGTGCACATACCCTTAGTTCTATTCTACGCCTGGATGGCACAGCTGTAGGTCTGAGGACAGCATAAATCAACAGCCAGAACTCCTCAGTGTGTTGGTGGTTGGAAATGGGATGTTTTGTGGAATTAAGCTGGACTTTTGTTTTGTCTGGTGTAAGATTGTGTTTTTTGCTGCTGCCAGTGGGAATAAAACACTGAGTCTGGACTGTAAGTTTTGTTTGACTCTTTACTGCGTCCCATTGCCTACCAGAGCGAATCCCCACAATATATATACTATTCACACGGGCAAAGAAATCAAACCATAGATGTCCATAAATTATGTGTAATAATGTGAAATTACACAGGGAAAAGTATTGAACACGCTTTCTGCAATTTATTTAAAACTTAGTACAAAAGTTTTTGATGGTGATGACAGCTTTAAGACGCCTTCTGTATGGAGAAACTAGTTGCATGCATTTCTCAGGTGTAATTTTGGCCCATGCTTCCGCACAAACACTCTTCAAATCCTGAAGGTTTTGTGTGCTCCTTCTACGAACTCTGAGCTTTAGTTCCTTCCTGTTGTGAATTCTGTGGCGGAGCTCCCTCCTGTGGTCACAAGTGGTACTTCGGCTGATTCTCTCTGGGAGCTTCCGTTTGTGGAGGAAACTGGTACTACTGCTTCTGAGTTTCCTTCCTCAGGTGATCTGGTGAGGTCGTTAGGTGCTTCTCTACTTAACCCCACCTAATGCTTTGATTCATGCTTCCTGTCAATGTTCCAGTGTTGGACTTGTGTTTCTCTGGATCATTCCTGTGGCCTGCTGCTCTGCATAGCTAAGTGCTTCTTTGCTATTTGTTGCTATTTTTTCTGTCCAGCTTGTCTATTTGTTTTGCTGGAAGCTCTGGGACGCAAAGGGTGTACCTCCGTGCCGTTAGTTCGGTACGGAGGGTCTTTTTGCCCCTTTGCGTGGTTTTCTTTAGGGTTTTGTGTAGACCGCAAAGTTATCTTTCCTATCCTCGTTCTGTCTAGAATATCGGGCCTGACTTTGCTGAATCTATTTCATCCCTACGTTTGTCTTTTCATCTTACTCACAGTCATTATATGTGGGGGGCTGCCTTTTCCTTTGGGGTATTTCTCTGAGGCAGGGTAGGCTTATTTTCTATCTTCAGGCTAGTTAGTTTCTCAGGCTGTGCCGAGTTGCATAGGCAGAGTTAGGCGCAATCCACGGCTGCCTCTAGTTGTGTTTGGAGAGGATCAGGGATTGCGGTCTGCAGAGTTCCCACGTCTCAGAGCTCGTTCTATTATTTTGGGTTATTGTCAGATCACTGTATGTGCTCTGACCTCCATGTCCATTGTGATACTGAATTGCCTCGCATAACAGTACAGGAAGCCAAAAGTACTAATGATTCTCAATAGAGGGAAAAAAGAAGTTCTGAGACCATTTTTTTTTCTTGGCTTTGTGTTTTTTCTTTTTTTTCCCCTAGACATTTGGGTGGTTCAGTACACAGGTGTAGCGATGGACATTAGAAGTCTGTCTTCATTTGTGGATCAGCTCTCGGCAAGAGTACAAAAGATTCAAGACACTATTGATCAGAAATCTATGTTAGAACCAAGAATTCCTATTCCTGATTTGTTTTTTGGAGATAGAACTAAGTTTCTGAGTTTCAAAAATAATTGTAAGTTATTTCTGGCCTTGAAACCTCGTTCCTCTGGTGATCCAGTTCAACAGGTTTTGATTATTATTTATTTTTTGCGCGGCGACCCTCAGGACTGGGCATTTTCTCTTGCGCCAGGAGATCCTGCATTGAGTAATATCAATGCGTTTTTCCTGGCGATCGGATTGCTGTACGATGAGCCTAATTCAGTGGATCAGGCAGAAAAGAATTTGCTGGCTCTTTGTCAGGGTCAGGATGAGATAGAGGTATATTGCCAGAAATTTAGAAAATGGTCAGTGCTCACTCAATGGAATGAATCTGCGCTGGCAGCTATGTTCAGAAAGGGTCTCTCTGAAGCCCTTAAGGATGTCATGGTGGGATTTCCTATGCCTGCTGGTTTGAATGAGTCTATGTCTTTGGCTATTCAGATCGGTGGACGCTTGCGTGAGCGTAAATCTGTGCACCATTTGGCGGTATTACCTGAGCTTGAACCTGAGCCTATGCAGTGCGATAGGACTTTGACCAGAGTTGAACGGCAAGAACACAGACGTCTGAATGGGCTGTGTTTCTACTGTGGTGATTCCACTCATGCCATCTCTGATTGTCCTAAGCGCACTAAGCGGTTCGCTAGGTCTGCCACCATTGGTACGGTACAGTCAAAATTTCTTCTGTCCGTTACCTTGATCTGCTCTTTGTCATCATATTCTGTCATGGCGTTTGTGGATTCAGGCGCTGCTCTGAATTTGATGGACTTGGAATATGCTAAGCGTTGTGGGTTTTTCTTGGAGCCCTTGCAGTGTCCTATTCCATTGAGAGGTATTGATGCTACGCCTTTGGCCAAGAATAAGCCTCAATACTGGACCCAGCTGACCATGTGCATGGCTCCTGCACATCAGGAGGATATTCGCTTTCTGGTGTTGCATAATCTGCATGATGTGGTCGTGTTGGGGTTGCCATGGCTACAAGCCCATAATCCAGTATTGGATTGGAAATCCATGTCGGTGTCCAGCTGGGGTTGTCAGGGGGTACATGGTGATGTTCCATTTTTGTCAGTTTCGTCATCCACCCCTTCTGAGGTTCCAGAGTTCTTGTCTGATTACCGGGATGTATTTGATGAGCCCAAGTCCGATGCCCTACCTCCGCATAGGGATTGTGATTGTGCTATCAATTTGATTCCTGGTGGTAAATTCCCAAAAGGTCGACTGTTTAATTTATCCGTGCCTGAGCACACCGCTATGCGCAGTTATGTGAAGGAATCCCTGGAGAAGGGGCATATTCGCCCGTCATCGTCGCCATTAGGAGCAGGGTTCTTTTTTGTAGCCAAAAAGGATGGTTCGCTGAGACCTTGTATAGATTATCGCCTTCTTAATAAGATCACTGTTAAATTTCAGTACCCCTTGCCTTTGTTATCTGATTTGTTTGCTCGGATTAAGGGGGCTAGTTGGTTCACCAAGATTGATCTTCGTGGTGCGTATAATCTGGTGCGAATCAGGCGAGGCGATGAATGGAAAACTGCATTTAATACGCCCGAGGGTCATTTTGAGTATCTAGTGATGCCATTCGGACTTGCCAATGCTCCATCAGTGTTTCAGTCCTTTATGCATGACATCTTCCGAGAGTACCTGGATAAATTCCTGATTGTGTACTTGGATGACATTTTGATCTTCTCGGATGATTGGGAGTCTCATGTGAAACAGGTCAGAATGGTTTTTCAGGTCCTGCGTGCTAACTCTTTGTTTGTGAAGGGATCAAAGTGTCTCTTTGGTGTGCAGAAGGTTTCATTTTTGGGGTTCATCTTTTCCCCTTCTACTATCGAGATGGATCCTGTTAAGGTCCAAGCCATCCATGATTGGACTCAGCCGACATCTCTGAAAAGTCTGCAAAAGTTCCTGGGCTTTGCTAATTTTTATCGTCGCTTCATCTGCAATTTTTCTAGTATTGCCAAACCATTGACCGATTTGACCAAGAAGGGTGCTGATTTGGTCAATTGGTCTTCTGCTGCTGTGGAAGCTTTTCAAGAGTTGAAGCGTCGTTTTTCATCTGCCCCTGTGTTGTGTCAACCTGATGTTTCTCTTCCGTTCCAGGTCGAGGTTGATGCTTCTGAGATTGGAGCAGGGGCTGTTTTGTCGCAGAGAGGTTCTGATTGTTCAGTGATGAAACCATGCGCTTTTTTTTCAGGAAGTTTTCGCCTGCTGAGCGGAATTATGATATTGGCAACCGAGAGTTGCTGGCCATGAAGTGGGCATTCGAGGAGTGGCGTCATTGGCTTGAAGGAGCTAAGCATCGCGTGGTGGTATTGACTGATCATAAGAACCTGACTTATCTCGAGTCTGCTAAGCGTTTGAATCCTAGACAGGCTCGTTGGTCGCTGTTTTTCGCCCGTTTTGATTTTGTGATTTCGTACCTTCCGGGCTCTAAAAATGTGAAGGCGGATGCTCTGTCTAGGAGTTTTGTGCCCGACTCTCCGGGTTTATCTGAGCCGGCGGGTATCCTCAAGGAAGGAGTAATTGTGTCTGCCATCTCCCCTGATTTGCGGCGGGTGCTGCAAAAATTTCAGGCTAATAAACCTGATCGTTGTCCAGCGGAGAAACTGTTTGTCCCGGATAGGTGGACAAATAAAATGATCTCTGAGGTTCATTGTTCGGTGTTGGCTGGTCATCCTGGAATCTTTGGTACCAGAGAGTTAGTGGCTAGATCCTTTTGGTGGCCGTCTCTGTCGCGGGATGTGCGTTCTTTTGTGCAGTCCTGTGGGATTTGTGCTCGGGCTAAGCCCTGCTGTTCTCGTGCCAGTGGGTTGCTTTTGCCCTTGCCGGTCCCAAAGAGACCTTGGACACATATCTCTATGGATTTTATTTCAGATCTTCCCGTCTCTCAAAAGATGTCAGTCATTTGGGTGGTCTGTGATCGCTTTTCTAAGATGGTCCATCTGGTACCCTTGTCCAAGTTGCCTTCCTCCTCTGATTTGGTGCCATTGTTCTTCCAGCATGTGGTTCGTTTGCATGGCATTCCAGAGAATATCGTTTCTGACAGAGGTTCCCAGTTTGTTTCGAGGTTTTGGCGAGCCTTTTGTGGTAGGATGGGCATTGACTTGTCTTTTTCCTCGGCTTTTCATCCTCAGACTAATGGCCAGACCGAACGACCCAATCAGACCTTGGAAACATATCTGAGATGCTTTGTTTCTGCCGATCAGGATGACTGGGTGTCCTTTTTGCCTTTGGCTGAGTTCGCCCTTAATAATCGGGCCAGCTCGGCTACCTTGGTTTCGCCATTTTTCTGCAATTCTGGGTTCCATCCTCGTTTCTCTTCAGGACAGGTTGAGTCTTCGGACTGTCCTGGTGTGGATACTGTGGTGGACAGGTTGCAGCAGATTTGGACTCATGTGGTGGACAATTTGACCTTGTCCCAGGAGAAGGCTCAACGTTTCGCTAATCGCAGACGCCGTGTGGGTCCCCGACTTCGTGTTGGGGATCTGGTTTGGTTATCTTCTCGTCATATTCCTATGAAGGTTTCCTCTCCGAAGTTTAAACCTCGTTTCATTGGTCCTTATAGGATTTCTGAGGTTATTAATCCTGTGTCTTTTCGTCTGACCCTCCCAGATTCTTTTTTCATACATAACGTCTTCCACAGGTCATTATTGCGGAGATACGTGGCACCTATGGTTCCATCTGTTGACCCTCCTGCCCCGGTTTTGGTGGAGGGGGAATTGGAGTATATTGTGGAGAAGATTTTGGATTCTCGTGTTTCAAGACGGAAACTCCAGTATCTGGTTAAATGGAAGGGTTATGCTCAGGAGGATAATTCCTGGGTTTTTGCCTCTGATGTCCATGCTCCCGATCTTGTTCGTGCCTTTCATGTGGCTCATCCTGGTCGGCCTGGGGGCTCTGGTGAGGGTTCGGTGACCCCTCCTCAAGGGGGGGGGTACTGTTGTGAATTCTGTGGCGGAGCTCCCTCCTGTGGTCACAAGTGGTACTTCGGCTGATTCTCTCTGGGAGCTTCCGTTTGTGGAGGAAACTGGTACTGCTGCTTCTGAGTTTCCTTCCTCAGGTGATCTGGTGAGGTCGTTAGGTGCTTCTCTACTTAACCCCACCTAATGCTTTGATTCATGCTTCCTGTCAATGTTCCAGTGTTGGACTTGTGTTTCTCTGGATCATTCCTGTGGCCTGCTGCTCTGCATAGCTAAGTGCTTCTTTGCTATTTGTTGCTATTTTTTCTGTCCAGCTTGTCTATTTGTTTTGCTGGAAGCTCTGGGACGCAAAGGGTGTACCTCCGTGCCGTTAGTTCGGTACGGAGGGTCTTTTTGCCCCTTTGCGTGGTTTTCTTTAGGGTTTTGTGTAGACCGCAAAGTTATCTTTCCTATCCTCATTCTGTCTAGAATATCGGGCCTCACTTTGCTGAATCTATTTCATCCCTACGTTTGTCTTTTCATCTTACTCACAGTCATTATATGTGGGGGGCTGCCTTTTCCTTTGGGGTATTTCTCTGAGGCAAGGTAGGCTTATTTTCTATCTTCAGGCTAGTTAGTTTCTCAGGCTGTGCCGAGTTGCATAGGCAGAGTTAGGCGCAATCCACGGCTGCCTCTAGTTGTGTTTGGAGAGGATCAGGGATTGCGGTCTGCAGAGTTCCCACGTCTCAGAGCTCGTTCTATTATTTTGGGTTATTGTCAGATCACTGTATGTGCTCTGACCTCCATGTCCATTGTGATACTGAATTGCCTCGCATAACACCTTCCCTAAATTTTCTATTTGTTTCAGGTCAGGTGATTAGCTGGGTCATTCTATAATTTTTATTTTCTTTCTCTGAAATCAATTGAGAGTTTAATTTGCTGCGTGTTTGCGATTATTGTCTTGCTGACATGTCCACCCTTGTTTCATCGTCATCATCCTGGTAGGTGGCAGCAGATTTTTTTAATCAAAAAAGTATTGGTACATTTATCCATTCATCCTTCCTTCAATCATATGATGTTTGCCAATGCTGTATGTTAAAAGCCCCACACCATGATGTTCCCATCTCCAAGGTCATTGTTTGGTATGGTATTTTTGGGGTGATATGCAATGCCTTTTGGTCTCCAAACATGGTGTGTACTATGGCATCCAGAGAGTTTAATATTGGCCCATAGTCTCCCAGTATTTCACAAGCTTGTCTAAATGTTGTTGAGCAAACTTTAAACGTGCTTGATCATGCTCTTTGTACAGCAATGGAGTCTTGGGTGGTGAACTTTCATACAGACTTTGGAGGTTGAGTGTATTACTTATTGTTTTCTTTGAAACAATTGTACCAGCTGATTCAAGATCTCTCCGTAGCTCTCCAAAAGTGATCCATGGATCTTGGATAACTCTTCTGATAACTCTTTTCACTCCTCTGTCTGAAATCTTGTGGAGTCGAAGCCCGTTTATTGAGAAATTATGTTTTTTCCACTTGCTGATTATGGTCCTAACAGTGCTCACTGGAGCCTTCATTAGTTTAGAAATTCTTCTGTAATCAATGCCATAAGTAGGTTTTGCAATTATATTGTAAATTACTTGAGACAATTCACTGGTTTTACCCATTGGGAGATGTTTTTTTGTGGAGCACCTTGGTAAAGAGACACCTTTTTTAGGCAATCAGTTGAACCAGCTGATATTATTTTTCACTAAGTGGTAGGATTGTTTTCTAATTACTGATAGATTTCAGCTGGTGTCATGACTTTGCATGGCTTTTTGCACCTCTCTTCGTGTTTTCAATACTTTCTACGTGGGATTTTTCTCATTATTATACTTACGGTAACTTAATTTATGGATATCTATGGTTTGATTTCTTTGTGTGGATTGGATGAGCTGATACCGACATCTGGTGAGAATTTCATGTCAATAGCACCTTTATAAATATATTTACTTAGAAAATTGATGACATATTCAATACTTATTTCACATGTTGCATATACCCTACTTTTCAGAAAATAAGGCGCACCGGACCATAAGACGCACGCCAAATTTTGGGGTGGAAAATAGAAGAAAAAAGTTTTTTATAAGATGGGGTCCGTCTTATTGTCCGAATTTAAGGTATCTTACCTGAGAGCCGATGGTG
Source organism: Ranitomeya imitator (assembly GCF_032444005.1). Taxonomy (NCBI): domain Eukaryota; kingdom Metazoa; phylum Chordata; class Amphibia; order Anura; family Dendrobatidae; genus Ranitomeya; species Ranitomeya imitator. Next base: position 438,582,140 of record NC_091284.1, read on the forward strand.
GTCACAGACGACAGAGTCCCTTTCTCAGGAAGCTGGCAGCGGCAGAAGTGGGGCAATATTGCAGTCCTGGGGTGTGATGCTGCGGGTCATTTGCCGGCAGTGAGGCAGAGCTGGAGAAGGGTCCCATCCTCAGGATGCCATCAGCTGCAGAGTTGTGGCGATGCTTCCTCAAGAAGCTTGCGGCAGAAGTGTGGCGGCGCCACTGACAGGTGTCCACGGTGAACAGACTGCATCACCAGTTTCCCTGCGCCCATCTTCCTGAAGCTGTGGGCCATCTGAGGCTTCAGGAAAATGGCCATCGGAGGCCGCGCGTGCGCAGATTGAGACATTTTCCTGAAGCCGAGTGCCGCCGAGATTTCAATCTGTGCACGCATGGCCCCCGGCGGTCCAAGGCTTCAGGAAGATGGCCGCAGGGAAACTGGTGATGCAGTCTGCTAATCCTGGACAACGGGCAGTGGCGGGATGTGTTCACTGCTTGAGAAAGGATATTACATCCAAAACGTCGCCACGCCATTTGGCAATAAAGTCCATTCTTTCCTATAATTTTTTGTGCTGCTTTTCTTTTTCTATACTATATATACATATCTAATATATAGAGTTGAATGTGTGTATGTGTGTATGTCCGGGATTGGCATCTGCACCGTTGCAGCTACAGCAACAAAATTTTGCACAGTCACAAGTCTGGACCCCGAGAGCGTCATAGGCTATGTTGTGAGGCGAAATTTTAACCCCGTGCTTTCCAATTCACCAAACAATTTTGCCCCTATCTACATAATGGGGAAAAAGTGAAAGGAAAAGTGTTGGAGGCAAATAGACAGCTGCCAGATGTGAACAAGGGGGCCTTAAAGAATGAGAGCGATGGCGCCAAAGAGTATATACCGCAGAGTTGCTAAGGTGGGGCCCCGACATGGGATACTCACCACACATGGGGATATGAACACACACACAAAATGCGCCACACACTACCACGTGCTTGAATACATATACCACCCTCAGCACACATTTCACCACACATACACCAACCTTGCCACATAAAAGTCGAAACACAAAAGTCGCCACTCAAAACTCGTCACGCGCAAAACTCGCCACATGCAAAACTCGCCACATGCAAAACTGGGCTCAAGCAAAACTCGCCACAAGTGCAAAACTCACCTCATGGAAAACTCGCCACACGCAAAACTTGCACACGCAGAAAAATTGCCACATGCACAAAAGTTGCAACACATGCAAAAGTTGCCTCACACAAAACTTGCACATACTCAAAACGCACCACACATAAATCTCGCCACGCGCAAAACTCGCCATGCGCAAAACTTGCTGCACACAACTTGCTACACTAACCTGTCACATGCAACTCGACACACAAAAGTTGCTACACGCATGTCGCCACACAAAACTCATCTCACAAAAGTCGCTACATGCATGTTGCCACGCGCAACTCAACACACACAACTTGACACATGAAACTTGCCCTAAAACATACACAAGTCTGGTATTATCCTTCAAAAATAAAAATCTGATTAATAAGCAGACAAACTACAAGAGCAGCAAATGTACCATATAGGAAATACCGCATCTGTCAGTCACATGACCTGTCTATCATGTGTATGTGTGAGCTAATATATACTGCCGGGGGGGAGGGCTTCCTGTTGGCTGGGGATTTATCAGGCTGCCAATAGCAACCAATCACAGCTCAGCTTCTATTTTGCTACAGTTAATTAGCACAGCTCTATATACTGGGGGCTGACCTCTTTACATACCAGGGGGTGACCGCTCTATATACTGGGGGATGACCTCTTTATATACCAGGGGGGTGACCGCTCTATATACTGGGGGATAATCTCTTTACATACCAGGGGGGCGACTGCTCTATGTACTGGAGGGTGACCTCTTTATATACCAGGGGGTGACCGCTCTATACATGGGGGATGGCCTCTTTATATACCAGGGGGTGATCGCTCTATATACTGGGGGGTGACCGCTTTATATACCAGGGGGTGACCACTCTATATACTGGGGGGTGACCTCTTTATATACCAGGGGGGTGACTGCTCTATATACTGGGGGGTGACCTCTTTATATACCAAGGGGTGACCGCTCTATATACTGGGGGTGACCTCTTTATATACCAGGGGGTGACCCCTCTATATACTGGGGGGTGACCTCTTTATATACCAGGGGGGTGACCGCTTTATATACTGGGGGGTGACTTCTTTATATACCAGGGGGTGACCGCTCTATATACTGGGGGTGACCTCTTTATATACCAGGGGGTGACCCCTCTATATACTGGGGGTGACCTCTTTACACCAGGGGGGTGACCACACTATATACTGGGGGATGACCTCTTTATATACCAGGGGGTGACTGCTCTATATACTGGGGTATAACCTTTATATACCAGGGGGTGACCGCTCTATATACTGGGGGTGACCTCTTTATATACCAGGAGGTGACTGCTCTATATACTGGGGGGGTGACCTCTTTATATACCAGGGGGGTGACCTCTTTATATACCAGGGGGTGACCGCTCTATATACCAGGGGGGTGACCTCTTTATATACAAGGGGGTGACCACTCTATGTACTGGGGGGTGACCTCTTTATATACCAGGGGGGTGACCGCTTTATATACTGGGGGTGACTTCTTTATATACCAGGGGGTGACCGCTCTATATACTGGGGGCTGACCTCTTTACATACCAGGGGGTGACCGCTCTATATACTGGGGGATGACCTCTTTATATACCAGGGGGTGACCGCTCTATATACTGGGGGATGACCTCTTTACATACCAGGGGGGCGACCGCTCTATGTACTGGAGGGTGACCTCTTTATATACCAGGGGGTGACCGCTCTATACATGGGGGATGGCCTCTTTATATACCAGGGGGTGATCGCTCTATATACTGGGGGGTGACCGCTTTATATACCAGGGGGTGACCACTCTATATACTGGGGGGTGACCTCTTTATATACCAGGGGGGTGACTGCTCTATATACTGGGGGGTGACCTCTTTATATACCAAGGGGTGACCGCTCTATATACTGGGGGATGACCTCTTTATATACCAGGGGGTGACTGCTCTATATACTGGGGTATAACCTTTATATACCAGGGGGTGACCGCTCTATATACTGGGGGTGACCTCTTTATATACCAGGGGGTGACTGCTCTATATACTGGGGGGGTGACCTCTTTATATACCAGGGGGGTGACCTCTTTATATACCAGGGGGTGACCGCTCTATATACCAGGGGGGTGACCTCTTTATATACAAGGGGGTGACCACTCTATGTACTGGGGGGTGACCTCTTTATATACCAGGGGGGTGACCGCTTTATATACTGGGGGGTGACTTCTTTATATACCAGGGGGTGACCGCTCTATATACTGGGGGTGACCTCTTTATATACCAGGGGGTGACCCCTCTATATACTGGGGGTGACCTCTTTACACCAGGGGGGTGACCACACTATATACTGGGGGGTGACCTCTTTATATACCAGGGGGTGACTGCTCTATATACTGAGGGGTGACCTCTTTATATACCAGGGGGTGACCGCTCTATATACTGGGGGATGACCTCTTTATATACCAGGGGGTGACCGCTCTATATACTGGGGGATGACCTCTTTATATACCAGGGGGTGACCGCTCTATATACTGGGGGGTGACCTCTTTATATACCGGGGTTGACCGCTCTATATACTGGGGGGTGACCTCGTTATATACCAGGGGGTGACTGCTCTATATACTGGGGGGTGACCTCTTTATATACCGGGGGGTGACCGCTCTATATACTGGGGGTGACCTCTTTATATACCAGGGGGTGACTGCTCTATATACTGGGGGGTGACCTCTTTATATACCAGGGGGTGACCGCTCTATATACTGGGGGTGACCTCTTTATATACCAGGGGGTGACTGCTCTATATACTAGGGTGTGACCTTTATATACCAGGGGGTGACCGCTCTATATACTGGGGGTGACCTCTTTATATACTGGGGGGTGACTTCTTTATATACCAGGGGGTGACCGCTCTATATACTGGGGGACGACCTCTTTATATACCAGGGGTGACCGGTCTATATACTGGGGTGTGACCTTTATATACCAGGGGGGTGACCGCTCTATATACTGGGGGTGACCTCTTTATATACCAGGGGGTGACTGCTCTATATACTGGGGGGTGACCTCTTTATATACCAGGGGGGTGACCGCTCTATATACTGGGGGATGACCTCTTTGTATACCAGGGGGGTGACCGCTCTATATACTGGGGGGGTGACCTCTTTATATACCAGGGGGTGACCGCTCTATATACTGGGGGGGTGACCTCTTTATATACCAGGGGGTGACTGCTCTATATACTGGGGGGTGACCTCTTTATATACCAGGGGGGTGACCGCTCTATATACTGGGGGTGACCTCTTTATATACCAGGGGGGTGACCGCTCTATATACTGGGGAGTGACCACTTTATATACCGGGGATTGGGGGTGCATGGTGCCCCAGATCGATGGCGATTGACAGTCATTTTGTATTTCTTCCATTTTCTTACTATTGCACCAACAGTTGTCTCCTTCTCCCCCAGCGTCTTACTTATGGTTTTGTAGCCCATTTCAGCTTTGTGCAGGTCTATGATCTTGTCTCTGACATCCTTATAAAGCTCTTTGGTCTCTGACTGATTGAGTCTGTGGACAGGAGTCTTTTATAAAGGTGACTATGTAAGACAGCTGTCTTTACTGCAGGTAGCGGGTTGATTAGGAGTCTAATAAGGCTATGTGCACACGCTGCGGATTTTGCTGCGGATCCACAGCAGATTTCCATGCGTTTACAGTACAATGTAAACCTATGGAAACCTCAATCCACAGTGCCCATGCTTCGGAAAAAAACATGCGGAAACGCTGCGGATTACGTTCCGCAGCATGTCAATTCTTTGTGCGGATTCCGCTGCGGTTTACACCTGCTCCACAATAGGAATCCGCAGGTGTAAAACCGCAGTGGAATCCGCACAAAATCCGCATAAAAAAAACACGGTAAATCCGCAGGTAAAACGCAGTGCGGTAAAATCCGCTGTGGAAAAATCCGCAGAGGTCAATTCTACGTGTGCACATACCCTATCTGGTCTGTAGGAGCCAGAACTCTTAATGGTTGGTAGGGGATCAAATACTTATTTCTCACAGCAAAATGCAAATAAATGAATATCATTTACACAATGTGATTTTCTGGATTTTATTTTTTTATTCTATTTCTTAATGTTAAAATTAAACTACCCTTAAAATTATAGACAGTTCATGTCTGTCAGTGTATAAATATAAGGATGAATGACCTCGGGGAGATCAAAACATCCAACACTGCGGAGACACCATCACGTGTTTCTCAACGCAGTGATCCAGAACACTGCCCCCATCCCTTATGGGAAATATGCAAATGCATCTAGAAAAGCTGCGGAGACACCATCACGTGTTTCTCAACGCAAGCAGTAAATAGCCAGGTCTTTCACCGGGAAGGAACAACCACTGGAAGGGCAGCATCCCAAAAGGGAAAACCACCTATGCCAAAACATGGTATCCATCCACAGACAGCTGTTTCGGTATATACCCCGAATACAGTATACTAGAAATAGGCCCAATGCTATTGCATCCGGAGTGCCGTAAAATTTAATCGAACTGCGCCTGCGCAAGTGACATTCACGTATCCGTTACTGCACAATGCAGGTGCAGTAACAGCCGAGTCATTACTGCACATGCTCGGGTAGAATGCGCAGTTGTGGCTGTTACTGCGCCTGCGTGGGAATAGCGGAGACGTGTATGTCACTTGAGCAGACACAGTTCGTGGCTTGAGCAAGTGACTCTGCAGCGGTGCCTTATGGGATTCGGGTACAGCGGCTGGAAGTCCCAACTGGCGATTATTATATAGGATATGTGCACAATTCTCAGGCCGATGCGGAAGAGTCAGAAGCTGCCAGGAATAGAAGGGTGTTATGATCTGGTGGCCTAGGAGCAGCATGAGACGGACTCTGGAGAAGGTGGTACCTGTACTGACCGCAAACCCTGAACCTAGCAGCGCTACTAGAAGTAGCCGTGGGGGGTACCCAACACTCCCTAGACCCCTCAGCACAGCCTAAGATCTAACTTCCCCTAAAGACAGAAACAGGAAACCTATCTTGCCTCAGAGAAAATCCCCAAAGGATAGATAGCCCCCCACAAATATTGACGGTGAGAGGAGAGGGAAATAACATACGCAGATATGAAATCAGATTTTAGCATAGGAGGCCATACTAGCTAAAAATAAAGAATAGAACAGAGTACTATGCGGTCAGTATAAAAACACTAGAAAATATCCACCACAGAAAATACGAATCACCACATCTGACTAAAGACATGGGGGGTATATCTGCATCTCCAGAGACACAGCTTAGCTGCAAAAAATCCTTCACAGACAAAGCTGAACAAGACAAAAACATGAATATGCACAGAACTATAAGGTCCACAGCAGGTGGACAGCAAAAACAAAGCCAGGACTTATCTTTGTAGAAAAGCACAGCAAACTGGAGAGACCAGCAGGGAAGTGAATCCTTCAAAAACAATGGACAACTGGCAGGGACTAAAGAGTCCTGCAAGGCTATATACCCCAGTCAGTTTTGCAATTAGTAGATACACCTGTCCAATCCTGCAGTCCAGTCACAACTGCATTACCCTCTACAACCACCGGAGGGAGCCCAAAAGCTGAATTCACAACAGAAGGGTTAATTGTTTATTTTTTGACAAATTCTCCTTTTCAGAAAAAAAAATACAAAATCTATTGCTTGGAAATTCGGAGAGATGTTGTCAGAAGTTTATAGAATAAATGAACAATTTACATTTTACTCACAAATATACATACGAAGAGAAAAATCAGACAAACTGAACATTTTGCAGTGGTCTCTTAGTTGTTGCCAGAGCTGTATATGCAGCGCCCCAGAGTCCTGGTTCGTTGCAGTAATATTGTTCTTCCACCAGGGGGAATGATGTTATGTCTGAAGGCAATGAAGGAGATCTTCTGTCCAGGTATCACAACCACTACACACACTTCACACTCCAGTCCACCAGGGGGAGCCATGCTTTTATCTATTAGGGCACTCCTCACACTTGGGTAAAACTGGTGGGTTGGGGAGGAAGTTAGTCAGAGTGAGAAAGGGACAGAAGCTGACTGAAGGGAGAAGGAGATGGTCAGTGGGTCCTGACCGAGTTTGGCAGAGGCTGGCTGGGTTAGGTTCCAGCCAGCTCCAGACTGCGGCCTACGGAAGGAAGGTACACGGAGCTGCGCTTGCCCCACGTGCGGCAGCATCCTAAGAAAGGACATGAAAGGAATTGTGTTGCAGTGAGTGAGCAATGAAGTCATAGCAACAGGAGTGAAACATCAGAGGGAGACCAGCTAGTAGCAAGCTGCCTCTTTCTGAAGCGCAGGACCGGTAGCCAGAACACCGAGGGAGTAAAGAGCTCTATGCCATTACTTCAGAGACTGGCAGGACAGTTAATTCCACGTTAGCTGCCCGACCATTTACCCAGGAGGTAGGTTGGCAACTTGTGGGGGCCGGGGCATCACTAGGGTCCCTATAAAAAGCCTCAGGCCACCCGTCATACGGGTTTGTCCTATTCGTCAGGGGGACAGAGAGAAGAGACTTAACATCTACAATAGTTGTGAGGACCTTACCGAGTTGCTCAGCAGGGAGGTACTACAACGCCCAGGCGCTAGAGGAAGGCTATTGAATTCAACCTGGATAAGGGGACTCTGGATTTGCCTTCAGACCGGCCGGACTCTGCCTACCTTGTGATCCCTACCCTGTACTGTGGATGCTGAAGCCTTCAGTAAAGGTAAAGAGACTGCAACCTTGTTCTCGTTATTCACTGCGCCTTGCATCATCCACCATCTACACTCTGGGAATCCCTGGGGACATACTTCACCTGTGGAAAGCTATACCATCTAGCTGCCATAACATCACCACAGCAGACCGCTAAGCAGCGTCGGTCACCCTGACCGAATACCACAGGTGGCGTCATGAACATTATCCTATAAACTTTTGTCCTTTTATTGGACGCCCCTCAAAGGGCCACGGACCGGGTCTAGCCACCGTGACATCCCCACTGAGTACAGAAGAAGGGCCCGGATCCGAGTACCCCACTGCCCTTACGTGGGGGCGATCCATCTATATAAAATACCGCTGTATTCATGGTCTTCTGGTCCACCGGTGAGCTCCGCCGCTGCTCTTATTGTCTGGCATTGACTTCGGTGCTGACATCAAGTCGATATGGCAATAGCCAATCAGTGAGTTCAGCAGCTCTGCCAATTGAAGTGGACTGTTCTGCTCAGAGCTGCTGAGCTGATTGTCTGCCTCACATCACGATTCTTCTCTAACCTACTGTATCTATCCCATTATTTTTGTGTCTTTAACCATCCTCTAATCCTTAGTTTAAAGGTAATCTGTGAGTGCATGCTAACCCCACCAAAGCTGATAATGTGTGTGTAGCTTACTAAGGCTACTTTCACACTAGCGTCGTTTGGCCTCCGTCGCAATGCGTTGTTTTGGAGAAAAAAACGCATTCCTGCAAAGTTGCCCGCAGGATGCGTTTTTTCTCCATAGACTTTCATTAGCGACGCTTTGCGACGGATTGCCACATGTCGCATCTGCCGTGTGACGGATGCGTCATGTTTTGGCAGACCGTCAACACAAAAAAAAACGCTACATGTAACTTTTTTTGTGCGTCATGTCCGCCATTTCCGACCGCACATGCGTGGCCGGAACTCCGCCCCCTCCTCCCCGGACCTTACAATGGGGCAGCGGATGCAGTTTTTCAACGTTGTGCTTTTACTTCACAGCATGCGTCGGTATGTCGGCCCGACACACTGCGACGGGCCCGTACCGACGCTAGTGTGAAAGTAACCTAAAAGAGAAGTGAATCCATACCTTTATTTAACAAAAATGCAGCTTTGTTGGAGAGAAATTAATCTTACAAGTGATATGCAAATTAACCCATAAGTGCTCTGGGTGAAAAGGAGCACTTCCACTGCCCCGCAGTGTCTTATGATTTATTCACATTGCGGGGCTGGGATTCACAAGCAGGGCAGCCGCTCAGGTGCAGTCTGCGAGACTGCATATGAGGTCAGACGGGCAGCGCTCACTGTGCCTGCCCCAGGCAAGACAAAAGAGCGCAGACGCTGGATGATTTGAAAACAGCACTGAGGAGGCGGCGCCCGTCGCCGAGAAGACAGCTGAGTGATGGCTGTGTGGCATGTGCAGCAGGGGGGAAAAGACCTGCCTCCAGGACTGAAGACAGGTATTTTGGAGAAATTACAAAACGCATTATTTCGGCATTTACAGCACCAATAACTAAGAGAGCCACCTTGTCAGAATGCAGCATTACTGCTACACAAGGTGGCTCTTTTAGTTTCCAACGCCTGGGGGGGGGGGGGGGGGGGGGGGGGGGGGGGAGGGGGAGGTGACAGGTTCCCTTTAAGTGCAGATTTTAAGTGCACATTAGAACTGTACCAGGAATGTCTCAGACGTGCTGGAAGGTAAGAGCTACAAGTGTTTATTAATTTTGTTCATCTCTTTATTTTTCCACACTTACTCTTTCACCATGTTTACGTATACCCTTGCTGTTTTCCAAAATCCCATCACTCTCAAAACAAATAATTATCTCACCTCCCCCCCCCCCCACCTAACTTCATCTGCAGACCTGCTTCTCAACCTCACAACCCTTCTACAAAAACACAAAACAAGCCGGCCACTCTCCGTCTCCCACCTTCTCTTCCTCTCTCTACTTCTCCTCACTGCTGGCAATATATCTCCCAATCCTGGATATCCACAACTCACCCCCCCCCCCCCCCCATTTATTCTCCCTCCTATCACTTTCCACCTAGTAGAAATTATCACAATCTCTGCAACATAAAACTAATGCCTTTGACCCCCACTCTGCTGTTCCCTTTCCCTGGAGTGCTTAGAAATGCTTGTTCCATCTGCAATAAGCTTCAAGTCATTCACGACCTCTATCTTTCACAATCTATCCTTCCTGGTCCAGCTAAATTCTTAAGGCCCCTTCACATTAAGCGACGCTGCAGCGATACCGACAACGATCCGGATCGCTGCAGCGTCGCTGTTTGGTCGCTGGAGAGCTGTCACACAGACAGCTCTCCAGCGACCAACGATGCCGGTAACCAGGGTAAACATCGGGTAATTAAGCGCAGGGCCGCGCTTAGTAACCCGATGTTTACCCTGGTTACCATCCTAAAAGTAAAAAAAACAAACAGTACATACTTACCTAACGCTGTCTGTCCTCCAGCGCTGTGCTCTGCACTCCTCCTGTACTGGCTGTGAGCACAGCGGCCGGAAAGCAGAGCGGTGACGTCACCGCTCTGCTTTCCGGCTGACCGACGCTCACAGCCAGTACAGGAGGAGAGCAGAGCACAGCGCTGGAGGACAGACAGCGTTAGGTAAGTATGTACTGTTTGTTTTTTTACTTTTAGGATGGTAACCAGGGTAAACATCGGGTTACTAAGCGCGGCCCTGCGCTTAGTTACCCGATGTTTACCCTGGTTACCAGCGAAGACATCGCTGAATCGGCGTCACACACGCCGATTCAGCGATGTCAGCGGGACCTCAACGATCAAAAAATGGCCCAGGCCATTCCGACACGACCAGCGATCTCACAGCAGGGGCCTGATCGCTGGTACGTGTCACACATAGCGAGATCGCTACTGAGATCGCTGTTGCGTCACAAAACTTGTGACTCAGCAGCGATCTCGCTAGCGATCTCGCTATGTGTGACGGGGCCTTTAGGCTGAGAATGGAGCTCAGAACCTAGAGTAGGTTGATGACGTGCTCAGCCCTACCCAGAGCACTTACAGCCTCATTTGCATATCACTTCTAAATACTCTGTTTTTAGCATAACATAAACAAACCCCTAAGAATTCTCATCCACAGCACAGCATGTTCCCTTGTGTTGAGGTTAAATTTATCTGCAGAATACAGATTGTCCCTCTGAAAATTCAGCCCAGCAGTCTAGAAACATAAATCCTTCTGCCCTGCACCAGGAATGAAATCTGCAATATCCATTATCCAATCATCTGTAAAAATTATAAAAAGTAGAGTACTTCCAGGTCTTGAACATTTTAAAGCCCTTTTTTCATGTGTTTAATTAATTCCTGTTCACCCATCATAGACTTTGATGACAATCAGCATCTAGCTAATACAGCATTTTGCCTTGTTTCTTTTTTTTTTTTTTAATAGAATGTTTTCTTCCTTTCTTTTAGTAAATACGCCTGTGTTTCATAATTTTCTATCAATCTCTGACAGGCACATGCATTGTTTTCCGCTCATTCACAGTGAATGGAAACATCACAACCTTGACATCTATTTCACTCGTACAACATGATTAGATGTTCCCAGCTGGATATTTTTACCAAAATGTATATGACAAATTTTGATAGCAATTAAATGAAAATAAACACAATTCAACATGTGTTGAACAGTAGTAATGATGGATGCAAATACTAGAGGAGACGATATGGATCATGCTCATAATGTATAACTAGTCAGACAGATGCATTAATTATTGTAATAAACATTAATTGAATTTGTGGATATCTCTGTGACATTACTCCTAATGATTTAACAAATGTCTGAAATTTCATAAATTTGTATTTGTGTGACCCTTAAAATGGGTTGTCCCTTTCCAGAATATCTTTACCCGCAGCTTCACTTTGGCTTAAAAAAACAAACTGCATTTTACTCATTATACCCGAATCCAGTGCTGAGTTTCTGGCGTTACTCTCAGTGTTCAGTATTTGCACAGCTCTTATGTCACATCCAAAGTGCAGCAGCCAATCAGTGAGTTCAGCAGTTCTGCCCGTGTAGACGGAATACCCTCCTCCGAGCCGCTGAGCTAACCAATTGGCTGCTGCACTGCCGACGTGGCGTTAACACCAATATCATTCACTGAGAGTAGCGCCAGAAACTCAGTGCTGGATCCAGGTACAGTTAGTACAGAACATTTTTTTTATAACGAACTGCAGCAAAAATGAAAATTTTCTGACAACTCCTTTAACCTGGAAACCTCTTAGTACCCTATAAAATGAAGAAGCTCCAAGTACTCTTCTGAAAGTGTTATCACTCTAGCTTTACAATCTAACCATTATTGACATTTTTATTACTTACATCACATGAAAATAAGCAATGTTATCCCATCCCACTTCATCCCAAACCACTTGATCCCAACCCTAACACATCTCTTCCACCTATCACTAACAACTGGTGTTTTCTCCTCAAACTTTAAACATGCCTCAACCACACCTATCCTCAAAAAACCCTCTCTTGACCCATCCTCTGCATCTAGGTACCGCCCCCTATCACTTCTCCCCTATGCCTCAAAACTACTGGAACAACACGTCCATCTTGAACTGTCCTCCCACCTCACTTCTTGCTCCCTCTTTGACTGCTTACAATCTGGCTTCTGGCCGCATCACTCCACTGAAACTGCCCTAACTAATGGCCTTTTAACCGCCAAAGCCAAGCGACAGTGCTCTGTCCTCCTCCTCCTGGACCTGTCCTCTGCCTTTGACACAGTGGACCATTCCCTAAAATTACAGACCCTCTCACTTCTTGGCATCACTGACTTGGCCCTACCTTGGATCTCGTCATACCTAACAGACTGGACATTGAGCGTCTCCCACTCGTACGCCACCTCCTCACCTCGCCCCCTATCTATCTGAGTACCGCAAGGTTCAGTCCTAGGACCTCTTCTATTCTCCATCTACACCTTCGGCCTCGGTCAGCTCATAGAATCTCACGGCTTTTAGTATCACCTCTATGCTGATGACACACAGATCTACATCTCTGGACCAGATATCACCTCCCTAATAACCAGAATCCCACAATGTTTGTCTACTATTTCATCCTTCTTCTCCACTAGATTTCTAATACTTAACATGGACAAAACAGAATTCATCTTTCTCCCTCCTCACTTGACTCCCCCCAACAGACCTATCCATTAAAGTAAATGGTTGCTCACTCTCCCCAATCCCACAAGCTTGCTGCCTCGGGGTAATCATTGATACTGATCTCTGTTTCAAACCACACATCCAAGCCCTTTCCACTTCCTGCCGACTCCAACAAAAATAGTTCCCGGATCCGTACATTCCTAAACCAAGAATCTGTAAAAACCCTAGTCCATGCCCTCATCATCTCCCACCTCGACTACTGCAACCTCCTGCTCTGTGGCCTCCCCTCTAACACTGTCGCACCCCTCCAATCTATTCTAAACTCTGCTACCCAACAAATCCACCTGCCCATCGCTACTGCCCGACCTCACCCCTCTGTCAATCCCTGAACTGGCTCCCCATTACCCAAAGACTCCAGTTCACAACTCTAACCATGACATACAAAGCCATCCACAACCTGTGTCCTCCATAAATCTGTGACCTCGTCTCCCAGTACTTACCTGCACGCAACCTCCGATCCTCACAAGATCTCCTACTCTACTCCCCTCTTATCTTATTGTAGATTGTGAGCCCTCGCAGGCAGGATCCTCGCTCCTCCTGTACCAGTCATGACTTGTATTGTGTAAGATTATTGTACTTGTTTTTTATTATGTATACCCCTCCTCACATGTAAAGCTCCATGGAATAAATGGCACAATAATAATAATAATAATAATAACTTCTCAGAGCAATCTGCCTCTTTTTTTGTCCTGGACTGAGCATTCACTCAATTCATGAGTAAAATCTGAATTCAGTAAAAACAGATTTTCTAATTACTGAGATAGGCGATGACAGTTGGCGCTTTTAAAATTCTATGGAGAGGGGATAGAAATGGGAAAGTCTGTCTTCAATTAATACAGATTTTACCGATGAATTACGAATTTTGATAATGAAAGACTTGTCCAGCAAGACAAAGAAGCAGATTTCTCTGATATATTACAAAGTTTCTTGTTTTCATGTGTACTATTGAGTTATTAAATTAATAAATAAATTAAGACGATGGTTACACTTTAAGGTTGGTGATCGTGTAGGGGATGTGATAGTTTTGTGCCTTTTCTCCCCTAACCCCTGTTTATGTGACATGTGATACTGCTACATTACTTAAATGTATTATCACGAACCGTATTGAGTACTGCTACGTATAAAGCGTATTACTCTGCATTTACATATTTGTCTAATGTATAATATGATTGCACATGTACTGTTGTTAGGAAAAGTAAGTGCCCCGGGTCCGTATAGTGTTAGGGGAGTATTACCCCAAGTTGGCCACTAGATGGGGGCATCATATATATTAATATGGCATAGGGAATAATTAGAGTAGGAGGGGTACAGTGGGATAAGACAGTTAGGTCTTCCTGTTTAGTTCAGTTGGGGCTTCACAGAGGGCTAGCTAGCTCAGGGTAGCCCAGGGCACCAAGTGCCCAGTATCGTTCTTCTAGGAAGAAGTGGGCCCAGCAACAGTATCCAGGGGGCCAGGATTAACCCCATTCTGACATTAGACATACTATCCCGTCGAGGTGGGGTGGGCCCGTATGCCATAGCGATCGGCCGCGCTCACGGGGGGAACGCGGCCGATCGCAGCCGGGTGTCAGCTGACTATGACAGCTGACACCCAGCACTATGTGCCAGGAGTGGTCACGGACCGCCCCCGGCACATTAACCCCCGGCACACTGCGATCAAACATGATCGCAGTGTTCCGGCGGTATAGGGAAGCATCGCACAGGGAGGGGGCTCCCTGTGTGCTTCCCTGAGACCCCCAGAGCAATGCAATGTGATCGCGTTGCTGCAAGGGTCTCTTACCTCCTCCTCCCTGAAGCAGGCCCAGATCCAAAATGGCCGCGGCGCTGCATCTGGGTACTGCAGGGAGGTGGTTTACCAGCGCCTGCTCAGAGCAAGCGCTGGTAAGCCTGCAGGAGTGCACGTCAGATCACTGATCTGACACAGTGCACAGCAAAGTGTCAGATCAGCGATCTTACACTATAACATGATGCCCCCCCTGGGGCAATTTTGTAGTGTAAAAAAAAAAATTCACATGTGTAAAAAAAATTTTAAAAAAATTCCTAAAATATATATATATATATATATACAGTGAGGCAAAAAAGTATTTAGTCAGTCAGCAATAGTGCAAGTTCCACCACTTAAAAAGATGAGAGGCGTCTGTAATTTACATCATAGGTAGACCTCAACTATGGGAGACAAACTGAGAAAAAAAAATCCAGAAAATCACATTGTCTGTTTTTTTTAACATTTTATTTGCATATTATGGTGAAAAATAAGTATTTGGTCAGAAACAAAATTTCATCTCAATACTTTGTAATATATCCTTTGTTGGCAATGACAGAGGTCAAACGTTTTCTGTAAGTCTTCACATGGTTGCCACACACTGTTGTTGGTATGTTGGCCCATTCCTCCGTGCAGATCTCCTCTAGAGCAGTGATGTTTTTGGCTTTTCGCTTGGCAACACGGACTTTCAACTCCCTCCAAAGGTTTTCTATAGGGTTGAGATCTGGAGACTGGCTAGGCCACTCCAGGACCTTGAAATGCTTCTTACGAAGCCATTCCTTCGTTGCCCTGGTGGTGTACTTTGGATCATTGTCATGTTGAAAGACCCAGCCACGTTTCATCTTCAATGCCCTTGCTGATGGAAGGAGGTTTGCACTCAAAATCTCACAATACATGGCCCCATTCATTCTTTCATGTACCTGGATCAGTCGTCCTGGCCCCTTTGCAGAGAAACAGCCCCAAAGCATGATGTTTCCACCACCATGCTTTACAGTAGGTATGGTGTTTGATGGATGCAACTCAGTATTCTTTTTCCTCCAAACACGACAAGTTGTGTTTCTACCAAACAGTTCCAGTTTGGTTTCATCAGACCATAGGACATTCTCCCAAAACTCCTCTGGATCATCCAAATGCTCTCTAGCAAACTTCAGACGGGCCCGGACATGTACTGGCTTAAGCAGTGGGACACATCTGGCACTGCAGGATCTGAGTCCATGGTGGCGTAGTGTGTTACTTATGGTAGGCCTTGTTACATTGGTCCCAGCTCTCTGCAGTTCATTCACTAGGTCCCCCCGCGTGGTTCTGGGATTTTTGCTCACCGTTCTTGTGATCATTCTGACCCCACGGGGTGGGATTTTGCGTGGAGCCCCAGATCGAGGGAGATTATCAGTGGTCTTGTATGTCTTCCATTTTCTAATTATTGCTCCCACTGTTGATTTCTTCACTCCAAGCTGGTTGGCTATTGCAGATTCAGTCTTCCCAGCCTGGTGCAGGGCTACAATTTTGTTTCAGGTGTCCTTTGACAGCTCTTTGGTCTTCACCATAGTGGAGTTTGGAGTCAGACTGTTTGAGGGTGTGCACAGGTGTCTTTTTATACTGATAACAAGTTTAAACAGGTGCCATTACTACAGGTAATGAGTGGAGGAAAGAGGAGACTCTTAAAGAAGAAGTTACAGGTCTGTGAGAGCCAGAAATCTTGATTGTTTGTTTCTGACGAAATACTTATTTTCCACCATAATATGCAAATAAAATGATAAAAAAACGGACAATGTGATTTTCAGGATTTTTTTTTCTCAGTTTGTCTCCCATAGTTGAGGTCTACCTATGATGTAAATTACAGACGCCTCTCATCTTTTTAAGTGGTGGAACTTGCACTATTGCTGACTGACTAAATACTTTTTTGCCCCACTGTATATATATATATATATATATATATATATATATATTGTTCCTATAAATATATTTCTTTATCTAAATAAAAACAATAAAAGTACACATATTTAGTATCGCCGCGTCCGTAACGACCCGACCTATACAACTGTCTCACTAGTTAACCCCTTCAGTGAACACCGTAAAAAAAAAACCAGAGGCAAAAAAATGACGCTTTATTATACCTCCAAACAAAAAGTGGAATAATACGCAATCAAAAAGATGTATATAAATAACCATGGTACCGCTGAAAACGTCATCTTGTCCCGCAAAAAACGAGCCACCATACAGTGTCCTCAAAGAAAAAAGAAAAAAGTTAGAGTCCTCAGAATAAAGCGATGCAAAAATAATTATTTTTTCTATAAAATAGTTTTTATCGTATAAAAGCGCCAAAATATAAAAAAATATATAATTGAGGTATCGCTGTAATCATACTGACCCAAAGAATAAAACTGCTTTATCCATTTTACCAAACGCGGAACGGTATAAACGCCTTCTCAAATAGAAATTCATGAATAGCTGGTTTTTGGTCATTCTGCCTCACAAAAATCAGAATAAAAAGCGATAAAAAAAGTCACATGCCCAAAAATGTTACCAATAAAAACGTCAACTCGTCCCACAAAAAGCAAGATCTCACATGACTGTGATGACCCAAATATGGAAAAATTATAGCTCTCAAAATGTTGTAACGCAAAAAATATTTTTTGCAATAAAAAGCATCTTTCAGTGTGTGTCGGCTGCCAATCATAAAAATCCGCTAAAGAACCCGCTATAAAAGTAAATCAAACCCCCTTCATCACCCCCTTAGTTAGGGAAAAAAAAAAATTAAAAAATGTATTTATTTCCATTTTCCCATTAGGGTTAGGGCTAGGGTTAGGGCTTGGGTTAGGGCTAGGCTTAGGGTTGGGGCTAGGTTTAGGGTTGGGGCTAGGGTTAAGGCTACAGTTTGGGTTGGGGCTAAAGTTAGGGTTAGGGTTGGGGCTAAAGTTAGGGTTAGGGTTTGGATTACATTTACGGTTGGGAATAGGGTTGGGATTAGGTCTAGAGGTGTGTCAGGGTTAGGGGTGTGGTTAGGGCTACCATTGGGATTAGGGTTAGGAGTGTGTTTGGATTAGGGTTTCAGCTAGAATTGGGGGGTTTCCATCTTTCATCTAGTTCACTCTTTGACAACCTACAAACTGGATTCTGGCCCCACCACTCCACTGAAACTGCTGTAGTGCAGCGGTATCCTCGCTGCACAGTGAGAAGGTAGAGGCTGGGCAAAAGTTCAAAATAAAGTCTCTTTTAATGTACAGCATACTCACAAACAGAAAGTTAATTGGATCCTCCGGAACGCAACCGGAAAAACAAAGACAGTCTGTGACCTGTTTCCGTAGGCTACAGCACCGCTGTGTACGCTGAGGGTGCCAGGTTTTTCGGCTCTGCTTGGCCCTATGTTGCCTCACACAGGTACTGCTCTGCCTGCTTGCAAGACCAAAACTGACACACCAAAACATCTGCTGCAAGGGTTTTTACAATAACCTGTGGCCGTAGACCACATGAAAAACCCGTTCCGGGGGAGAAAACAGACCAACCCCACTACCTTTCTGTAGTCCCTTTCAAAAATAAATGCCCATGACAGGTTTTGCTAAATCTGCCTTGAACAAATAGCTTGCCTAAAGCCAACACTCACTTTTATTCTGTATTGCAACCACAGCTATATCCGTGACTGCAATGCACTCCCACGCCCTTCATATGTTTCTTTGGCTCTTTGCACATCGTGGGGGACACATAGCAACCCTCGCATATAACACCAGTCATTGCCTTAAGGTACTGTCACACTGAGCGATGCTGCAGCGATACCGACAACGATCCGGATCGCTGCAGCGTCGCTGTTTGGTCGCTGGAGAGCTGTCACACAGACAGCTCTCCAGCGACCAACGATGCCGGTAACCAGGGTAAACATCGGGTTACTAAGCACAGGGCCGCGCTTAGTAACCCGATGTTTACCCTGGTTACCATCGTTAAAGTAAAAAGAACAACCACTACATACTTACCTACCGCTGTCTGTCCCCGGCGCTGTGCTTCTCTGCACTGGCTGTGAGCACAGCGGCCGGAAAGCAGAGCGGTGACGTCACCGCTGTGCTTTCCGGCTGACCGGCGCTCACAGCCAGAGCAGAGAAGCACAGCGCCAGGGACAGACAGCGGTAGGTAAGTATGTAGTGGTTGTTTTTTTTACTTTAATGATGGTAACCAGGGTAAACATCGGGTTACTAAGCGCGGCCCTGCGCTTAGTAACCCGATGTTTACCCTGGTTACCAGCGAAGACATCGCTGAATCGGTGTCACACACGCCGATTCAGCGATGTCAGCGGGAGATCCAGCGACGAAATAAAGTTCTGGCCTTTCTGCCCCGACCAGCGACATCACAGCAGGGGCCTGATCGCTGCTGCGTGTCACACTGGACGATATCGCTATCCAGGACGCTGCAACGTCACGGATCGCTAGCGATATCGTCCAGTGTGACGGTACCTTTACACTGCCTTGATCTAAATTACTAGCGATTTACTTACAGCCAAAGCTAACAGACAATTCTGCATAATCCTCCTTCTAGAACCTCTCCTCTGCCTTCAACACAGTCGACCAATCCTGCCTACTACAAATCCTTTCTTCCTTGGTGTCAAATACCTTGCCCGCTACTCATATCTTTCCAACCATACATTTAGCATCTTCCACTCCCATAAAAGCTCCTCATCTAGCCCTTTCTCTGTTGGTGTCACTCAAGGCTCTGTCTTGTGACCCCTACTCTTCTAAATCTATACCTTTGGCCTGAGACCTGTTATGGCTGGCAATCAGGCAACACAGCGTGCAGTAATCAGCGCACATACAGAGATCTGGCAATAACCAAAAACAATAGGACGAGCTCTGAGACGTGGAATCTCTGTAGACTGCAGTACCTGATCTATCCTCACACAACTATAAGCAGCAGTGGATTGCGCCTAACAACTACCTATGCAACTCGGCACTGCCTGAGGAGCTGACTAGCCTGAAGATAGAAATACAAGCCTGACTTACCTCAGAGAAATACCCCAAAGGAATAGGCAGCCCCCCACATATAATGACTGTTAGCAAGATGAAAAGACAAACGTAGGAATGAAATAGATTCAGCAAAGTGAGGCCCGATATTCTAGACAGAGCGAGGATAGCAAAGAGAACTATGCAGTCTACAAAAAACCCTAAAACGAAAACCACGCAAAGGGGCAAAAAGACCCACCGTGCCGAACTAACAGCACGGCGGTGCACCCCTCTGCTTCTCAGAGCTTCCAGCAAAAGACAATAGCAAGCTGGACAGAAAAAAAACAGAAAACAAACTAGAAGCACTTATCTAGCAGAGCAGCAGGCCAAAGGAAAGATGCAGTAGCTCAGATCCAACACTGGAACATTGACAAGGAGCAAGGAAGACAGACTCAGGTGGAGCTAAATAGCAAGGCAGCCAACGAGCTCACCAAAACACCTGAGGGAGGAAGCCCAGAGACTGCAATACCACTTGTGACCACAGAAGTGAACTCAGCCACAGAATTCACAACAGAGACCACTCATGAAGTCAAATGGCTTCCAGTACCACCTATACGCTGATGTCACTCAGATCTATGTCTCCGACCCTGATGTCACCTCTCTGCAGCCCAGAATGCCAGAGTGTCTATCAGCCATATCTTCCTTCTCATCATGCTTCCTAAAGCTCATCGTGGACAAAACTGAACTCATCATCTTTCCTCCCTCTCACCTAACTCCCCTACTCGATCCATCTATCACAATAAATAAGATCATGCTTTCCCCTGTACAGGAAGTCCGCTGCCTCGGAGTAACTCTCAACTCTGTCCTGTTGTTCAAACTGCACATCCAATTCTTACCACCTCCAACTCAAAAATATTTCCACAATCTGTCCTCATCTCCCGCCTCAACTAATGCAATATCCTTTACTGTGGCCTCCCTGCAAACACTCTCGCACTTCTCCAGTCCATCCTTAACTCTGCTGCCCGACTAATCCATCTCTCTCCTTGCTACTCTCCGCTTCTCAACTCTGTAAATCCATTCATTGGCTCCCAATTCCCCAACGTATCCAGTTCAAACTACTAACATTTACGTACAAAGCCATCCATAATCTATCTCCTCCTTATATCTCTGGACTAATCTTCCAATGTCTTCCAAAACATAATCTCTGGTCCTCTCAAGACCTCCTTCTAGCCTTAAGGTACCTTCACACATAACGATATTGTTAACGATATCGTTGCTTTTTGTGACGTAGCAACGATATCGTTAATAAAATCGTTATGTGTGACAGCGACCAACGATCAGGCCCCTGCTGGGAGATCGTTGGTCGCTGAAGAAAGTCCAGAACTTTATTTCGTCGCTGGATCTCCCGTGGACATCGCTGGATCGGCGTGTGTGACACCGATCCAGCGATGTCTTCACTGGTAACCAGGGTAAACATCGGGTAACTAAGCGCAGGGCCGCGCTTAGTAACCCGATGTTTACCCTGGTTACCATCCTAAAAGTAAAAAAAACAAACATTACATACTTACCTAACGCTGTCTGTCCTCTAGCGCTGTGCTCTGCACTCCTCCTGTACTGGCTGTGAGCGTCGGTCAGCCGGAAAGCAGAGCGGTGACGTCACCGCTCTGCTTTCCGGCCGCTGTGCTCACACAGACAGTACAGGAGGAGTGCAGAGCACAGCGCTGGAGGACAGACAACGTTAGGTAAGTATGTAGTGTTTGTTTTTTTTTACTTTTAGGAAGGTAACAAGGGTAAACATCGGGTTACTAAGCGCGGCACTGCGCTTAGTTACCCGATGTTTACCCTGGTTACCGGCATCGTTGGTCGCTGGAGAGCTGTCTGTGTGACAGCTCTCCAGCGACCAAACAGCGACGCTGCAGCGATCCGGATCGTTGTCGGTATCGCTGCAGCGTCGCTTAATGTGAAGGGGCCTTAATTCTTTCCTCACCCAATTGTCTCCAAAATCAACCTCTGGAATTCCGTGCCCCAGGATGTCCGATTATCCACCACATTCTGAACTTTCAGACAGAATTTGAAAACCTATCTCTTCAAGAAAGCTTACAGCCTGCAATGACTCAGCTGCCACCTCATCACGCCAGAGCTGCTGAAAACCGCCCATCCTACTGTCTCCTTCCCCATTATTCTGCAGAATGCAAGCTCGCAGGCGCAGGGACCTTTTCTTTCTGTACCAGGCCATCATTGTTAGTTTGTTCACTGTAATTTATATTTGCATTTTGTATGCAACCCTTCCTCATGTACTGCATCATGGAATCAAAGGTGCTCTCAAAATAAATAAATGATAACTTTGTCGATCTCACCTAATGTTGGCAGCTCATTGAGTTCAATGGGATTTTAATAATGGTCATTCTTCTATGATATATACAATATATATTCCGACTGGGTATGGCTCTGTTTATTTCTGTGCTATTGCATTTATTATAATCAGAAATCATGACAGTGCCAGGTACCTAACATGATGTCACATCTCTTGGCTTAAAATCGGATATGTCAGGTTTCGCCAAGTTTGTCCAACATTCCGACAGGAGAAATAGCACTGCAGGCAGCGTTATTTTGCTGTCAAATATGATATAATACAATATATATAATGACGTACATTTTCTGGTGTGAAATACTGATCAAAATAATGCAGTGTGAACGGGGCCTTAGGGTACAAATAAAAATATTTAAATTCAAGTAATTACAACAGAGAAGAGATTAAAGGGATTTTCGACCCCTTATTTTTATTTTACATATGGTACAAGTATGCTATAAAAATAATAAATCGCATATACTTATTAGTTCCTGCCTGTAGTGGTGATGCTTTGGTCACTGCTGCACCCATTATTTGGGTGCATTGGTCAAATGCCAACAACGCTGGAACATGCACTCGGTGGGAGACCCCACCAGTGGTAAAGAGGAGTTCGATAGGTATGTGCTAATTTTTATCGACACTCAGAGATATATGATGAAGCATGCTGTGTGAAACTCGGGTTGGCCAGGCACTAAGAGTCTCCCTTTACTTTGTTGGGTACCATGAATTTTACCACGCTGTAACATTGTTTAATATTCCCTGCGCCAGGACACATGATTTATTCATCAAGCAGAAATCAGTTTCTGATGAAGGTCTAGACCCAGACCGAAAACTTTTAATTGATCACTGTATGCAAAATAAATTGGAATCTTTTTTTTTTCAACACAATGCATTTTGAGTGCCGAGTTTTTTACTTATATTGTTTAAATTAAATTATATTTTGGGTGCTTTTCTCTGCTGTGTGTGATTTCAGTCACTATATATATGTTGGATGTCTCACATGACTATCTACCTTTATGCTTATTGATTATAACTGGTACCAGTATATATACTGCATATTTGTACTTTATTATTATTACTGGTATCATTCACCTATGACTATTGCACTATTTATATATACTTCATTTACTTACTTTGGGGCTTCTATCTTACCCATTTTTCCTTTTTGTCTGTTTTGTACTGTAATTTGTATATGTTTTTAACTACAGTATTTTACAATAAAGTTGTTTACTTTTACATTTATATATGGTCTTAGTCATGCTTCTTGTGTTAAATTGTGTATGATATGCTGCATATGAACTGTACTTATAGTGGGACTATATCGGTATTATCACAGCCATATGTAAATTAAAAGAAACGGAAAACTCCTTAACCCCTTCCCCGCCGAACCTGTTTTCACCTTCCTGACCAAGCCAAATTTTACATTTCTGACCACTGTCACTTTATAAAGTCATAACTCTAGAAGGCTCTAGAGTTTACTTTTAAATTGTTTTTATGTAATCTTGTGTGTAGTTGTTCAATAAAATTGTATTTGTTAATATTTGATTTATTCTGGTGATTTCTTTTTATATATATCCTGTCTTTGTCTTGTTTTTTTTTTGTATTTACATGGTTTACTGGCTATAGGAGATCCCAGCAATTACTTGTAGTGGTGCCCTCCTTTGTTCTTAGTTTGGTGTACAATATATATTTAGGGTTTGTACCCCAATTTTCTGGAGTTTTAGCACACTGCTTTGATCGATATTATGGATTAAGAAGCTAGGGAGGCTGCTTGGAACAATCAGGCCTCAGGTATTTTCTCTGGTAAAACTGATTTACTGCAGGACACTGGTGGTAACACAGATTTTCACATGATCTCGCAAGAAATCATTACACTTCATAAGACTCTGACGAGGGTATGGTGGAACATTACAAGGTTGGAGGAGTATAAAAAATGTGGTTTGGTTCCGAGGGGACTGAGGGTGCGAATTTTTCCGGCTTTTCCAACAAAATTTACAAAACCAATTCTTTTAGGGACCATATCACATTTGAAATTACTTTGAGGGGCCTGCTCTGACGAGCAAACGGGTAACAATGTTTTGAACTGTTGACTTTTAGGCTCCATATCTCACCATCCACTACTGCTTCAAGGTGAGACTACCATCATTTTACAAACAATCATCTTGGATATCTCATACATAAATTTAACTTGCAACTATTTAACATATGATTAGTTATGCAGATTCTTGTCATGTCACTGCAATGTTACCGTTTTGCTCCTAAAAATCTAAATTTTAATTTTCATTACTTTGTCATGATTTTGTAATTCCACCTTTGGCGTTCAACACTGCTTAAATCATTCTGGACATGATCTCGATTAGATTCAAACATATCTCGACCAAAATCTGATCCCAGGTCTCTTGTATACATTTACAAAGTTGGTGTATAGTGGTCGACTCACTTGAGTATGTATACAGGTTTTTCTTTAACTCTAACCACAAGTGTTTGATTGGGTTAAGGTCTGGGGGCTTGTGGAGCAATCCAGCACCTCTACTTCATTGTCGCTGAACCATTTGTTAGCCAATTTCGATGCATGCTTAAGGTCGTTGTCCTTCTGGAACACTATGTCGTCCTTTTCATAACCATAAAACTCGAGTGTATGAAGTAACTCGTCTTGTAGGATACTCACATATAGCTCATATGAGAATACCAACAATCGTGGTCGAGTATCCCCAAAGGATAGATTAGCCCCCCACAAATAATGACTGTGTCTTCTTTTCATACTTTTTGCAAACCTGAGACGACGCTTCTTATGACGATATTGAATTTGAGGCTTCTTCATCTATTTTTGAGCCACCATTCTAGACTTGTGTAACGTGCGTCATACGGTGATTGCATGGATGTCTGTAACCTCACTATTACAAAGCATACGAGCCACCTCCACTGCAGTATTTGTCACACCAGAACTGGTAGACCTTGTGATGAGCTGACTTGATGACTTTGATATTTTGCCTGGAAGTCTGTTATGGTCTGGTGATTAGGGAGCGACATGCGTCTAGCTCTGAGCAGGTGGCAACTATACTGACCGCAGTCCCTAAGCTCAACACAACACTAGAAGCAGCTCCTAACTCGGCCTAGGCATCTCGTCACAGCCTAAGAGCTAACTACCCCTAAAGATAGAAGCAGGAAAACTATCTTGCCTCAGAGAAAATCCTCAAAGGATAGATTAGCCCCCCACAAATAATGACTGTGAGAGGAGAAGGAAATGACATACGTAGTATGAAACAAGATTTAGCACAGGAGGCCACTTCTAGCTAAATAGAAATAGTACAGAACAGAACGCTGTGCGGTCAGTAAAAAAAAAACTAGAAAAAGTCCACCGCAGGGAAATGCAAAAATCTCCACACCTGACTAAAGGTGTGGAGGGCAAACTCTGCTGCCCAGAGCTTCCAGCTTAACTGAATAGATCCATACTGAAAAGCTGGACAAATGAACAAAAACAAAGAAAGTGCTGAACAACAAGTCCACAACAAGAGAACCGCAAAAGGACAAGCAAGGACTTAGCTTTGATGAACTGGTCAGAGTGTCAGGAAAGTCCTAAGAGCAATGACTCCAGGCAGGAACAATTGACAACTGGCATTGAATGAGGGATAAGGCCAGACTAATATAGCCGAGCCAGAAAGACGATCAGTGAAAACAGCTGCTGAAGCTAAATCCAAGAAGCAGCCATACCAATCAAAACCACAGGAGGGAGCCAAAGAGCAGAACTCACAAAAATGCTACTTATAACCACCGGAGGGAGCCCATGAGAGGAATTCACAACAGTACCCCCCCTTAAGGAGGGGTCACCGAACCCTCACCAGAGCCCCCAGGCCGATCAGGATGAGCCAAATGAAAAGCACGAACCAAATCGGCGGCATGAACATCGGAGGCAACAACCCAAGAATTATCCTCCTGGCCATAACCCTTCCACTTGACAAGATACTGAAGCTTCCGCCTCGAAAAACGAGAATCCAAAATTTTCTCAACCACATATTCCAACTCCCCCTCAACCAACACCGGGGCAGGAGGATCAACAGATGGAACAACAGGCACCACATATCTCCGCAACAAAGATCTATGGAAAACATTGTGGATGGCAAAAGAGGCTGGAAGGGCCAAACGAAAAGACACAGGATTGATAATCTCAGAAATCTTATAAGGACCAATAAACCGAGGCTTGAACTTAGGGGAAGAAACCTTCATAGGAACATGACGAGAGGACAACCAAACCAAATCCCCCACACGAAGCCGAGGACCAACATACCGACGGCGGTTAGCAAAACGCTGAGCCTTTTCCTGGGACAACATCAAATTGTCTACCACATGAGCCCAAATCCGCTGTAACCTGTCCATCACAGAATCAACACCAGTACTATCAGAAGGCTCAACCTGCCCTGAAGAAAAACGAGGATGGAAACCAAAATTACAAAAGAAAGGCGAAACCAAAGTAGCCGAACTGGCCCAATTATTAAGGGCAAACTCGGCCAACGGCAAGAAAGTCACCCAATCATCCTGATCAGCAGACACAAAGCATCTCAAATAGGTTTCCAAGGTCTGATTAGTTCGCTCAGTTTGGCCATTGGTCTGAGGATGGAACGCCGAAGAAAAAGACAAATCAATACCCATCCTAGCACAAAAGGCCCGCCAAAACCTGGAAACAAACTGGGAACCTCTGTCAGACACAATATTCTCCGGAATGCTATGCAAACGAACCACATGCTGAAAAAAACAATGGAACCAAATCAGAGTAGGAAGGCAATTTAGGCAAAGGTACCAAATGGACCATTTTAGAGAACCGGTCACAAACCACCCAGAAAACAGATATCCTCTGGGACACAGGAAGATCCGAAATAAAATCCATGGAAATATGTGTCCAAGGTTTCTCCGGGACGGGCAAACGGAAAAGCAACCCACTAGTGCGGGAACAGCAAGGCTTGGCTCGGGTGCAAGTCCCACAGGACTGCACAAAAGCACGGACATCACGCGACAAGGAAGGCCACCAAAAGGACCTAGCAACCAAATCTCTGGTACCAAAAATCCCAGGATGACCAGCCAACACTGAACCATGGACCTCAGAAATCACCTCACTCGTCCATCTATCAGGAACAAACAGCTTCCCCACAGAACAGCGGTCAGGCCTATCAGCCTGAAATTCCTGAAGCACCCGCCGCAAATCAGAGGAGATGGCAGAAAGAATCACCCCTTCCTTAAGAATGCCAACCGGCTCAAGGACTCCAGGGGAATCCGGCAAAAAACTCCTAGAGAGGGCATCCGCCTTAACATTCTTAGATCCTGGAAGATATGAGACCACAAAATTAAAACGGGAGAAAAACAGGGACCACCGAGCCTGTCTAGGGTTCAGCCGCTTGGCCGACTCAAGGTAAATCAAATTCTTATGATCGGTCAAGACCACAATGCGGTGCTTGGCTCCCTCAAGCCAATGTCGCCACTCCTCAAATGCCCACTTCATAGCCAACAACTCCCGATTGCCGACATCATAATTGCGTTCCGCAGGCGAAAACTTTCGGGAAAAGAAGGCACATGGCTTCATCAAGGAACCATCAGAATTCCTCTGTGACAAAACGGCCCCTGCCCCAATCTCAGAAGCGTCAACCTCAACCTGAAAAGGAGGAGAAACATCCGGTTGACGCAACACAGGGGCAGAAATAAATCGGCGTTTAAGCTCCTGAAAGGCCTCAACAGCCTCAGAGGACCAATTAGTCACATCAGCGCCTTTCTTCGTCAAATCGGTCAGGGGTTTAACCACACTAGAGAAGTTGGCAATGAAACGGCGATAAAAAATAGCAAAGCCCAAAAATTTCTGAAGGCTCTTCACAGATGTGGGTTGAATCCAGTCATGAATGGCTTGGACCTTAACAGGATCCATTTCTATAGACGAAGGAGAAAAAATAAACCCCAAAAAAGAGACCTTCTGAACTCCTAATAGGCACTTAGACCCCATCACAAATAGTGCATTATCACGAAGGATCTGGTATACCATCCTGACCTGCTTCACATGAGACTCCCAATCATCGGAAAAAATCAAAATATCATCCAAATACACAATCAGGAATTTGTCAAGATAATTGCGGAAAATATCATGCATGAAAGACTGGAACACAGATGGAGCATTAGAGAGCCCAAATGGCATCACAAGGTATTCAAAATGGCCTTCGGGCGTATTAAATGCAGTCTTCCATTCGTCACCCTGTTTAATACGAACAAGATTATATGCCCCTCGAAGGTCAATCTTGGTAAACCAACTAGCCCCCTTAATCCTAGCAAACAAATCAGAGAGCAAAGGTAAAGGATATTGGAATTTGAACGTGATCTTATTAAGAAGGCGATAATCAATACAGGGTCTTAAGGAGCCATCCTTCTTGGCAACAAAAAAGAATCCCGCTCCCAATGGTGACGAAAAACGGCCGAATATACCCCTTCTCTAAAGACTCCTTAACATAGCTCCGCATGGCGGCATGCTCTGGCACAGACAGGTTGAAATGTCGGCCCTTAGGGAACTTACAGCCAGGAATCAAGTCAATAGCACAATCACAGTCCCTGTGTGGTGGAAGGGAACTGGACTTGGGCTCATCGAATACATCCTGGAAATCTAACAAAAATTCAGGAACATCAGAAGAGGGGGAAGAGGAAATTGACATCAAAGGAACGTCACTATGTACCCCTTGACAACCCCAACTAGTCACAGACATTGATTTCCAATCCAGCACTGGATTGTGTACTTGTAACCATGGAAAACCCAGTACAACAACATCATGTAAATTATGCAACACCAGAAAACGGCAATCTTCCTGATGTGCAGGAGCCGTGTACATAGTGATCTGCGTCCAGTACTGAGGTTTATTCTTGGCCAATGGTGTAGCATCAATACCCCTCAAGGGTATGGGACTCTGCAAAGGCTGCAAAGAAAAAACACAGCGCCTAGCGAATTCTAAGTCCATTAAGTTCAGAGCAGCGCCTGAATCCACAAATGCCATGACAGAAAAAGATGACAATGAGCAAATCATGGTCACAGACAGGAGAAACTTAGGCTGCACAGTACTATTGGTAACAAATCTAGCGACCCTCTTAATACGCTTAGGGCAATCAGAAATAGTATGAACAGAATCACCACAGTAAAAACACAGCCCATTCTGACGTCTGTATCTCCTCTGTTCCGCTCTAGTCAAAATCCTATCACATTGCATGGGCTCAGGACTTTGCTTAGAGGACACTGCCATATGGTGCACCACTTTGCGTTCGCGCAGGCGCCGATCAATCTGAATGGCCAGAGACATAGATTCGCTCAAACCAACAGGCGTGGGAAACACCACCATAACATCTTTAAGGGCTTCAGAAAGACCCTTTCTGAAAATTGCTGCCAGAGCGTCCTCATTCCATTTAGTGAGCACAGACCATTTTCTAAATTTCTGGCAGTATAATTCTGCCGCTTCCTGACCCTGACACAGGGCGAACAGTGTTTTCTCAGCATGCTCTACAGAGTTAGGTTCGTCATACAATAATCCGAGCGATTGAAAAAATGCATCTACATTAAGCAATGCCGGATTCCCTGACTCAAGTGAGAATGCCCAGTCCTGAGGGTCGCCACGCAGTAGAGAAATAACTATCTTTACTTGCTGAACGGGGTCACCAGAGGAACGGGGTTTCAGAGCAAAAAACAATTTGCAGTTATTTTTAAAGTTCAAAAACTTAGATCTATCCCCGTAAAACAAATCCAGAGTAGGAATTCTAGGCTCTAAGGCCGGAGTCTGAACCACATAATCTTGAATACTCTGTACTCTTGCAGCAAGCTGATCCACACGAGAAAACAAACCCTGAACATCCATGCCTGCATCCAAATCCCGAATCACCCAGAGATCAAGAGGAAGGAAAAAGACAAAACAAACTAAAGAAAAAAAAAATGGCTCAGAACTCTTTCTCTCTTCCTTCTTTTGAGAGGCATTCAGCTCATTTTTGGCCAGTTGTACTGTTATGGTCTGGTGATTAGGGAGTGACATGCGTCTAGCTCTGAGCAGGTGGCAACTATACTGACCGCAGTCCCTAAGCTCAACACAACACTAGAAGCAGCCGTGGAATGCTCCTAACTTGGCCTAGGCATCTCGTCACAGCCTAAGAGCTAACTACCCCTAAAGATAGAAGCAGGAAAAGTATCTTGCCTCAGAGAAAATCCCCAAAGGATAGATTAGCCCCCAACATGTAATGACTGTGAGAGGAGAAGGAAATGACATACGTAGTATGAAACAAGATTTAGCACAGGAGGCCACTTCTAGCTAAATAGAAATAGTACAGAACAGAACGCTGTGCGGTCAGTAAAAAAAAACTAGAAAAAGTCCACCGCAGGGAAATGCAAAAATCTCCACACCTGACTAAAGGTGTGGAGGGCAAACTCTGCTGCCCAGAGCTTCCAGCTTAACTGAATAGATCCATACTGAAAATCTGGACAAATGAACAAAGAAAGTGCTGAACAACAAGTCCACAACAAGAAAACCGCAAAAGGACAAGCAAGGACTTAGCTTTGATGAACTGGTCAGAGTGTCAGGAAAGTCCTAAGAGCAATGACTCCAGGCAGGAACAATTGACAACTGGCATTGAATGAGGGATAAGGCCAGACTAATATAGCCGAGCCAGAAAGACGATCAGTGAAAACAGCTGCTGAAGCTAAATCCAAGAAGCAGCCATACCACTCAAAACCACAGGAGGGAGCCAAAGAGCAGAACTCACAAAAATGCTACTTACAACCACCGGAGGGAGCCCAAGAGCGGAATTCACAACAGAAATCCACCTCTTGGATTTTTAACAGATGGATGGACTTAATTTTGTATTCCTCCAACTGTCATGGCACTCACATGATGCAGTTTAGCAAATTTCTTGGTCGAAAGACCGCTATTGATCAGCTGGATGATCTGTTTCTCTTCTCTTGATAAATATTTTTTATGGCTGCTCCTCAATTCAAGCCAGTGACCTTTCGCTTAAGAATCAACTTAATGATATATTAGGGAATGTGAGAACACGTTGCATTCTGTAGTATACAAGAAGAAAAAATTTTTTTTACACCACCTGGAGCAAAAGAGTAACAATGCAGGAACATGACAAGAATCTGCATAACTAATCATATGCTACATAGTTATAAGTCAAATTTATGTATGAAATAGCCAATATGATTGTCTATAAAATGATGGTAGTCTCACTTATGCAGCAGTAGTGGAAGTTGAGATATGGAGCCTGAAAGTCAAAAGTTCAAAACATTGTTACCCTTTTGCTTGTCAGTGTAAATGACAGAAAATGTCCAAAAGTGTTCAGTCTCTGTTTGAAGACTTTCATTGAAGGAGAACTCGCCACCTCTTGTGGCAGCCTGTTCCTCTCATTGATCACCCTCACCGTAAAAAAGTTTTTTTCTAATATCTAATCTGTATCTTCTCCTTTTCAGTTTCATTCCACTGCTTCTCGAGTTTCCATGTGCAAATGACAAAAGGGATGATACCTCTATACCATACATTCCTTCAGATATTTGTAGACAGCTTTTAACCCCTTCCCGACCTATGACGCATACGCTGCGTCATGAAGGTTGGTGTCAATCCAACCTGTGATGCAACGTATGTGTCATGGCATGATCACGTTCCTGCAGGTCGGGTGAAAGGGTTAGTTGAAATTTCACCCAACATGCAGGAACAGGGGGACTTTTACATTAGCCTAGGGAGGGTGGCTTTGCCCCCCCTTGGCTACGATCACCCTGGTGACCACTTCATCACCATCCCCCCAGATCTGATTGGAGCTAGTGTCCATGTGATGCTATCTCTCCATTCAGATGTGGAGGGGTGGAGAAAACCATGGCTGCCTTGCTGTCCAGCTTCATGCCGTCCTTGGAAGCTGAACAGCGACGTGCCTGCTTTCTGCCCTGCCACATACCATGATCGCCGCCACCATCACTGCCGCCGCCAGGTACTCCCCTCTGCTGCCCTCCGCTCCCCCCCATCCGATTCCACACCTTCGACCTCTGCTCCCTACCCCGGTGATCACCCCCTCCCCCTGCCCCGGTGATCACACCCTGATCACCCACTGCTGCGGCTGGCTCCATCTCCCCCAATCTGCTGCACCTCAGCCCCCAATCTGACAGGCCACTTCTGCCCCCAGTGATCACCACCTGATCGCCCCCTGCCCCGATTACCCCCTGCCCCACTAATCTCCCTTCTGCCCCACTGAACTCCCTCCGCCCCGCTGATCGCCCCCCTGCCCCGCTGATCTTACCCCTGCCCTGCGGATCTCCCCCCTGCCCTATGGATCACCTCCTGCCCCGCTGATCTCCCCTCTGCCCCGCTGATCTCCCCCCTGCCCCACTGATCTCCCCCTGCCCCGCTGATCTCGCTGCTGCCCTGCGGATCTCCTCCTTGTCTTGCTGATCTCCCTCTGCCCGCTGATCTTACCCCTGCCCTGCCGATCTCCCCCTGCCCTGTGGATTGCCCCCTGCCCCGCTGATCTGCTCCGCTGATCTCCCCTCTGCCCCGCAAATCTCCCCCTGCCGCGGTAATCACCCCCCTGCCCCAGTTTTCCCATTCCCATTAGGGCTAAAGTGAGTTGGGATAAAGATAGGGATAGGGTTGGGGCTAAAATTAAGGTTAGGGCTGGGGCTTAAGTTAGGGTTGGGATTAGGGGTAGGGTTAGGATTAGGGTTGGGGTTAGGGTTGGGATTAGGGTTGGGATTAGGGGTAGGGTTAAGGTTGGGATTAGGGGTAGGGATAAGATTAGGGGTAGGGTTGGGATTTGGGTTGTGTTGGGGTTAGGGTTAGAATTGGGGGGGTTTCCACTGTTTAGGCACATCAGGGACTCTCCAAACGCGACATGACGCCCGCAGACCATTTTATCAAAGTCTGCATTCCAAAACGTAACTACTTCCCTTCCAAGCCTCGATGTGTGCCCAAACAGTGGTTTACCCCCACATATGGGGTATCAGCGTACTCAGGACAAACTGGACAACAACTTTTGGTGTACAATTTCTCCTGTTACCCTTGTGAAAATAAAAAAAAATTGTAGGCTAAAAAATTCATTTTTGAGGAAAACAATTATTTTCCATTTTCACGGCTCTGTGTTATAAACTTCTGTGAAGCAATTGGGGGTAAAAAGTGCTCACCACACATCTAGATAAGTTACTTGGGGGGTCTGGTTTTCACCATGGGGTCACATGTCGGGGGTTTAGACTGTTTAGGCACATCAGGGGCTGTGCAAACGTAACATGTTGCCCGCAGACCATTCCATCAAAGTCTGCATTTCAAAACTTCACTACTTCCCTTCCGAGCCCTGTTGTGTGCTCAAACAGTGGTTTCCCCCCACATATGTGGTATCAGCGTACTCAGGACAAACTGGACAACAACTTTTGGGGTCCAACTTCTCCTGTTACCCTTGTGAAAATAAAAAATTGTGGGCTAAAAAATAATTTTTGAGGATTTTTTATTTTCACCGCTGTGCGTTATAAACTTCTGTGAAGCACTTGGGGGTTCAAAGTGCTCACCATACATCTAGATTTGTTCCTTGGGGGGTCTAGTTTGCAAAATTGGGTCACTTGTGGGGAGCTCCAATGTTTAGGCACACAGGGGTTCTCCAAACGCAACATGGTGTCTGCTAATTTTCCATTCAAAAAGTCAAATGGAGCTCCTTCCCTTCCGAGTCCTGCCGTGCGCCCAAACAGTGGTTTACTCCCACATATGAGATTTCAGCGTACTCATGACAAATTGGACAACAACTTATGGGGTCCACTTTCTCCTTTTACCCATGGGAAAATAACAAATTTTTTGATAAAAGATAATTTTTGTGACTAAAAAGTTAAAATGTTGATTTTTTCCTTCCACATTGCTTTAGTTCTTGTGAAGCACCTGAAGGTTTAGTAAACTTCTTGAATGTGGTTTTGAGCACCTTAAGGGGTGCAGTTTTTAGAATGGTGTCACTTTAGGGTATTAACAGCCATATAGACCCCTCAAACTGACTTCAAATGTGAGGTGGTCCCTAAGAAAAATGGTTTTGTACATTTTGTTGTAAAAATGAGAAATCGCTGGTCAAATTTTAACCTTTATAACTCCCTAACAAAAAATATTGTGTTTCTAAAATTGTGCTGATGTAAAGTAGACATGTGGGAAATGTTATTTATTACCTATTTTGTGTCATATAACTTTCTGGTTTAACAGAATAAAAATTCAAAATTTTAAAATTGCGACAAATTTCCAATTTTTCCACGAATAAACGCAAAAATTATCGACCTAAATTTACCACTAACATGAAGCCCAATATGTTACAAAAAACAGTTTCAGAATTGCTAGGATCCGTTGAAGCGTTCCTGAGTTATAACCTCATAAGGTCATTAAGGTCAAAATAGTCTGGGTCATGAAGGGGTTAAGTCTCCTTTTAGCCTTCTTTTTTGCAAGCTAAACATTCCCAGATCCTTTAACGGTTTCACATAGGACATACTTTGCAGTCCACTCACCATCCTTGTTGCTCTTTTTTGAACTTGCACCAGTTATTTTATTTTCTTTCCAAGATGAATACCATTCTTTTAGTTGCTGCCTGCTGTTCAAGCTTGCTCTGATCTTTGGGAGGCTAAATTAACAAATCAACAGCAGGTCAAGAATTGCTTTTATTTAAATGCATTATAATGGACAGTGCTGCACTGACAGGAGCCTCTTAGACCATGCTCTCAGTGTGGTCTAACAGACTTGCTGACCTGGGAGTCATCATGACAAGCACGGGTTGCCATATCAATGATCGGGCCCTCGCAATGACGTCGCAGGGGCACTGATCTGAAGAGAGAGGGAGCCCCCTCCCTCTTCCAACTTTCTAAATGCTGCAATCTCTATTGTTTGTGGCATTTAGGGGGTTAAAGGGCCCAGGTCAGTGCAGGCACCGCTCCTGTTAGTGACAGCCAGAGCTTGGCTATAACTTACGCCGATCTCCTGGTGGCGATCGTGTGGGCACAGCTCCTGTGCCTGCATGATTGGCATGACGTAAATGTACGTCATTTTGCGGGAACCCCTTCCCGACCAGGACGTAAGCATACGTCAAATGTCAGAAAGCGGTCAAATGTTAACAGCGTATATTTAGATGATGAATAGCATATTACATGGTTCTTTGTGATCGGAATCTATCTTCTTTCATATGTAATGATTAAATATAGAGAGAAGAGAGGACTCTTTATTTTACAAATCTTTACAACACAGTGTTACAATCTGTTCTAATAAAGCTGGATCACATAACCTTCTGCATGAGTAAAGTAGTTCTCTTTTTGTTAGGTTTCAAGTAAAGATGGATTTCTCTCCACAAGGGAGTATTGTATGCAAGGACAAAACAGAAGAAGTGCAGGACTAGAAGCTGTGATGTGTTTTGCATCAAAAAGAGCTTGTACTTTTGCAAAAAAGAAGCAAAACCTTTTTGTCAGTATTTTCTCTCAAAAGAAAAAGCAAAGGCTATTACCATACCAACAACTGCTATTCTAAGGATATGCCAACAGCAAATATCTCCCAACAATGATCTGGTCACCAGAAATTTGAAAAATATTCATATTAACATAGTATATGTATATGGATCGATGACTGCTCAAGACACAAAGTCTATTTTTAGCAGATTATATACAGTATATGCACTACTGATTTGTAATAGCAATGCTAATACAGGTCTGAAATTTAAATAGACCCACCTTCTGCAAATTCTGTGCAGAATAAGGCTACATCCCCCCACTCAGTAGTCGGCAGCGCTTTGATCACAGCACATGTCTGCTGCATCCAAAGCACTGCCGGCTTTTGAACGCAGATCAATCTGCATGTGTTCACTGAACCGTGCGGAATCACCGAGTCTAATACATTGTATGGGTGATATTTATCTTGCGGAGACTCACGTCTTTGCAAAATAAATTGACATGCGTCTCCATCTGCCTCATTATATGAACTTTTCTGTTGGGGGTTCTGTCTGAATCACGTATTTCAGAGATTTACACACACACCCAGTTGTAAGCACCTTTGGGAGGCAGAATGAACAAATCAAAAGCAGGTGAAGAATTGGTTTTGTTCGACAGTATGATGATAAAGCATAATTTTTTGCCTCATTTTTTTTTTACGGTGTTCACTGAAGGGGTAAACTAATGTGACATTTTTAGAGGGAGGTTTGTTCCAGATGCTGCAATACCAAATATGCATACTTTCATTTTCATAAAAATATTTATTTATGGGTACTATCTATCTATGGGTGGTGACGATGATGGCCATTTTGAAGTTGGCCATTTTGGATCCAACTTTATTTTTTTCAATGGGAAGAGGGTCATGTGCCATATCAAGGTTATTGAGAATTTCACAAGGAAAACAATGGGGTGCTTGGTTTTAATGTAACTTTATTCCTTCATGAGTTATTTACAAGTTTATGACCACTTATAAAATGTGTTCAAAGTGCTGCCCATTGTGTTGGATTGTCAATGCAACCCTCTGCTCCCACTCTTGACACAATGATAGCAACACTGCATCTAGCTGCCATAACATCACCCCAGTGGACCCCTAAGCAGCATCTGTCAACCTGACCGAATACCACAGGTGGCGCCATGAACATTATCCCTTTAAAGACCTTTCCCCATCTCATCAACGGACCTCCCGAGGGCCACGGACTGGGTCAGCCGCTGTGACATCCCCATCGACTACAGAAGGACCCGATACAGAGTACCCCATTGCCCTACGGGGGCGCTCCATGTATATACACTGCTCAAAATAATAAAGGGAACACTAGAATCCCACATCCTAGATATCACTGAAATATTCTAGTTGCAAATCTTTATTCATTATATAGTGGAATGTGTTGAGAACAATAAAACCTAAAAATTATCAACGTAAATCACAACTAATATCCCACGGAGGTCTGGAGTTTGAATGATGCTCAAAATCAAAGTGGAAAATAAAGTTACAGGCTGATTTAACTTCAGTGGAAATGCCTCAAGAGAAGGAAATGATGCTCAGTAGTGTGTATGTCCTCTACATGCTTGTATGACCTCCCTACAAGGCCTGGGCATGCTCCTGATGAGGCGGTGGATGGTCTCCTGATGGATCACATCCCAGACCTGAACTAAAGCATCTGCCAACTCCTGGACAGTCTGTGGTGCAATGTGACATTGGTGGATGGTGTGAGACATGATGTCCCAGATGTGTTCAATCGGATTCAGGTCTGGGGAACGAGCGGGCCAGTCCATAGCTTCAATGCCTTCTTCTTGCAGGAACTGCTGACACACTCCAGCCACATGAGGTCTGGCATTGTCCTGCATTAGGAGTAACCCAGGGCCAACCACACCAGCATATGGTCTCACAACGGGTCAGAGGATCTCATCTCGGTACCTAATGGCAGTCAGGCTACCTCTGGCAAACCCATGGAGGGCTGTGCGGCCCTCCAAAGAAATGCCACCCCTCACCATTACTGACCCACTGCCAAACCGGTCATGCTGAAGGATGTTGCAGGCAGCCGATCGCTCTCCACTGTGTCTCCAGACTCTGTCACATGTGCTCAGTGTGAACCTGCTTTCATCTGTGAAGAGCACTGGGCGCCAGTGGCAAATTTGCCAATCCTGGTGTTCTGTGGCAAATGTGTTATGGTCTGGTGATTAAGGAGCGACATGCGACTAGCTCTGAGCAGGTGGTAACTATACTGATCGCAGTCCCTAAGCTCAACGCAACACTAGAAGTAGCCGTGGAATGCTCCTAACTCTGCCTAGGCATCTCGTCACAGCCTAAGAGCTAACTACCCCTAAAGATAGAAGCAGGAAAACTATCTTGCCTCAGAGAAAATCCCCAAAGGATAGATTAGCCCCCCACATGTAATGACTGTGAGAGGAGAAGGAAATGACATACGTAGTATGAAACAAGATTTAGCACAGGAGGCCACTTCTAGCTAGAAAGAAATAGTACAGGACAGAACGCTGTGCGGTCAGTAAAAAACTAGAAAAAGTGCAAAAATGCAAAAATCTCCACACCTGACTAAAGGTGTGGAGGGCAAACTCTGCTGCCCAGAGCTTCCAGCTTAGCTGAATAGATCCATACTGATAAGCTGGACAAATGAGCAAAACAAAGAAAGTGCGAAAAACAAAGTCCACAACAAGTGAACTGCAAAAGGACAAGCAAGGACTAAAGGTACCGTCACACTAAGCGACGCTGCAGCGATACCGACAACGATGTCGATCACTGCAGCGTCGCTGTTTGGTCGCTGGAGAGCTGTCACACAGACAGCTCTCCAGCGACCAACGATCCCGAGGTCCCCGGTAACCAGGGTAAACATCGGGTAACTAAGCGCAGGGCCGCGCTTAGTAACCCGATGTTTACCCTGGTTACCAGCGTAAAAGTAAAATAAAAAAACCACTTCATACTTACCTACCGCTGTCTGTCCCCGGCGCTGTGCTTCTCTGCACTCCTCTGCACTGACTGTGAGCACAGCGGCCGGAAAGCAGAGCGGTGACGTCACCGCTCTGCTTTCCAGCCGCTGTGCTCACAGCCAGTGCAGGAGGAGTGCAGAGAAGCTGAGCACCGGGGACAGACAGCGGTAGGTAAGTATGTACTGTTTTTTTTTTTTTACTTTTACGCTGGTAACCAGGGTAAATATCGGGTTACTAAGCGCGGCGCTGCGCTTAGTTACCCGATGTTTACCCTGGTTACCAGTGAAGACATCGCTGGATCGGTGTCATACACGCCGATCCAGCGATGTCAGCAGGAGATCCAGCGACGAAATAAAGTTCTGGACTTTCTTCAGCGACCAACGATCTCCCAGCAGGGGCCTGATCGTTGGTCGCTGTCACAAATAACGATTTCCTTAACGATATCGTTGCTACGTCACAAAAAGCAACGATATTGTTAACGATATCGTTAAGTGTGACGGTACCTTTAGCTTTGCAGAACTGGTCAGTGTGTCAGGAAAATCCTAAGAGCAATGACTCCAGGCTGGAACAATTGACAACTGGCATTGAATGAGGGATAAAGCCAGACTAATATAGCCGAGCCAGAAAGACGATCAGTGAAAACAGCTGCAGAAGCTAACTCCAAGAAGCAGCCACACCACTCAAAACCACAGGAGGGAGCCCAAGAGCAGAACTCACAAAAATGCTACTTACAACCACCGGAGGGAGCCCAAGAGCGGAATTCACAACACAAATGCCAATCATCCTGCACGGTGTTTGGCTGTGAACACAACCCCCACCTGTGGACGTTGGGCATTCTGACCATCCTCATGGAGTCGGTTTCTAACCGTTTGTGCAGACACTTGCAGATTTGTGGCCTGCTGGAGGTCATTTTGCAGGGCTCTGGCAGTGCTCTTCCTGTTCCTCCTTGCACAAATGCTGAGGTAGCGGTCCTGCTGCTGGGTTGTTGCCCTCCTATGGCCCCCTCTATGTCTCCTGGTTTACTGGCCGGTCTCCTGGTAGCGTCACCAGCCTCTGGACCCTACGCTGACAGACACAGCAAACCTTCTTGCCACAGCTCGCATTGATGTGCCATCCTGGATGAGCTGCACTGTTATGACCTGGTGGTTAGGAGCACCCGACCTGATAGTTAAACTCATACAGGACGAGCTCTGGGATGTGGGAGCTCTGCTGACCGCAAGCCCTAATCCTATCGCACACACTAAAAATAGCCGTGGAGCGCTCCTGACGCTCCCTAGGCGCCTCGTCACAGCCTCAGAGCTAGCTAGCCCTAGAGAAGAAAATAAAGCCTACCTTGCCTCAGAGAAATTCCCCAAAGGAATAGGCAGCCCCCCACATATAATGACTGTGAGTAAAGATGAAAGTCACAAACGCAGAAATGAAATAGGTTTCAGCAAAGGGAGGCCAGACTTACTAAATAGACAGAGGATAGGAAAGGAATCTTTGCGGTCAGCACAAAAACCTACAAAAGACCACGCAGAGTGTGCAAAAGGGTCCTCCGCACCGACTCACGGTGCGGGGGATGCCACTCTGCATCCCAGAGCTTCCAGCTAGCAAGACAGACTCAGGATAACCAGCTGGACAAAGAAACAATGAGCAAAAATAACAATAAAGAACTTAGCTTCTGCAGGAGAAGACAGGTCACCAGGCAGATCCAGGAGCGAACTGAACCAATGCTAAAACATTGACAGCTGGCATGGAGTAACGATCTGAGTGGTGTTAAATAGAGAAGCCAACCAAAGGATAAACCACGTCACCTGTGTAAGGAACCTCAGAAGCAGCAGCTTCACTCATAGCCACCAGAGGGAGCCCATAGACAGAACTCGCCGAAGTACCATTCACGACCACAGGAGGGAGATCGACAACAGAATTGACAACAGTACCCCAGCATGAGGAGGGGTCACCGAACCCTCACCAGAGCCCCCAGGCCGATCAGGATGAGCCAAATGAAAGGCACGAACAAGATCGGCAGCATGAACATCAGAGGCAAAAACCCAGGAATTATCTTCTTGACCATAACCCTTCCACTTGACCAGGTACTGGAGTTTCCGTCTCGAAACACGAGAATCCAAAATCTTCTCCACCACATACTCCAACTCCCCCTCGACCAACACCGGGGCAGGAGGATCAACGGAGGGAACCATAGGCGCCACGTATCTCCGCAACAACGACCTATGGAACACATTATGGATGGCAAAAGAAGCTGGAAGGTCCAAACGAAATGACAGAGGATTAAGAACCTCAGAAATCTTATATGGTCCAATGAAACGAGGCTTAAACTTAGGAGAGGAAACCTTCATAGGAACGTGGCGAGATGACAACCAAACCAAATCCCCAACACGAAGTCGGGGACCAACACAATGCCGGCGGTTAGCGAAACATTGAGCTTTCTCCTGGGACAATGTCAAATTGTCCACCACATGAGTCCAAATCTGCTGCAACCTGTCCACCACCGCATCCACACCAGGACAGTCCGAAGGCTCAACCTGCCCTGAAGAGAAACGAGGATGGAAACCAGAATTGCAGAAAAAAGGAGAAACTAAAGTAGCCGAGCTGGCCCGATTATTAACCCCTTCATGACCCTGGGATTTTTCATTTTTCCGTGTTCATTTTTCACTCCCCTCCTTCCCAGAGCCATAACTTTTTTATTTTTCCGTGAATTTGGCCATGTGAGGGCTTATTTTTTGCGGGACGAGTTGTACTTTTGAAAGACATCATTGGTTTTAGCATGTCATGTACTAGAAAACGGGAAAACAATTCCAAGTGCGGTGAAATTGCAAAAAAAGTGCAATCCCACACTTGTTTTTTGTTTGGCTTTTTTGCTAGGTTCACTAAATGCTAAAACTGACTTGACATTATGATTCTCCAGGTCAGAACGAGTTCATAGACACCTAAGATGACTAGGTTATTTTTTATCTAAGTGGTGAAAAAAAATTCCAAACTTTGCTAAAAAAAAAAAAAAAAAAAAAATTTTTTGCCATTTTCCGATACTCGTAGCGTCTCCATTTTTCGTGATCTGGGGTCGGTTGAGAGCTTATTTTTTGCGTGCCGAGATGACGTTTTTAATGATAGCATTTTGGTGCAGATACGTTCTTTTGATCGCCCGTTATTGCATTTTAATGCAATGTCGCGGCGACCTAAAAAACGTAATTCTGGCGTTTCGAATTTTTTTCTCGCTACGCCGTTTAGCGATCAGGTTAATGCTTTTTTTAAATTGATAGATCGGGCGATTCTGAGCGCGGCGATACCAAATATGTGTAGATTTGATTTTTTTTTTATTGATTTATTTTGATTGGGGCGAAAGGGGGGTGATTTAAACTTTTATATTTTTTTTATTTTTTTCACATTTTTTTTACTTTTTTTTTTACTTTTGCCATGCTTCAATAGCCTCCATGGGAGGCTAGAAGCAGGCACAACGCGATCGGCTCTGCTACATAGCAGCGATCTGCTGATCGCTGCTATGTAGCAGAAATGAAGGTGTGCTGTGAGCGCCGACCACAGGGTGGCGCTCACAGCCACCGGTCATCAGTAACCATAGAGGTCTCAAGGACCTCTATGGTTACAATGGAGACGCATCACCGACCCCCGATCATGTGACGGGGGCCGGCGAGGACGTCATTTCCGGCCGCCCGGCCGGATGCGGTAGTTAAATGCCGCTGTCTGCGATTGACAGCGGCATTTAACTAGTTAATAGGTGCGGGCAGATCGCGATTCTGCCCGCACCTATTGCGGGCACATGTCAGCTGTTCAAAACAGCTGACATGTCCCGGCTTTGATGCGGGCTCACCGTGGAGCCCTGCATCAAAGCAGGGGATCTGACCTCGGACGTACTATCCCGTCCGAGGTCAGATAAGGGTTAAGGGCGAACTCAGCCAAAGGCAAGAAGGACACCCAATCATCCTGATCAGCAGAAACAAAGCATCTCAGATATATCTCCAAAGTCTGATTAGTTCGTTCGGTTTGGCCATTAGTCTGAGGATGGAAAGCCAAAGAAAAAGACAAATCAATGCCCATCTTAGCGCAAAAGGACCGCCAAAACCTGGAAAAACTGGGAACCTCTGTCCGAGACGATGTTCTCCGGAATGCCATGCAAACGAACCACATGCTGGAAAAACAATGGCACCAAATCAGAGGAGGAAGGCAGTTTAGATAAGGGTACCAAATTGACCATCTTAGAGAAGCGATCACAAACCACCCAAATGACCGACATCTTTTGAGAAACAGGGAGATCAGAAATAAAATCCATGGAAATATGCGTCCAGGGCCTCTTCGGAATCGGCAAGGGCAAAAGCAACCCACTGGCACGAGAACAGCAGGGCTTAGCCCGAGCACAAATCCCACAGGACTGCACAAAAGAACGCACATCCCGTGACAAAGAAGGCCACCAAAAAGATCTAGCCACCAAATCTCTGGTACCAAAGATTCCAGGATGACCAGCCAATACCGAACAATGAATCTCTGAGATAACTCTACCAGTCCATCTATCAGGGACAAACAGTTTCTCCGTAGGACAACAGTCAGGTCTATCAGCCTGAAACTTTTGCAGCACACGCCGCAAATCAGGGGAAATGGCAGACAAAATTACCCCTTCTTTAAGAATACCCGCCGGCTCCGGAACACCCGGAGAGTCAGGCACAAAACTCCTTGACAGGGCATCAGCCTTCACATTCTTAGATCCCGGAAGGTATGAAACCACAAAATCAAAACGGGAGAAAAAGAGCGACCATCGAGCCTGTCTAGGATTCAACCGTTTGGCAGACTCGAGATAAGTCAAATTCTTGTGATCCGTCAAGACCACCACGCGATGTTTAGCTCCTTCAAGCCAATGTCGCCACTCCTCGAATGCCCACTTCATGGCTAACAACTCCCGATTGCCCACATCATAATTGCGCTCAGCAGGCGAGAATTTTCTAGAAAAGAAGGCACAGGGTTTCAACACCGAGCAATCAGAACTTCTTTGCGACAAAACAGCCCCTGCTCCAATTTCAGAAGCATCAACCTCCACCTGAAAAGGGAGCAAAACATCTGGCTGGCACAACACAGGGGCAGAAGCAAAACGATGCTTCAACTCCTGAAAAGCCGCTACAGCCACAGAGGACCAATTGACCACATCAGCACCTTTCTTGGTCAAATCAGTCAACGGTTTAGCAATACTGGAAAAGTTAGCGATGAAGCGACGATAAAAATTAGCAAAGCCCAGGAACTTCTGCAAGCTCTTCACAGATGTCGGCTGAGTCCAATCGTAAATGGCCTGAACTTTAACAGGGTCCATCTCGATAGTAGAAGGGGAAAAAATGAAACCCAAAAATGAAACCTTCTGAACTCCAAAGAGACACTTTGAACCCTTCACAAACAAGGAATTTGCACGAAGGACATGGAACACCATTCTG
Source organism: Ranitomeya imitator (assembly GCF_032444005.1). Classification (NCBI taxonomy): domain Eukaryota; kingdom Metazoa; phylum Chordata; class Amphibia; order Anura; family Dendrobatidae; genus Ranitomeya; species Ranitomeya imitator. Next base: position 438,626,062 of record NC_091284.1, read on the forward strand.
ACCTGCTTCACATGAGACTCCCAATCATCCGAAAAGACCAAAATGTCATCCAAATATACAATCATAAATCTATCCAGGTACTCTCGGAAGATGTCATGCATAAAGGACTGAAACACAGATGGAGCATTAGAAAGCCCGAATGGCATAACCAGGTACTCAAAATGGCCCTCGGGCGTATTAAATGCTGTTTTCCATTCATCACCCTGTTTAATTCGCACAAGATTATACGCCCCTCGAAGATCTATCTTGGTGAACCAACTAGCCCCCTTAATCCGAGCAAATAAATCAGACAGCAGCGGCAAAGGATACTGAAATTTGACTGTGATCTTATTAAGAAGGCGGTAATCAATACAAGGTCTTAAAGAGCCATCCTTCTTGGCCACAAAAAAGAACCCTGCTCCCAATGGTGACGACGACGGACAAATATGACCCTTCTCCAAGGATTCCTTTATATAACTCCGCATAGCGGCGTGCTCTGGCACAGATAAATTAAACAGACGGCCCTTAGGAAACTTACTACCAGGAATCAAATTAATAGCAAAGTCGCAATCCCTATGAGGAGGTAGGGCACCAGATTTGGGCTCTTCAAATACATCCCGGTAATCTGATAAAAACTCAGGGACTTCAGAAGGAGTGGAAGGCGAAATTGACAGCAATGGAACATCACCATGTACCCCCTGACAACCCCAGCTGGACACAGACATAGATATCCAATACAACACTGGATTATGGACCTGTAGCCATGGCAACCCCAAAACGACCACATCATGCAGATTATGCAACACCAAAAAGCGAATATCCTCCTGATGTGCAGGAGCCATGCACATGGTCAATTGCGTCCAGTATTGAGGTTTATTCTTGGCCAAAGGCGTAGCATCAATTCCTCTCAATGGAATAGGATACTGCAAGGGCTCCAAGAAAAAACCACAGCGCCTGGCAAACTCCAAGTCCATCAAATTCAGGGCAGCGCCTGAATCCACAAATGCCATTACAGAATAGGACGACAGAGAGCAAATCAGTAGAGTTGAGCGACCTTGACCTTTTTAGAGTCGAGCCGGGTTTTGCGAAACCCGACTATGTCCAAAGTCGGGTCGAGTGAAATCGGCCGATTATGACGTAAAGTCGGGATCGACCGAAACACGAAACCCAATGCAAGTCAATGGGGCAGCATAGTCGGCAGTGAGTGGGGGCCGGGAAAACACCTAGAGTGCCCATTTTAATGTCAAAACCATCCATTCTTCTTAATGAAACTTGTCAAGCGTAATTTACCTTATAATAATTGGAAGGCATTTGAAATTGGGGGTCATTTGGCTAAAGTTGTGGGGGGTAGGGCTGGTTCAAGTAATTAGTGGGCCCAGGAAATCTGGACCACGTCACGGCAGTGGAGCAGGGAGAGGTAAGTATTTCAACTTTGCAAGTGCTGTGAACCTGAGCAAGCAGGGGGGGCCCACTCGTTGGCATTGGCACTGGCACAGGGCCCCTCAAAGTACAGCGGTGTGTTTGCACGGCGGGGGCGCCTCCCACCGGCAGCAACACTTTTGCGTACTATGAGAGGCCTTGTGCCAGTGACGTCGCCAACTAGTATTCCTCCCCCCACCTGATGAAGGAACCTGCACTTTCATCTGCACCTTCCTCTTTGTCCCCGTGTAAGGTGGTATGGTATGCGGGAAGAGCAACCTGACTTTCAGCAGGGTCACAATGTTTTTGTGTAGCGTGCACGGGGAATGTTGCGTTATGGGTCAATGTACCAGCAGACTCATCTATCACTGGCTGGGCAATGGGCACGATGAAGTGGAAACACAGATATAGGCCCAAAGAAGAAAGTGGGCTAAATGCAGTTCAAAATTGGTAACACAGGAATAACCAGGGGGCATTGCAGTGGAGGACAACTGGAATGAGAGGCTGACACAGAGAGTAGGGCCAAATCAGTAAGTAGTCGAAATGCAGTTCAAAATTGGCAACCGTAGTAAACAGGCGGCACAGCTTTGTTCAGTGGAGGAGAACAGCAAGGAGTGGCAGACACCGATAGTAGGCCCCAACCCAACTAGTAGGCCAAATGCAGTCTAACATTAACAACTACTTAACGAGAGGCTGAAAATGGAATTTCAGGACAGGAAACCAGGAGAACAGCAAGGAGTGGCAGACACCGATAGTAGGCCCCAAACCAACTAGTACGCCAAATGCAGTTGTTCCATTTAACCACAATTTAATGAGAGCCTGAAGATAGAAGCTCAGGAAAGGCAACCTGGGGAACACCTTGGAGTGTAACACACCATCTCTCTCCACCCCATACCCATTTTGTAGGCCTAATGCTGTGTACTTTTCTACAACTACTAAACGAGAGTCGGAAGACCGAAGCAATGGCAAGGAAACCTGGGGAACACCTTGGAGTGTAACACACCATCTCTCTCCACCCCATACCCAATTTGTAGGCCTAATGCAGCCTACTTTCCGACACCTACTAAACGAGAGCATGAAGATCGAAGCTCAGGAAAGGCAACCTGGGGAACACCTTGGAGTGTAACACACCATCTCTCTCCACCCCATACCCATTTTTTAGGCCTAATGCAGTGTACTTTTCTACAACTACTAAACGAGAGTCGGAAGACCGAAGCAATGGCAAGGAAACCTGGGGAACACCTTGGAGTGTAACACACCATCTCTCTCCACCCCATTCCCCATTTTTTAGGCCTAATGCAGCCTACTTTCCGACACCTACTAAACGAGAGCATGAAGATCGAAGCTCAGGAAAGGCAACCTGGGGAACACCTTGGAGTGTAACACAACCTCTCTCTACACCACGGAAGGGCTGATTCTTAGGAAGGAAGGCTGTTGTAAATAAGCATTGCGCGTCCGAGGGTGATTATATTCTTATTCGGTATCTACTCACCCTCGGACGCGCCATGCTTCTTGATTTGTAATTAATGTTTATTTGCAATGTGCTTTTGACTTACTCAATTATTTTTTTAATTATTGATTTTATTAAATTAATAGTTTAACATCTTATTGGAAATAATTTAAAGGAGACGCGACAGGACAACACTCGGTGGATGCCATATCTGTGTTAACAACTCCAAAAAACTTTCAGTTAACTTCTTGCAGGAGAAAGAAATTGTAGCTGTTGGACCTTTGTAGTACAGTTCCAGATATTTGTTGTGTGTTTGTTTTGATTGTTAAAATGTCTGCATTTGAGATCTCAACACGATCTTATTTTTTATAATCAAATTAATTTTTTAAATATTTTATTAGGTTGGTTCAAGGGGTACACGGGCCGCAGTAGACAGGTCAGTGGAGGCCTAGTGGAAGGAGGGACCGCAGATGCGCCACTGTTTCACCCATACACAATTAGTAGGCCTAATGCAGCGTAGTTTCCAACAGCTACTAAACGAGAGCCGGAAGATCGAAGCTCAGGAAAGGCAACCTGGGGAACACCTTGGAGTGCAACACACCATCTCTCTCCACCCCATACCCATTTTGTAGGCCTAATTCAGCGTACTTTTCTACAACTACTAAACGAGAGCATGAAGATCGAAGCTCAGGAAAGGCAACCTGGTGAAAACCTTGGAGTGTAACACAACCTGTCTCTACACCCCATACCAAATTTGTAGGCCTAATGCAGCGTAGTTTCCACCAACTACTAAACGAGAGCCGGAAGATCGAAGCTCATGAAAGGCAACCCGGGGAACACCTTGGAGTGTAACACAACCTCTCTCTACACCACGAAAGGGCTGATTCTTAGGAAGGAAGGCTGTTGTAAATAAGCATTGCGCGTCCGAGGGTGATTATATTCTTATTCGGTATCTACTCACCCTCGGACGCGCCATGCTTCTTGATTTGTAATTAATGTTTATTTGCAATGTGCTTTTGACTTACTCAATTATTTTTTTAATTATTGATTTTATTAAATTAATAGTTTAACATCTTATTGGAAATAATTTAAAGGAGACGCGACAGGACAACACTCGGTGGATGCCATATCTGTGTTAACAACTCCAAAAAAATTTCAGTTAACTTCTTGCAGGAGAAAGTAATTGTAGCTGTTGGACCTTTTTAGAACAGTTCCAGATTTTTGTTGTGTGTTTGTTTTTATTGTTAAAATGTCTGCATTTGAGATCTCAACACGATCTTATTTTTTATAATCAAATTAATTTTTTTTATATTTAATGATGTTGGTTCAAGGGGTACACGGGCAGCAATAGACAGGTCAGTGGAGGCCTAGTGGAAGGAGTAACGGCAGACAGGCATCAAAGGCCTAACATTGGGCTGGCTGTAGGCAAGTTAAAATTGGTTCCAGGGGAACACGGCCATCAGTGGCCTGGTCAGTGTAGTTGTAGTTGAAAGAACGGGACGCAGACAGGCTTCGAAGGCCTAACATAATAACATAGGGCTGGCTGTAGGCAAGTTAAAATTGGTTCCAGGGGAACACGGCCATCAGTGGCCTGGTCAGTGTAGTTGTAGTTGAAAGAACGGGACGCAGACAGGCTTCGAAGGCCTAACATAACAAACTTGGGCTGGCTGTAGGCACTTTTAAATTTGTTCCAGGGGTACATGGGCAGCAGTGTATGGTCAGTGGAAGTCTAGTGGAAGGAGTGACGGCAGACAGGCTTCGAAGGCCTAACATAACAAACTTGGGCTGGCTGTAGGCACTTTTAAATTGGTTCCAGGGGTACACGGGCAGCAGTGGTCTGGTCAGTGGAAGTCTAGTGGAAGGAGTGACCGCAGACAGGCTTCCAAGGCCTAACATAACAAACTTGGGCTGGCTGTAGGCACTTTTAAATTGGTTCCAGGGGTACACGGGCAGCAGTGGTCTGGTCAGTGGAAGTCTAGTGGAAGGAGTGACCGCAGACAGGCTTCGAAGGCCTAACATAACAAACTTGGGCTGGCTGTAGGCACTTTTAAATTGGTTCCAGGGGTACACGGGCAGCAGTGGTCTGGTCAGTGGAAGTCTAGTGGAAGGAGTGACCGCAGACAGGCTTCCAAGGCCTAACATAACAAACTTGGGCTGGCTGTAGGCACTTTTAAATTGGTTCCAGGGGTACACGGGCAGCAGTGGTCTGGTCAGTGGAAGTCTAGTGGAAGGAGTGACCGCAGACAGGCTTCCAAGGCCTAACATAACAAACTTGGGCTGGCTGTAGGCACTTTTAAATTGGTTCCAGGGGTACACGGGCAGCAGTGGTCTGGTCTGTGGAAGTCTAGTGGAAGGAGTGACCGCAGACAGGCTTCGAAGGCCTAACATAACAAACTTGGGCTGGCTGTAGGCACTTTTAAATTGGTTCCAGGGGTACACGGGCAGCAGTGGTCTGGTCAGTGGAAGTCTAGTGGAAGGAGTGACCGCAGACAGGCTTCGAAGGCCTAACATAACAAACTTGGGCTGGCTGTAGGCACTTTTAAATTGGTTCCAGGGGTACACGGGCAGCAGTGGTCTGGTCAGTGGAAGTCTAGTGGAAGGAGTGACCGCAGACAGGCTTCGAAGGCCTAACATAACAAAATTGGGCTGGCTGTAGGCACTTTTAAATTGGTTCCAGGGGTACATGGGCAGCAGTGTATGGTCAGTGGAAGTCTAGTGGAAGGAGTGACGGCAGACAGGCTTCGAAGGCCTAACATAACAAAATTGGGCTGACTGTAGGCACTTTTAAATTGGTTCCAGGGTAACACGGCCAGCAGTGGCCTGGTCAGTGTAGTAGTTGTAGAAAGAAGGGACCGCAGACAGGCTTCGAAGGCCTAACATAACAAAAATGTCAAAACAATGGTATTGTCAGTGCCAGGCATTGAAGGATGTCAGCGCCTAGACTACACATTGGTGAAGCTGTGAGAGATAATTTTGCTAGTGGTAGAGCACTGTTTGAGCTGGGGGGGGGAACTGTCTTGTGGCCGGCGGTACAGGCACAGGGCCCCTCATATTACAACGGTGTGTCTGACGTTGGGTGCGCACCACCACCGCCAGAGACACTTTATTGTACTATGAGGGACCCAGTGGCAGTGCCGTCAACCAAAAGCGGCCACACCCACCTCTTCAGACAAACAGCACTCTCAAGGGTCCAAGCGCAAAGTGGCGATAGCACGGCCCCGTGTGGGGAGTTTGGCCATTTCGTGAGGTGGAAACATGTCGTATGCTGGACAATCAGGTGAAGAAAATTACGAGATTGGAAAAGTCATTCAGAATAGTCCACAGGCAAGACCTTTTCATAGGAAAGCTAGGTGTCAGCCGGGCAGGGTGGGGCAAAAGATTTTGAAATCCAGTTGTGGTTCATTTTAATGAAGGTTAGATCATCTACATTTTGGGTAGCCAGACGAGTCCTTTTTTCTGTTAGTATTGAACCTGCAGCACTGAATACTCTTTCTGATAGGACACTAGCTGCCGGGCAAGCAAGCTCCTGCAATGCATATTCTGCCAATTCTGGCCAGGTGTCTAATTTGGATGCCCAGTAATCAAATGGGAATGACGGTTGAGGGAGAACGTCGATAAGGGATGAAAAATAGTTTGTAACCATACTGGACAAATGTTGTCTCCTGTCACTTTGAATTGATGCTGCAGTACCTGTCCTGTCTGCGGTCATAGAAAAATCACTCCACAACCTGGTCAGAAAACCCCTCTGGCCAACGCCACTTCTGATTTCTGCCCCTCTAACACCTCTGGTCTGCTGGCCCCTGGAGCTCGTGTGAGAACGATCACGGGCGCTGTGTGCAGGGAATGCCAGAAGCAAACGGTCAACAAGAGTTGATTGTTTTGTTGCTAATATTAGTTCCAAGTTCTCATGTGGCATAATATTTTGCAATTTGCCTTTATAGCGAGGATCAAGGAGGCAGGCCAACCAGTAATCGTCATCGTTCATCATTTTTGTAATGCGTGTGTCCCTTTTGAGGATACGCAAGGCATAATCCGCCATGTGGGCCAAAGTTCCCGTTGTCAAATCTGCGGTTGTGCTTGGTTGAGGGGCAGTTGCAGGCAAATCTACGTCACTTGTGTCCCTCAAAAAACCAGAACCCGGCCTTGCCACGCCACCAATTTCCCGTGCCCCCGGGAAAGCTTCCTCATTAAAAATATACTCATCCCCATCATCCTCCTCATCCTCCACCTCCTCTTCGCCCGGTACCTCGTCATGTACACTGCCCTGACCAGACAATCGCTGACTGTCATCAAGGCTTTCCTCTTCCTCTGGTGCAGACGCCTGATCCTTTATGTGCGTCAAACTTTGCATCAGCAGACGCATTAGGGGGATGCTCATGCTTATTATGGCGTTGTCTGCACTAACCAGCCGTGTGCATTCCTCAAAACACTGAAGGACTTGACACATGTCTTGAATCTTCGACCACTGCACACCTGACAACTCCATGTCTGCCATCCTACTGCCTGCCCGTGTATGTGTATCCTCCCACAAAAACATAACAGCCCGCCTCTGTTCGCACAGTCTCTGAAGCATGTGCAGTGTTGAGTTCCACCTTGTTGCAACGTCTATGATTAGGCGATGCTGGGGAAGGTTCAAAGAACGCTGATAGGTCTGCATACGGCTGGAGTGTACAGGCGAACGGCGGATATGTGCGCAAAGTCCACGCACTTTGAGGAGCAGGTCGGATAACCCCGGATAACTTTTCAGGAAGCACTGCACCACCAGGTTTAAGGTGTGAGCCAGGCAAGGAATGTGTTTCAGTTGGGAAAGGGAGATGGCAGCCATGAAATTCCTTCCGTTATCACTCACTACCTTGCCTGCCTCAAGATCTACAGTGCCCAGCCACGACTGCGTTTCTTGCTGCAAGAACTCGGACAGAACTTCCGCGGTGTGTCTATTGTCGCCCAAACACTTCATAGCCAATACAGCCTGCTGACGTTTGCCAGTAGCTGCCCCATAATGGGAGACCTGGTGTGCAACAGTGGCAGGTGCGGATGGAGTGTTTGTGCGACTGCGGTCTGTGGACGAGCTCTTGCTTCTGCAGGAGGACGAGGAGGAGGAGGGGGTGCGAACGGCTACAGACAACTGTTTACTAGACCGTGGGCTAGGCAGAACTGTCCCAAACTTGCTGTCCCCTGTGGACCCTGAATCCACCACATTTACCCAGTGTGCCGTGATGGACACGTAACGTCCCTGGCCATGCCTACTGGTCCATGCATCTGTTGTCAGGTGCACCTTTGTGCTCACAGATTGCCTGAGTGCATGGACGATGCGCTCTTTAACATGCTGGTGGAGGGCTGGGATGGCTTTTCTGGAAAAAAAGTGTCGACTGGGTAGCTCGTAGCGTGGTACAGCGTAGTCCATCAGGTCTTTGAAAGCTTCGCTTTCAACTAACCGGTAGGGCATCATCTCTAACGAGATTAGTCTAGCTATGTGGGCGTTCAAACCCTGTGTACGCGGATGCGAGGCTAAGTATTTCCTTTTTCTAACCATAGTCTCATGTAGGGTGAGCTGGACTGGAGAGCTGGAGATCGTGGAACTAGCGGGGGTGCCGGTGGACATGGCAGACTGAGAGACGGTGGGAGATGGTATTGTTGCCGCCGGTGCCCTAGATGCAGTGTTTCCTACTACGAAACTGGTGATTCCCTGACCCTGACTGCTTTGGCCTGGCAAAGATACCTGCACAGATACAGCAGGTGGTGCGCTAAATGGTGGTCCTACACTGCCGGAAGGGATGTTGCGTTGATGACTAGCTTCATTGGCCGAGGGTGCAACAACCTTAAGGGACGTTTGGTAGTTAGTCCAAGCTTTCAAATGCATGGTGGTTAAATGTCTATGCATGCAACTAGTATTGAGACTTTTCAGATTCTGACCTCTGCTTAAGGAAGTAGAACATTTTTGACAGATGACTTTGCGCTGATCAATTGGATGTTGTTTAAAAAAATGCCAGACTGCACTCTTTCTAGCATCGGATACCTTTTCAGGCATTGCAGACTGAGCTTTAACCGGATGGCCACGCTGTCCTCCACCAGGTTTTGGCTTTGCCACGCGTTTTGGGCAAGATACGGGCCCGGCAGATGGAACCTGTGGCGATGTTGATGCCTGCTGCGGCCCCTCCTCCTCCTCTGCTTCAGAACTGCTGCCGCCTGCACCCTGTTCCCCCAATGGCTGCAAATCGGGGTCAAGAACTGGGTCATCTAATAACTCTTCTTGTACCTCCTGCGCAACTTCGTCTGTGTCACCGTGTCGTTCGGTGGTATAGCGTTCGTGATGGGGCAACATAGTCTCATCAGGGTCTGATTCTTGATCAGCACCCTGCGAGGGCAATGTTGTGGTCTGAGTCAAAGGACCAGCATAGTAGTCTGGCTGTGGCTGTGCGTCAGTGCACTCCATGTCAGATTCAACTTGTAATGGGCATGGACTGTTAACTGCTTCACTTTCTAAGCCAGGGACGGTATGTGTAAAGAGCTCCATGGAGTAACCCGTTGTGTCGCCTGCTGCATTCTTCTCTGTTGTTGTTTTTGCTGAAGAGGACAAGGAAGTGACTTGTCCCTGACCGTGAACATCCACTAACGACGCGCTGCTTTTACTTTTACCAGTTTCACGAGAGGAGGCAAAAGAGCTAGAGGCTGAGTCAGCAAGATAAGCCAAAACTTGCTCTTGCTGCTCCGGCTTTAAAAGCGGTTTTCCTAATCCCAGAAAAGGGAGCGTTCGAGGCCTTGTGTAGCCGGACGACGAACCTGGCTCCACAGCTCCAGACTTAGGTGCAATATTTTTTTCCCCACGACCACCTGATGCTCCACCACTACCACTACCCTCATTACCAGCTGACAATGAACGCCCCCGGCCACGACCTCTTCCACTAGACTTCCTCATTGTTTTAAAAACGTAACCAAACTAACGTTATTTGTTGCAGTCACACAACTTACACGGTGAGCTATAACTTCAGTATGATTTAGCTACCCCTTTACAGGTTGGTGAGACCACAGCGAAAATCAGGCCCAATGTTACACACTCTGTTTTTGGTGGCTGCAAATTAGAGAGATGCCCCACACGCAGGACTGTCACTGAAGCACAAATGTTAATATTAATGTCACACTATTATTTTTTTTTTATTTTTATTTTTTTCAGGAACACTTTAGAAACCCCCCCAAAAAAAAATAATAGATTTTTGCAGGGAGAATTTAGAAAACAAATGTAACAAACTATATGCTTTCTATGGGCCACTGAGTGAGAGATGACGCACACAGGAATCAGGAGTGGCACACAAGCCCAGAGGCCAATATTTTTCTACCAATGATTGATGGAGTTATTTTCTCTGGTAGATTTTGGAACCCAAATCAAGGAAAAAAAATATAGGCTTTCTATGGACCACAATTGGAGAGAGAGAGAGAGAGATGGCACACCCAGGAGTCAAGACTGGCACACAAGCAGAAAGGCCAATATTAATCTCCCATTTTTTTTTTTTTCTTTTCAGGGAGACTTTAGAAAAAAAAATAATAAAAAAAATATGATTTTATCAGGAAGAATTTAGAAACCAAATAAAATAAAATTATTTTTTCAGGGAGAATTTATAAAACAAATAAAAACAAAAATAGGCGTTCTATGGCCCACTGACTGAGAGATGACGCACACAGGAGTCAGGAGTGGCACACAAGCCCAGAGGCCAATATTTTTCTACCAATGATTGATGTAGTTATTTTCTCTGGTAGATTTTGGAACCCAAATCAAGGAAAAAAAATATAGGCTTTCTATGGACCACAATTGGAGAGAGAGAGAGAGAGAGAGAGAGAGATGGCACACCCAGGAGTCAAGACTGGCACACAAGCAGAAAGGCCAATATTAATCTCCCACTGTTTTTTTTGTTTGTTTGTTTTTTTTTTTTTTCAGGGAGACTTTAGAAAAAAAAATAATAAAAAAAATATGATTTTATCAGGAAGAATTTGGAAACCAAATAAAATAAAATGATTTTTTCAGGGAGAATTTATAAAACAAATAAAACCAAAAATAGGCGTTCTATGGCCCACTGACTGAGAGATGACGCACACAGGAGTCAAGACTGGCACACAAGCAGAAAGGCCAATATTAATCTCCCACTGTTTTTTTTTTTTTTTTTTTTTTTTTTCAGGGAGACTTTAGAAAAAAAAAATAATAAAAAAAATATGATTTTATCAGGAAGAATTTAGAAACCAAATAAAATAAAATGATTTTTTCAGGGAGAATTTATAAAACTAATAAAACCAAAAATAGGCGTTCTATGGCCCACTGACTGAGAGAGAGAGAGAGATGGCACGCTTAGTACTGGCACACAAGCCCAAAGGGCAATATTAATCTCCCTTTTTTTTTCATGGAGAATTTCTAAAACCCAAAAAAAAAAAAAAAATAGGCTTTCTATGGCCCACTATTTGTGAGAGGGATGGGACGCTCAGGACTGGCACAGATGGCACGCTCAGGACTGGCACAGAAGCCCAGAGGCCAATATTAATCTCCCTTTTTTTCTGGGAGAATTTATAAAACCAAAAAAATATTTAAATAGGCTTTCTATGGCCCACTATTTGTGAGAGAGATGGCACGCTCAGGACTGGCACAGATGGCACGCTCACAACTGGCACACAAGCCCAGAGGCCAATATTAATCTCCCTTTTTTTCAGGGAGAATTTATAAAACCAAAAAAAAAATTAAATAGGCTTTCTATGGCCCACTATTTGTGAGAGAGATGGCACGCTCAGGACTGGCACAGATGGCACGCTCACAACTGGCACACAAGCCCAGAGGCCAATATTAATCTCCCTTTTTTCAGGGAAAATTTATAAAACCAAAAAAAAAATTAAATAGGCTTTCTATGGCCCACTATTTGTGAGAGAGATGGCACGCTCAGGACTGGCACAGATGGCACGCTCACAACTGGCACACAACCCCAGAGGCCAATATTAATCTCCCTTTTTTTCAGGGAGAATTTATAAAACCAAAAAAAAAAATTAAATAGGCTTTCTATGGCCCACTATTTGTGAGAGAGATGGCACGCTCAGGGCTGGCACAGATGGCACGCTCACAACTGGCACACAAGCCCAGAGGCCAATATTAATCTCCCTTTTTTCAGGGAAAATTTATAAAACCAAAAAAAAAATTAAATAGGCTTTCTATGGCCCACTATTTGTGAGAGAGATGGCACGCTCAGGACTGGCACAGATGGCACGCTCACAACTGGCACACAAGCCCAGAGGCCAATATTAATCTCCCTTTTTTTCAGGGAGAATTTATAAAACCAAAAAAAAAATTAAATAGGCTTTCTATGGCCCACTATTTGTGAGAGAGATGGCACGCTCAGGGCTGGCACAGATGGCACGCTCAGGACTGGCACACAAGCCCAGAGGCCAATATTAATCTCCCTTTTTTTCAGGGAGAATTTATAAAACCCAAAAAAAAATAAAATAGGCTTTCTATGGCCCACTATTTGTGAGAGAGATGGCACACTCAGGACTGGCACACAAGCCCAAAGGCCAATATTAATCTCCCACTGTATTTTTATCAGGGAGAATTTATACACCCCACAAAAAAAAATACAGAAAAATGAAAAGGCTTTCTATGGCCCACTATGTGAGAGAGATGGCACACACAGGGATGGCACTCTAGCAGAAATGCCAAATTGCCAATCTTAATCTCCCACCAAAAAAAAAACAAAAAAAACAGGGAATGTCCTACAATTACTATCTCCCTGCCTGCAGTAATCTCAGCCAGGTATGGCAGGCAGCTACTATCTCCCTGCCTGCAGTAATCTCAGCCAGGTATGGCAGGCAGCAATAAGGAGTGGACTGATGCACAAATGAAATAAAAAGTGTGGACAAACAAAAAAGATAGCTGTGCAGAAAGGAAGGAACAAGAGGATTTGTGCTTTGAAAAAAGCAGTTGGTTTGCACAGCGGCGTACACACAGCAATGCAGCTATCAGGGAGCCTTCTAGGGCAGCCCAATGAGCTACAGCGCTGAGGGGAAAAAAAAAAAAAATAACTTCCACTGTCCCTGCACACCGAGGGTGGTGTTGGACAGTGCAAATCGCTGCAGCACAAGCGGTTTTGTGGTTAATGGACCCTGCCTAACGCTATCCCTGCTTCTGACAAAGCGGCAGCAACCTCTCCCTAAGCTCAGATCAGCAGCAGTAAGATGGCGGTCGGCGGGAACGCCTCTTTATAGCCCCTGTGACGTCGCAGACAGCAAGCCAATCACTGCAATGCCCTTCTCTAAGATGGTGGGGACCAGGACCTATGTCATCACGCTGCCCACACTCTGCGTTTACCTTCATTCGCTGAGAAATGGCGCTTTTCGCGTCATTGAAACGCGACTTTGGCGCGAAAGTCGCGTACCGCATGGCCGACCCCGCACAGGGGTCGGATCGGGTTTCATGAAACCCCGACTTAGCCAAAAGTCGGCGACTTTTGAAAATGTTCGACCCGTTTCGCTCAACCCTACAAATCAGAGTAACGGACAAAAGAAATTTAGACTGTACCGTACCAATGGTGGCAGACCTAGCGAACCGCTTAGTGCGCTTAGGACAATCGGAGATAGCATGAGTGGATTCACCACAGTAAAAACACAGCCCATTCCGACGTCTGTGTTCTTGCCGTTCAGCTCTAGTCAAAGTCCTATCACATTGCATAGGCTCAGGCCTATGCTCAGAGAATACCGCCAGATGGTGCACAGCTTTGCGCTCACGCATGCGCCGATCGATCTGAATGGCCAAGGACATAGACTCATTCAGACCAGCAGGCGTGGGAAATCCCACCATGACATCCTTAAGGGCTTCAGAAAGACCCTTTCTGAAAATTGCCGCCAGGGCACATTCATTCCACTGAGTAAGCACAGACCACTTTCTAAACTTTTGACAGTACACCTCAGCTTCAGCCTGACCCTGACACAAAGCCAGCAAGATTTTCTCTGCCTGATCCACTGAATTTGGTTCATCATAAAGCAATCCAAGCGCCAGAAAAAACGCATCAACATCTCGCAATGCAGGATCTCCTGGCGCAAAGGGAAAATGCCCAGTCCTGAGGGTCACCACGCAACAAAGAAATTATGATTTTTACCTGTTGAACGGGGTCACCAGAGGAGCGGGGTTTCAAAGCTAGAAACAGTTTACAATTATTTTTGAAATTCAAGAATCTAGATCTATCCCCAGAAAATAAATCAGGAATAGGAATTCTAGGCTCTAACATAGGATTCTGAACCACAAAATCATGAATGTTTTGTATCCTTGCAGTGAGATGATCCACACAAGAGGATAGACCCTGAATGTCCATCTCTACACCTGTGTCCTGAACCACCCAAAGGTCTAGGGGAAAAGAAAGACAAAACACTGTGCAAAGAAAAAAAAATGGTCTCAGAAGTCCTCTTATCCCTCTATTGAGATGCATTAATACTTTGGGCCAGCTGTACTGTTATGACCTGGTGGTTAGGAGCACCCGACCTGATAGTTAAACTCATACAGGACGAGCTCTGGGATGTGGGAGCTCTGCTGACCGCAAGCCCTAATCCTATCGCACACACTAAAAATAGCCGTGGAGCGCTCCTGACGCTCCCTAGGCGCCTCCTCACAGCCTCAGAGCTAGCTAGCCCTAGAGAAGAAAATAAAGCCTACCTTGCCTCAGAGAAATTCCCCAAAGGAATAGGCAGCCCCCCACATATAATGACTGTGAGTAAAGATGAAAGTCACAAACGCAGAAATGAAATAGGTTTCAGCAAAGGGAGGCCAGACTTACTAAATAGAAAGAGGATAGGAAAGGAATCTTTGCGGTCAGCACAAAAACCTACAAAAGACCACGCAGAGTGTGCAAAAGGGTCCTCTGCACCGACTCACGGTGCGGGGGGTGCCACTCTGCATCCCAGAGCTTCCAGCTAGCAAGACAGACTCAGGATAACCAGCTGGACAAAGAAACAATGAGCAAAAATAACAATAAAGAACTTAGCTTCTGCAGGAGAAGACAGGTCACCAGGCAGATCCAGGAGCGAACTGAACCAATGCTAAAACATTGACAGCTGGCATGGAGTAACGATCTGAGTGGAGTTAAATAGAGAAGCCAACCAAAGGATAAACCACGTCACCTGTGTAAGGAACCTCAGAAGCAGCAGCTTCACTCATAGCCACCAGAGGGAGCCCATAGACAGAACTCGCCGAAGTACCATTCACGACCACAGGAGGGAGTTCGACAACAGAATTCACAACACTGCACTACCTGAGCCACTTGTGTGGGTTGTAGAGTCCGTCTCATGCTACCACGAGTGTGAAAGCAAAACCAACATTCAAAAGTGAGCGCAACATCAGCCAGAAAGCATTGGTACTGAGATGTGGTCTGTGGTCCCCACCTGCAGAACCACTGCTTTATCGAGGGTGTCTTGATAATTGACAATAATTTCCATCTGTTGGCTATTCCATTTGCACAACAGCATGTGAAATTGATTGTCAAAGTGTTGCTTCCTAAGTGGACAGTTTGATTTACTTGGAGTTCTGTTGTTTAAGTGTTCCCTTTACTTTTTTGAGCAGTGTGTGTGTGTGTGTATATATATATATATATATATATATATATATATATATATACACACTTTTTTTTTTTTACTTTTTTATACACTTTTTTACTTAGTCCAACTATGGGACTTTGACTTTCAACACTGATAGCAGTTATAAATCATAGCAATTCAGGAATTATCCCCCTCTACTCCTCCTTTTTCAGGTCTCATCTGGAATACTGTGTTCAGTTATGGGCACCACATTTTAAGGCTATGTGCACACGTTGCGGATTAGCCTCTGGAATTTTTTGTGCAGATTCTGCATCTCTTGGCAGAAAACGCAGGTGCGGATTTGATGCGTTTTTATGTGGATTTTGTGCGGATTTTCTGTGGATTTACTGCGGATTTTGTGTGGATTTCATGTGTTTTTACCTCTGTGGATTTCTATAATGGAACAGGTACAAAAACGCTGCAGATCCGCACAAAAGAAGGGACATGCTACTTCTTTTAATCCGCAGCGTTTCCGAGCGGAATTTTCCGCACAGAATTTTTTAAAATTGATTTACCGTATATACTCGAGTATAAGCCGACCCGAGTATAAGCCGACCCCCATAGATGTGCTATATAAAACTGTGCCATATAATGCTCTGCACCGTTCATTATTGCCCCATATATGTGCCATAGAAAGCTGTGATACCGGTATATATAATGCTGCGGCTGCTGCAATAAAAAAAAAAAAACACATACTCGCCTCTCTTGCTTGCAGCTCCTCAGCGTCCCGTCCCGGCGTCTCTCTGCACTGATGGTTCAGGCAGAGGGCGGCGCGCACACTATATGCGTCATCGCGCCCTCTGACCTGCACAGTCAGTGCGGAGAGACGCCGGGAAGATGGAGCGGCGCCCGGCGTGTGGAACGTGGACAGGTGAATATGAAATACTTACCTGCTCCCGGCGTCCCGCTCCTTCCCCCGGACAGCTGGTCTTCGGTGCCGCAGCCTTTTCCTCTATCAGCGGTCACCGTTACCACTCAGAGAAATGAATATGCGGCTCCACCCCTATGGGAGTGGAGTCCATATTCATTTCTCTAATGAGCGGTCCCACGTGACCGCTGAACAGGGGAAGAACTGCAGCACCCGGAGACCGTGGGACGGCAGGGGGAGCGCCAGGAGCCCCGGAAGCAGGTAAGTATGCCTCAGCTCTCTCCCCCTCACCCGCCGACCCCACCGCCGACCGTGACTCGAGTATAAGCCGAGAGGGGCACTTTCAGCCCAAAAATTTGGGCTGAAAATCTCGGCTTATACTTGAGTATATACGGTACATTGTACTGTAAATCACTTGCGGATCTGCAGCGTTTCTGCACGGTAAAAAAAAAAATGCTACGGATCCGCAGGAAATCTGCAACGTGTGCACATAGCCTAAAGAAGACATTGAAAAACTGGAGGAAGTTCAGAGAAGAGCAACCAGGATGGTGATCAGTCTGCAAACAATGTCCTATGACAAACGGTTAAAGGATCTGGGAATGTTTAGCTTGCAAAAAAGAAGGCTAAGAGGAGACTTAATAGCTGTCTACAAATATCTGAAGGAATGTCACAGTGTATAGGGATCATCTTTATTCTCATTTGCACATGGAAACACAAGAAGCAATGGAATTAATCTGAAAGGGAGAAGAAACAGATTACCGGTATATATTAGAAAAAAACTTTTTGGTAGTGAGGGTGATCAATGAGTGGATCAGGCTGCTACGAGAGGTAGTGAGTTCTCATTTAATGGAAGTCTGCAAACAGAGGCTGGACAGACATCTGTCTGAGATGGTTTAGTGAATACTGCATTCAGCATGGGGTTGGACATAATGAACCTGGAGGTCCCTCTCAACTCCAACATTGATTCTAACCTATGATTCTGTCAGTGCTGCACTGAAATAAGTTAGTTAGATCACGCACTGCGCATGATTGAACTAAAACCTAGAGCTTTGCGAGACAGATGTCGTCATGATGACATCGGGTCACCAAGGCAACAATCAATGATGAAGATATCATCGCGGGGCACCAATCGGAGGGCACAGGAGGCTCCCTCCATCTGCCGTCTAAATACTGTGATTGATATCGATCCCAGCATTTAGGAGGTCAAACTGCCGGGAGTGGTGTGGGCACCGCTCCTAGCAGTGTTGGTCAGTACTTACTGAGCTAGATGTATGGAAACGTCCAAGGTCGTGAAGGGGTTAACATGTTAAATGCTGCTGTCAATCTCAGAGTTGCATTTAACTTGCACAAACCTAAGACTATTGGCACCACTGTCACATGATTGCGGGGCACTGATGGGTTATCATGACAACCAGGGGGGCTGCAGAAGACCCCTGTGCTTAACATAGCAGATCTCCTATGAACGCCGGCCCGTGGCGGCCAGTGTTCATAACAGATGATCATTTCTGCTACACGTAGCAGTGCTTTGTGATATGCGTAGCACAAGCGATCGGAGTATCGCAGCTTCAAGTCTGCTAAGGGAACTATTAAAACAAGTAAAAAGTAGAAAAAAAAGTTTTAAAAGACATAAAAAAATATTGATGTTCAAATCACCCCCCTTTACACCATTCACAATAAAAGAATAATAATAATAATAATAAAAAAGTACACGTGTTTAGTATCGCTGCCTTTATTGCTGATTAAACTAAATTAATCCGATCGGTAAATGGCACAACAGAGAAAAAAATGAAACCGCCAGAATTTTTTTTTTTGTCGCCGCAACATTGCAACAAAATGCAATAACAGGAAATCCAAATATCACATCTACCCCAAAATGGTATAAGCTCAGCGAGCATAAACTAAGCCCTCACCCAGCCTGAGATCCTATGGGTCTCGGAAAATGGTGCCATTTTCTTTTCTAACAAACTGGTTTTTTTACCACTTAAATAAAAATGTATAAATGTTTGGTATCTGCGTACTTGTAATGGCCTAGAGAATCATAATGGCAGGTCATTTACTGAGCATGGTAAAATAAAAAAATGTGGAATTTCAATTTCACCGCACTTGAAATTTTTTTGCCCTTTTTCCAGTGCACTTTATGGTAAAATAAATGGGATTGTTCAAAAGTACAACTCATCCCGCAAAAAATAAGCCCTTATACTGCCATATTAACCCCTTGATGACCGCCGATACGCCTTTCAATCGCGGCAGTTAAGGGTACTTTTTTCTCAGCGTCGCTTTTTAATGGTGCTAGGAAATAAGGTTATAGCACCCCTCAGCGTCAGATATTCTCTGGGGTCTCAGCTACTGGGGATAGCTTACACCCCAAAGAACATGATATGTATTGGATTTTACCGACCCCAGTGCTGTAATCACCATTATTCACGGAATAACGGCGACTGTAAAAAAAAAAAAAAGTCTGATTTCCCATTTAATTTCTCCTCTGATATGATCTCGCACATTAGAGGAGAGAAATGGGGTCCCCCGAGCCCCCCTCGGTACCTCCGGTGTTCCTGGACCCTCCTGCATCCCCTGGTCCATTTCCCCCAGCGTCTTTTTCCGGGAAGAAAATGGCGGGCGCATGTGCAGTGCACCCGCTGAAATCTGCAGGCTGGCACCCAGCAACAATATGAAATGTTTCCTACTGGTTAATTTTGATCACTGTGATAGACCCTATCACAATTATCAAAATAATAAAGTAGATCAACCCCCTTATTCACCCCCTTAGTTAGGTAAAAATAATAAAATAAAAAAATGTATTTATTTCCATTTTTCAATTAGGGTTAGGGTTGGGATAGGGTTGGGGCTAGGGTTAGGTTTGTAGCTAGGGTTATGGTTGAGATTAAGGTTAGGGTTGGAGTTAAAATTGTGGGGTCTCCAAACGCGACTTGGCGCTCACCATTGATTCCAGACAATTTTGTGTTCAAAAAGTCAAACAATGCTCCCTCCCTTCTGAGCCCTGCCATGCACCCAAACAGTAGCTTTCCCCCACATACGGGGTATTGGTGTACTCAGGAGAAAATTGACCACAAAATTTCTTGTGCAATTTCTCCTGATACCCTTGTTAGGCCGGAGTCACACTACCGTAGAGTACGGACGAGTGCTATGCACTAAAAAAAAATCGCATAGCACTCGGACCAGTGTTAATCTATGGGGAAACTCAGATCACCGTTTTTTTTCTCGGGCATATTCAGCATGCGAGTGAAGTCGCAGTATGCTGCGATTTTACGCATATATCGGCTGAGTCTCGCCAATGCAAGTCTATGGGTGCGAGAAAAAAAATTGCACACCATAAGGACCATCAGTGTGACTTGCGAGAAATACGCACACATTTTCCTCATTTCAGCCCATTGAGCCATTAAATTCAATGAGGAAAAGCAGTGAGAAATGTAAAGCCATACACATGTCATAAGGATCCTCAGATGTGAGAAAATCGCATCCTCGCATTGAAAACGGATTACATATGGATGATCATACAGAGAACACTTGTGCGATTCTCAGCAGAAAAAAATCGGATCGATTTTTTATACGTTGTGTCTGACTTAAAATAAAAAAATTGCTTCCAAAGTAATTTTTTTGCGAAAAAAGTAAAAATGTTCATTTTTTCCTTCCATATTGCTTTAGTTTTTGTGAAGCACCTGAAGGGTTAATAACTTCTTGAATATGGTTTTTCGCACCTTGAGTAGTGCAGTTTTTAGAATGGTGTCACTATTGGATATTTTTTGTTATATTGATCCCCCAAACTCGCTTCAAATGTGAGGTGGTCCCTAAAGAAAATGGTTTCATAAATTCTGTTGGAAAAAATTAGAAACAGCTGGTCAACTTTTAACTCGTATAACGTTCTAATAAAAAAAAATTATGTTTCCAAAATTTTGCTGATGTAAAGTTGACATGTGGTAAATGTTACTTATTAACTATTTTCTGTAACCTAGCTCTCGGATTTAACCCCTTTACCATATATCGGCTCATCAGGAGGGCGTTAAACTAGAAGAAGAGGGGACGGGAAGAAAAACATTAGACTTGAACAAAGAAGACCCAGGAAAACAAACTCAGATGGGAGGTAAGAACATTTCTAAAACAATCCACAGCGAGGAGATTGGAACAAAACAAAATCCTCTAAACTGCATGCTCGCAAACGCCAGAAGCCTGACAAACAAGATGGAAGAACTAGAAGCAGAAATATCTACAGGTAACTTTGACATAGTGGGAATAACCGAGACATGGTTAGATGAAAGCTATGACTGGGCAGTTAACTTACAGGGTCACAGTCTGTTTAGAAAGGATCGTAAAAATCGGAGAGGAGGAGGGGTTTGTCTCTATGTAAAGTCTTGTCTAAAGTCCACTTTAAGGGAGGATATTAGCGAAGGAAATGAGGATGTCGAGTCCATATGGGTCGAAATTCATGGAGGGAAAAATGGTAACAAAATTCTCATTGGGGTCTGTTACAAATCCCCAAATATAACAGAAACCATGGAAAGTCTACTTCTAAAGCAGATAGATGAAGCTGCAACCCATAATGAGGTCCTGGTTATGGGGGACTTTAACTACCCGGATATTAATTGGGAAACAGAAACCTGTGAAACCCATAAAGGCAACAGGTTTCTGCTAATAACCAAGAAAAATTATCTTTCACAATTGGTGCAGAATCCAACCAGAGGAGCAGCACTTTTAGACCTAATACTATCTAATAGACCTGACAGAATAACAAATCTGCAGGTGGTCGGGCATCTAGGAAATAGCGACCACAATATTGTACAGTTTCACCTGTCTTTCACTAGGGGGACTTGTCAGGGAGTCGCAAAAACACTGAACTTTAGGAAGGCAAAGTTTGACCAGCTTAGAGATGCCCTTAATCTGGTAGACTGGGACAATATCCTCAGAAATAAGAATACAGATAATAAATGGAAAATGTTTAAGAACATCCTAAATAGGCACTGTAAGCGGTTTATACCTTGTGGGAATAAAAGGACTAGAAATAGGAAAAACCCAATGTGGCTAAACAAAGAAGTAAGACAGGCAATTAACAGTAAAAAGAAAGCATTTGCACTACTAAAGCAGGATGGCACCATTGAAGCTCTAAAAAACTATAGGGAGAAAAATACTTTATCTAAAAAACTAATTAAAGCTGCCAAAAAGGAAACAGAGAAGCACATTGCTAAGGAGAGTAAAACTAATCCCAAACTGTTCTTCAACTATATCAATAGTAAAAGAATAAAAACTGAAAATGTAGGCCCCTTAAAAAATAGTGAGGAAAGAATGGTTGTAGATGACGAGGAAAAAGCTAACATATTAAACACCTTCTTCTCCACGGTATTCACGGTGGAAAATGAAATGCTAGGTGAAATCCCAAGAAACAATGAAAACCCTATATTAAGGGTCACCAATCTAACCCAAGAAGAGGTGCGAAACCGGCTAAATAAGATTAAAATAGATAAATCTCCGGGTCCGGATGGCATACACCCACGAGTACTAAGAGAACTAAGTAATGTAATAGATAAACCATTATTTCTTATTTTTAGGGACTCTATAGCGACAGGGTCTGTTCCGCAGGACTGGCGCATAGCAAATGTGGTGCCAATATTCAAAAAGGGCTCTAAAAGTGAACCTGGAAATTATAGGCCAGTAAGTCTAACCTCTATTGTTGGTAAAATATTTGAAGGGTTTCTGAGGGATGTTATTCTGGATTATCTCAATGAGAATAACTGTTTAACTCCATATCAGCATGGGTTTATGAGAAATCGCTCCTGTCAAACCAATCTAATCAGTTTTTATGAAGAGGTAAGCTATAGGCTGGACCACGGTGAGTCATTGGACGTGGTATATCTCGATTTTTCCAAAGCGTTTGATACCGTGCCGCACAAGAGGTTGGTACACAAAATGAGAATGCTTGGTCTGGGGGAAAATGTATGTAAATGGGTTAGTAACTGGCTTAGTGATAGAAAGCAGAGGGTGGTAATAAATGGTATAGTCTCTAACTGGGTCGCTGTGACCAGTGGGGTACCGCAGGGGTCAGTATTGGGACCTGTTCTCTTCAACATATTCATTAATGATCTGGTAGAAGGTTTACACAGTAAAATATCGATATTTGCAGATGATACAAAACTATGTAAAGCAGTTAATACAAGAGAAGATAGTATTCTGCTACAGATGGATCTGGATAAGTTGGAAACTTGGGCTGAAAGGTGGCAGATGAGGTTTAACAATGATAAATGTAAGGTTATACACATGGGAAGAAGGAATCAATATCACCATTACACACTGAATGGGAAACCACTGGGTAAATCTGACAGGGAGAAGGACTTGGGGATCCTAGTTAATGATAAACTTACCTGGAGCAGCCAGTGCCAGGCAGCAGCTGCCAAGGCAAACAGGATCATGGGGTGCATTAAAAGAGGTCTGGATACACATGATGAGAGCATTATACTGCCTCTGTACAAATCCCTAGTTAGACCGCACATGGAGTACTGTGTCCAGTTTTGGGCACCGGTGCTCAGGAAGGATATAATGGAACTAGAGAGAGTACAAAGGAGGGCAACAAAATTAATAAAGGGGATGGGAGAACTACAATACCCAGATAGATTAGCGAAATTAGGATTATTTAGTCTAGAAAAAAGACGACTGAGGGGCGATCTAATAGCCATGTATAAGTATATAAGGGGACAATACAAATATCTCGCTGAGGATCTGTTTATACCAAGGAAGGTGACGGGCACAAGGGGGCATTCTTTGCGTCTGGAGGAGAGAAGGTTTTTCCACCAACATAGAAGAGGATTCTTTACTGTTAGGGCAGTGAGAATCTGGAATTGCTTGCCTGAGGAGGTGGTGATGGCGAACTCAGTCGAGGGGTTCAAGAGAGGCCTGGATGTCTTCCTGGAGCAGAACAATATTGTATCATACAATTATTAGGTTCTGTAGAATGACGTAGATCTGGGGATTTATTATGATCGAA
Organism: Ranitomeya imitator; assembly: GCF_032444005.1. Taxonomy (NCBI): domain Eukaryota; kingdom Metazoa; phylum Chordata; class Amphibia; order Anura; family Dendrobatidae; genus Ranitomeya; species Ranitomeya imitator. The sequence goes on from NC_091284.1 coordinate 438,649,354, forward strand.
TATAGGCTGAACTGGATGGACAAATGTCTTTTTTCGGCCTTACTAACTATGTTACTATGTTACTATGTTACCAACGAGGGTGGTTTGTATGTTAATGACTGGTCAGAATTGTAAAAATTGGCCCGCTGTCCCTTTATGAGGTAACATTTTTGGAAAGCTTCAACGGATCCCGGTGATTCTGAGAATGTTTTTTCGTGACATATTGTACTTCATGATAGTGGTAAAATTTATTTGATATGACTTGCGATAATTTGTGAAAAAAATTGAAATTTGGCGAAAATTCTTCCCTGGTGCCGTCCGTGTGTTACTGATGTGTATTATACATATAGACATTGACATCTCCAGTACCAGAAATATCAGGACATGTGAAAGAGGCCTTATAGCGGGTTTTTAAGGTTGGCTGCTGTCACACACTAAAAGACGCTTTTTATTGCAAAAAAATAGTTTTTGCATCACCACATTTTGAGAGCTATAATTTTTCTATATTTTGGCCCAGAGTCATGTGAAGTCTCGTTTTCGCAGAATGAGTTGACATTTTTATTGGTCCCATTTTTGGGCAAATAACATTTTTTGGTCGCTTTCTATTTTGATATTTGGGAGGCAGAATAAACAAAAATCAGCAATTCATGAATTTCTTTTGGGGGGGGGGCGTTTACATAGTTCCACGTTTGGTAAAATTGATAAAGCAGTTTTATTCTTCGGGTCACTACGACAGCGATACCTCATTTATATCTTTTTTATGTTTTGGCGCTTTTATACAATAAAAAATATTTTATGGAAAAAATTATTTTTGCATCACTTTATTCTAAGAACTATAACTTTTTTATTTATTCGCTGATGGAGCTGTATGGCAGCTTGTTTTTTGCGTGGCAAGATGACGTTTTCAGCAGTACCATGGTTATTTATATCTATATTTTTTATTGTGTGCTATTCCACTTTTTGTTTGGCGGTATGATGATAAAGCATTATTTTTTGCCTTTTTTTTTTATGGTGTTCACTAAAGGGGTTAACTGGTGGGACAGTTTTATAGGTTGTGTTGTTGCGTACGTGGCGATACCAAATATGTGAACTTTTATTGTTAAGATTTTTTTTCATTAAAATATTTATTTAGAGATAGAATAAATATTGATATTTTTATTATTTTTGATTTTAAAAAATATATATATTTTTACAATTATTTTAATTTTTTTTTTACTTTTTTCTAACTTTTTTACTTTGTCCCTCTATGGGACAATCCATTTTTGCAGGCTGATCACTTCTATAGTTTGCAGATGAAGCAGCATCGGCAAGCCATAGAAGCTTTCAGCGCTTCTCTGACAGGGAGACTTGGTGATCATGCACTGCGCATGATTACCAAGTTTCCTAGCTCTGGTGACCCGAATGTCATCATGATGACATTGGGTCACCATGGCAACGATCGGAAGCCCGCATCATGCCACGGGGTCTCCGATCCAAAGGCAGAGGGGCTGTCAGCCCATGTGTCGGCTTCTGGAATGCTGCGATTCGAGTTCGATCGCAGTATTTTGGGGGTTAAAGTGTCGGGAGCGGTCTATGACCGCCCCTGGCACCTAGTGCCGGGTGTCAACTGTCAGAATCAGCTGACACTCGGTGGCGCGATCGGCCGCGCACTCCCCCCTTGATCGCGGCCGATCGCTCAGATGTACTGTTCCGTCCATGGTCAAAATGGCCGAGGTCACATTGACTGAATAGTACGTCTGATGTCAGAAAGAGATTAAGGCTATAAAAACTAAAAGTTTGAAAATTGCTAAATTTTCAAAATTTTTTGCCAAATTTCCTTTTTTTTCATACATAAACGCAAAGTTATATCAAAGAAATTTTACCACTAACATAGATTACAATATGTCACGAAAAAAAGGTGTCAGAATCAGTGGGATACGTTGAAGCGTTCCAGAGCTATAACCTCATAAAGTGATAGTGGTCAGAATTGTAAAAATTGGCTTGGCTCTGTCACTAAGGGATTAATAAAAAAATAATAAAAAAAGTTTCGGCTCTGGGAAGAAGGGGAGCAAAATATGAAAATACAAGATCCCATGGTCGTGAAGGGGTTAAAGCGAATTATGTAGAAATAAAGAACATAGATGAAGGTTTCAAGCTGCCTCATGCCAATGTGAAAATAAAATGGCATAATTCTTAAGTACAACCCTATGCATACAATGTACAAAATGTAGGTGCGGTTAAAAAACCTTTGAGAAAGGATACCTGAGAGGGTTTGAAAGCGTTGCCTTGAGGTCACTATGTTGGTCCATTTTTTTGCAACTAACTTTTAAAAATTCAAAGATAAACCTTTGGATTTTATGAAGATGGAATACTTTTTTTAATGGACTGCACATGGAGCCAGGCGCTTTTCCTTGCTTCTGCACGCCGAGTGCAGCTATAGGTGTGCTGGTTTCAAATCTTTCTTCACACTGCTTAAAAAATGACAGACAAAACTACATTTTGAAAGTCAACATTTTCCCCTTTCTCAGGCAGGATTGGAGGGATTTACCAAAGTAGAACGTTAATTTTTTTTTTTATTATTTGTGTGGGGTTTTTTTTTTTTAAGAAAAAAAACACTTCATTTTGATCAAACACCTCCTTCTATATATGGCCACCATGCTTTCCTTATTTTTGGAAATGTAACTGTAACAGAATTTTCCATGTACTAATGTTTATTAACCCCTTTACCCCCAAGGGTGGTTTGCACGTTATGGACCGGGCCAATTTTTACAATTCTGACCACTGTCCCTTTATGAGGTTATAACTCTGAAACGCTTCAACGGATCTTAGCGATTCTGAGACTGTTTTCTTGTAACATATTGTACTTCATGATAGCGCTAAAATTTCTTCGATATAACTTGCGTTTATTTGTGAAAAAAACGGAAATTTGGCGAAAATTTTGAAAATTTCACAATTTTCCAACTTTGAATTGTTATTCTGTTAAACCAGAGAGTTATGTGACACAATATAGTTAATAAATAACATTTCCCACATGTCTACTTTACATCAGCACAATTTTTGAAACAAACTTTTTTTTTTCAAGGAAGTTATAAGGGTTAAAATTTGACCAGCAATTTCTCATTTTTACAACCAAATTTACAAAACCATTTTTTTTAGGGACCACCTCACATTTGAAGTCATTTTGAGGGGTCTATATGGCTGAAAATACCCAAAAGTGACACCATTCTAAAAACTGCACCCCTCAAGGTGCTCAAAACCACATTCAAGAAGTTTATTAACCCTTCAGGTGATTCACAGCAGCAGAAGCAAAATGGAAGGAAAAAATTAACATTTTACTTTTTAGTCACAAAAATGATCTTTCAGCAATAATCTTTTTAATTTCCCAATGGTAAAAAGAGAAAATGGACCTCAAAAGTTGTTGTCCAATTTATCCTGAGTACGCTGATACCCCACATGTGAGGGGGAACCACTTTTTGGGCGCATGGCAGGGCTCAGAAGGAAAGGAGCGCCGTTTGACTTTTTCAAGCTAAATTTGGCTGGAATTGAGATCGGACGCCATGTCGCGTTTGGCGACCCCCTGATGTGCCTAAACAGTGGAAACCCCCCACAAGTGACCCCATTTTGGAAACTAGACCCCCTAAGGAACTTACAGTGGGGCAAAAAAGTATTTAGTCAGTCAGCAATAGTGCAAGTTCCACCACTTAAAAAGATGAGAGGCGTCTGTAATTTACATCATAGGTAGACCTCAACTATGGGAGACAAACTGAGAAAAAAAATCCAGAAAATCACATTGTCTGTTTTTTTAACATTTTATTTGCATATTATGGTGGAAAATAAGTATTTGGTCAGAAACAAAATTTAATCTCAATACTTTGTAATATATCCTTTGTTGACAATGAAAGAGGTCAAACGTTTTCTGTAAGTCTTCACAAGGTTGCCACACACTGTTGTTGGTATGTTGGCCCATTCCTCCATGCAGATCTCCTCTAGAGCAGTGATGTTTTTGGCTTTTCGCTTGGCAACACAGACTTTCAACTCCCTCCAAAGGTTTTCTATAGGGTTGAGATCTGGAGACTGGCTAGGCCACTCCAGGACCTTGAAATGCTTCTTACGAAGCCACTCCTTCGTTGCCCTGGCGGTGTGCTTTGGATCATTGTCATGTTGAAAGACCCAGCCACGTTTCATCTTCAATGCCCTTGCTGATGGAAGGAGGTTTGCACTCAAAATATCACAATACATGGCCCCATTCATTCATTCATGTACCCAGATCAGTCGTCCTGGCCCCTTTGCAGAGAAACAGCCCCAAAGCATGATGTTTCCACCACCATGCTTTACAGTAGGTATGGTGTTTGATGGATGCAACTCAGTATTCTTTTTCCTCCAAACACGACAAGTTGTGTTTCTACCAAACAGTTCCAGTTTGGTTTCATCAGACCATAGGACATTCTCCCAAAACTCCTCTGGATCATCCAAATGCTCTCTAGCAAACTTCAGACGGGCCCGGACATGTACTGGCTTAAGCAGTGGGACACGTCTGGCACTGCAGGATCTGAGTCCATGGTGGCGTAGTGTGTTATTTATGGTAGGCCTTGTTACATTGGTCCCAGCTCTCTGCAGTTCATTCACTAGGTCCCCCCGCGTGGTTCTGGGATTTTTGCTCACCGTTCTTGTGATCATTCTGACCCCACGGGGTGGGATTTTGCGTGGAGCCCCAGATCGAGGGAGATTATCAGTGGTCTTGTATGTCTTCCATTTTCTAATTATTGCTCCCACTGTTGATTTCTTCACTCCAAGCTGGTTGGCTATTGCAGATTCAGTCTTCCCAGCCTGGTGCAGGGCTACAATTTTGTTTCTGGTGTCCTTTAACAGCTCTTTGGTCTTCACCATAGTGGAGTTTGGAGTCAGACTGTTTGAGGGTGTGCACAGGTGTCTTTTTATACTGATAACAAGTTTAAACAGGTGCCATTACTACAGGTAATGAGTGGAGGAAAGAGGAGACTCTTAAAGAAGAAGTTACAGGTCTGTGAGAGCCAGAAATCTTGATTGTTTGTTTCTGACCAAATACTTATTTTCCACCATAATATGCAAATAAAATGATAAAAAACAGACAATGTGATTTTCTGTTTTTTTTTTTTTCTCAGTTTGTCTCCCATAGTTGAGGTCTACCTATGATGTAAATTACAGACGCCTCTCATCTTTTTAAGTGGTGGAACTTGCACTATTGCTGACTGACTAAATACTTTTTTGCCCCACTGTATCTAGATGTGTCATGAGCACTTTTATCCCCCAAGTGCTTCACGAAAGTTTATAACGCCCGGGCGTGAAAAAAAAAATTCCTATTTTTTCCACAAACATGATCGTTTAGTCCCCAATTTTTTATTTTCTCAAGGGTAAAAGGAGAAATTGGACCCCAAAAGTTGTTGTCCAATTTGTCCTGAGTACGCTGATACCCCATATGTGGGGGGGACCACTGTTTGGGCGCATGGCAGGGCTCAGAAGGAAAGGAGCGCCGTTTGACTTTTTCAAGCAAATTTGGCTGGAATTGAGATCGGACGCCATGTCGCGTTTGGCGACCCCCTGATGTGCCTAAACAGTGGAAACCCCCCACAAGTGACCCCATTTTGGAAACTAGACCCCCTAAGGAACTTATCTAGATATGTCATGAGCACTTTTATCCCCCAAGTGCTTCACGAAAGTTTATAACGCCCGGGCGTGAAAAAAAACATTCCTATTTTTTCCACAAACATGATCGTTTAGTCCCCAATTTTTTATTTTCTCAAGGGTAAAAGGAGAAATTGGACCCCAAAAGTTGTTGTCCAATTTGTCCTGAGTACGCTGATACCCCATATGTGGGGGGGGGGGGGGGGACCACTGTTTGGGCGCATGGCAGGGCTCAGAAGGAAAGGAGCGCCGTTTGACTTTTTCAAGCTAAATTTGGCTGGAATTGAGATCGGACGCCATGTCGCGTTTGGCGACCCCCTGATGTGCCTAAACAGTGGAAACCCCCCACAAGTGACCCCATTTTGGAAACTAGACCCCCTAAGGAACTTATCTAGATGTATCATGCGCACTTTTATCCCCCAAGTGCTTCACGAAAGTTTATAACGCCCGGGCGTGAAAAAAAAAATTCCTATTTTTTCCACAAACATGATCGTTTAGTCCCCAATTTTTTATTTTCTCAAGGGTAAAAGGAGAAATTGGACCCCAAAAGTTGTTGTCCAATTTGTCCTGAGTACGCTGATACCCCATATGTGGGGGGGGGGGGACCACTGTTTGGGCGCATGGCAGGGCTCAGAAGGAAAGGAGCGCCGTTTGACTTTTTCAAGCTAAATTTGGCTGGAATTGAGATCGGACGCCATGTCGCGTTTGGCGACCCCCTGATGTGCCTAAACAGTGGAAACCCCCCACAAGTGACCCCATTTTGGAAACTAGACCCCCTAAGGAACTTATCTAGATGTGTCATGAGCACTTTTATCCCCCAAGTGCTTCACGAAGGTTTAAAACGCCCGGGCGTGAAAAAAAAAATTCCTAGTTTTTCCACAAACATGATCGTTTAGTATCCAATTTTTTATTTTCTCAAGGGTAAAAGGAGAAATTGGACCCCAAAAGTTGTTGTCCAATTTGTCCTGAGTACGCTGATACCCCATATGTGGGGGGGGGGACCACTGTTTGGGCGCATGGCAGGGCTCAGAAGGAAAGGAGCGCCGTTTGACTTTTTCAAGCTAAATTTGGCTGGAATTGAGATCGGACGCCATGTCGCGTTTGGCGACCCCCTGATGTGCCTAAACAGTGGAAACCCCCCACAAGTGACCCCATTTTGGAAACTAGACCCCCTAAGGAACTTATCTAGATGTGTCATGAGCACTTTTATCCCCCAAGTGCTTCACGAAAGTTTATAACGCCCGGGCGTGAAAAAAAAAATTCCTATTTTTTCCACAAACATGATCGTTTAGTATCCAATTTTTTATTTTCTCAAGGGTAAAAGGAGAAATTGGACCCCAAAAGTTGTTGTCCAATTTGTCCTGAGTACGCTGATACCCCATATGTGGGGGGGGACCACTGTTTGGGCGCATGGCAGGGCTCAGAAGGAAAGGAGCGCCGTTTGACTTTTTCAAGCTAAATTTGGCTGGAATTGAGATTGGACGCCATGTCGCGTTTGGCGACCCCCTGATGTGCCTAAACAGTGGAAACCCCCCACAAGTGACCCCATTTTGGAAACTAGACCCCCTAAGGAACTTATCTAGATGTGTCATGAGCACTTTTATCCCCCAAGTGCTTCACGAAAGTTTATAACGCCCGGGCGTGAAAAAAAAATTCCTATTTTTTCCACAAACATGATCGTTTAGTCCCCAATTTTTTTATTTTCTCAATGGTAAAAGGAGAAATTGGACCCCAAAAGTTGTTGTCCAATTTGTCCTGAGTACGCTGATACCCCATATGTGGGGAGGAACTACTGTTTGGGCACACGTTGGGGCTCGAAAGGGAAGTAGTGACGTTTTGGAATGCAGACTTTGATGGAATGTTCTGCTGGCATCATGTTCCATTTGCAGAGCCCCTGATGTGACTAAACAGTAGAAATCCCCCACAAGTGACCCCATTTTGGAAACTGTACCCCCTAAGGAACTTATCTAGGTGTGTGGTGAGAATTTTGAACCCCCATGTGCTTCACTAAAGTTTATAATGCCCAGGCGTGAAAATAAAAAATCCAATTTTTTTCCACAAAAATTATATTTTAGTCCCCAATTTTTAATTTTCCCAAAGGTAACAGGAGAAATTGGACATCAAAAGTTGTTGTCCAAATTGTCCTGATTACGCTGGTACGCCATATGTGGGGAAAAAACTGTTTAGGCACACGTTGGGGCTCGAAAGGGAAGTAGTGACGTTTTGGAATGCAGACTTTGATGAAATGGTCTGCGGTCGTCATGTTCCGTTTGCAGAGCCCCTGATGTGCCTAAACAGTAAAAAAACCCCACAAGTGACATCATTTTGGTACCTAGACCCCCCCCCCCAAGGAACTTATCTAGATGTGCCCCCTTTTTGGAACTAATGTATGCTTTCTTGTAAAGTAAATTAGTAGTGCATGGAGGTGTGGTACAATCTGAAGCAATCCTTCATACACAGGCCAGGTTTTTCGGGGCAGGTGTCGCATTGATAAATGGTGTCCTTGCGTATTCCCCTTTTGTAACACACTCGGCACCTTTTTTGCGGCTTACCTTTTCTGCCGGTTGGCGGGACCACCCCCGGAAAATGCTGGCCTGGTACGATACGAGCACCTTCAGTTCCAGAAGTACTGGGGCCCTCTCCTTCCGGAGTACCAAATATCAGGGCCTTAACCACTACCTCCTGGAACTGAAGGTACGACGTATCGGTGTGGCGTGCACATCGTAACAGCAGGAAAGCGTTGAGCATTGCCATTTGTACAATGTGCACGGCCAGCTTTTTGTACCACACCTTGGCCTTTCTCAAAGCACTGTATGGTTGGAGGAGTTGATCAGAGAGATCAACCCCCCTCATGCTTTTGTTGTAGCCCAGTACACAGTCCGGTTTGCAGACCTGTGTAGAGGTACCCCGTACAATGCTGAGGGCTCTGCCATCACCATGTATGGTGGTCAAGAGAAGGACATCCCTCTTGTCCTTGTACTTGACCACCAGCAGGTGGTCGCTACATTGGGCCTTGCTCTCACCTTTTCTGAGCATCTGCCCAAGTAGCGTCTTTGGGAGGCCTCTCTGATTTTTGCGGACAGTACCGCAGGCTGCGGTACCTCGCGCAGAGAGGGATTTGTAGAGTGGGATGCTGGTATAAAAGTTATCAGTATAGAGGGGATAACCTTTATCCAGCAGTGGGTGCACCAAATCCCACACGATCTTCCCACTCACTCCCAGGTCAGGAGGACACTCAGGGGGTTCAATCCTGGTGTCCTTCCCTTCATACACTCTAAACCTGTGGATGTACCCTGAGGCACTCTCACACAGCTTGTAGAGTTTGATTCCATACCTTGCCCTTTTGTTGGGCAGGTATTGACGGAATCCGAGCCACCCCTTAAAATGGACCAAGGACTCATCCACGCAGATGTCCCTTTTGGGCACGTACACTTCAGAAAACTTTTTGTTGAAGTGTTTGATGACCGGCCGAACTTTGAACAGACGGTCAAAGTTGGGGTCATCTCGTGCGGGACACTGTGCATTATCGGAATAATGTAGGAGTTTATGGATGGCCTCAAAACGTCTCCGAACCAAGGTTAATAAAATCCTCAGAGAAAAAGACTTTGAAAAAGTCTGTTTCTGTGAGGCCCGTGGTGTCAAACTTGATTCCTGATTCTGCCACAAAATCAGGAATCAGTGGCTCGTAATTTTCGGGGGGTGAGGTCCATGTGGGTTCCGCAGTGGGGAGCGCTGGTTCAGGAGTGGTGGGGGCTGCCTCATCTTCTGTCCTGGGGCGTCTGCGTGGCGGTTCCGCAGGGCCCGAGGAGGAAGATGAGGAGGAAGAGGAAGAGGAGGAGGAGGAGGAAGAAGAGGATGAAGAATCAGAAAAGTAAAGAAAAGTGGGATCCTCTCCCTCGCTATCAGTGTCGGAGGCAAGGAAAGCATATGCCTCCTCCAATGAATAGCGCTGTTGGGACGAACGGGACGAGCGGGACATTTTTGTGTGAATATGGTGATTGGGTGCACTTTATTGATAACTGTATGTGTATGTGTGGGGGGATAGTGAATTGTGCAAACTTATCTGAAAAGAAAATGCTAAAAGGAGAAGAAAAACCTGTAAAAAGAAAAGTCTAAAACAGCAGGCCCAGCTCTGATCAGTGAACTGTTTCACTTATCAAAATTTGGCCGCTGCTTGATGTGCGCACGAGGGTCGGGCAAGGGGAAAAAAAAAAACAAAACGGCAGGCACAAACTCTGATAAGAGAACTGCGTCACTTATCAAACTTTGGCGGCTGCGTGATGTGTGTACAGAGTTGGCGCAACGGGGGTGAGGGAAAAAAAGCGAGCGCGAGCGTTGATCGGTGAACTGCGTCACCAATCAACGCTCGGCGGCTGTTAAATGGGCGCACGGAAGGAGGTGCAAAGGGGGGTAAAAAGAGGGGGAAGGGAGATGGGGGTGGAAGTGAGGATTGGGCAGGGATAAGTGATCAAAATGTACGGTTGTAGTCAGGTGGCACAAAGGGGGGGTGAAAAAAAAAAAAAAAAAAGGAAAACGGCAGGCACAAACTCTGATAAGTGAACTGCGTCACTTATCAAACTTTGGCGGCTGCGGGATGTGTGTACGGAGTTGGCGCAACGGGGGTGAGGGAAAAAAAGCGAGCGCGAGCGTTGATCGATGAACTGCGTCACCAATCAACGCTCGGCGGCTACTAAATGTGCGCACGGAGGCGGCACAAATGGGGGTGGAGGGGGTAAAAAGAGGGGGAAGGGGAGATTGGGGTGGATGAACAGGGATTGGGCACGGATGAACGGGGATTGGGCACGGATGAACGGGGATTGGGCACGGATGAATGGGGATTGGGCACGGATGAATGGGGATTGGGCACGGATAAAACTTACGTTTAGTTGTCTTCTTCTTTAGCAGGGATTGTGGTGCTACAGGCTGCTGTGGCACCACAATACCCAGCACGGCAGGGAGATCCAGGCACAAAATCCAGCAGGGAGATCCAGCAGTATGACCGCTCTGTAGGAATCCTCAGCTAGAATGAGGACCCTGCAGAGTGGTCATACACAGGTCAGGCAGGTGACACAGACAGGTCACAGAGCGGTCATGCTGCTGCTGTGATCTGTCACCAGGAAAGCTCTGATTGGTGGGATCGATGTTATGGTCGATCCCACCAATCAGAGCTTTCCTGGTGACCTGGCTGTGACCTGCCTAGGATCGAGCTGTTCGCGCCGTTCCTAGGCAGGTCACAGCCAGGTCACCTGCAGGGCACAGAGCGGTCACAGCGTGATCGCCGCTGCGCCCTGTGATTGGCGCGATCGACGATGACATCGATCGCGCCAATCGGCTCCTGCAGGCCCTGCTGGGCCTGCACTGTGTCCTATCCTAGGATCTGTGCTATTAGAGCACCGATCCACGCAGGTTCCGGCAGGGCACAGCGCGGTAATACCGCGCGGTGCCCTGCGATTGGCGCGATCGATGCGATCGCGCCAATCCGGGGTGTTCTTGCCGGTGCCTGGTGTTGCCAGGCACCGGACCTAGGATCGAGTACATCGGTACTCGATCCTAGCCTGTCACCTCATTGTTTCAGCCGCTCCGATTGGCTGAAACAATGAGAATGGCTGTGATTGGCTGTTCAGAATTGAACAGCCAATCACAGCGATCGAGAGGGCGGGTGGGCGGCGACAATGCCCTGGATGCCGAGGCCATCTTCCCCCAGGTAAGATGGCGTCGGAATTTTAATGCGATCACCGCGACTTAAGTCGCGGTATCGCATTAAAGGGCATGACGTACTATCCCGTCGAGGGTCAGATAGGCCCAGGGCACCTCGACGGGATAGTGCGTCGAAGGTCAGAGAGGGGTTAAATTATTACCCTCGAAATCTGTGCTTCGAAAAAAAAAAATTCTAACATTTTTAGAAATGTGTGTAACACAGAAACAGAATTAGCAATAAACATTTACTCCAAAATAACAATATTTGTAGCACAATTTACAGTCATACATCCATATTATTAGTAATTTTGAGCATTATTACCATTAAAAGGTTTGCATTGATGACATAACTTTCCTATTATTTGAAGAAAAAGGATGTTTTTTTTTCTCCATGGGGATAGTATTATTGCTCACCCTCCTTCAATTAAATGAAGCTGAAAAGCAAACGTAGCCCATGAAATAGAATGGCGCTGTATGTGTGATAAAAAACCCTTTATAATCTTGTGCAATATCTTCAATGAAGATACTGAAAGTTTTAAAGGGAATCTGCCAGCAGATGTTTGCTATGTAATCCGAGAGCAGCAAGATGTATGACCATAGACCCTGATTTCAGGGATGTGTCACTTGTTCGGCAGCTTTCTGTGTTTTTTTAATAGGAGATTATCACTGCTGGACTAGATCTACTGGTACTCCTGAACCAGACACTATGCAGTACCATTGTGTGAACAACGCCCTATGTGGGCCTTTATCGTGCAATTGTATACTGGGCAGTCACCCCCTCCGGCAGTGGGTATGTGGAGAGTGGCTGTTGATCTGGTATTTTGCACCTGTGTTGCTAACATCTTGCTTTATGAGCTGGCTGCACCCTTTGTTCCAAGATCTGGGCAGGTAAGTGTTGCTGCCTTTTTTTCTGCTGTTGAAAATTGGACTAGATCTCACATGCAAGCCAGTCCAGCTAATCTGTTTAACCCAGCTCCCACCATTGACTATGAACAGTTTTACACAGCTCAAAATTCATAGCACTGCTACCTCTACGGCAGAGAAAACAGGGATTTTATGAAAATTGCACCAAGCAGTCCAGTAAGTGTTATATCACTAGAATCAGGTTCTCTGCCCCTACATCATGCAGTTCTCAGATGCAATAGGAAAAAAACCTGCTAATTGATTCCTTTAAGGCCCCCAAACACATTAGATAGCGGTCAGCCAAACAACCACTTGTTTGAAAGGCATCTTCTCCGACTCCCTTATACAGAAATGGTCGGCTGGGCTGATCACGCTTCTCCCAGACTCATCTGTCAAAGGCTTATCACCACAGAGGCCAAAACAATTCCCATTGGCAATCCAATAGGCCAGCTCCTTCTCTTGCCGACATCTGGGGTAAGAGTCAGGAAGCCGCCATACACATTAGATTGTCAGCTGATCACACCCTATCGGTGGGTTCATCCGACTTTAGACAAATTTGTACAGTGACTTTAAGATAATGTCACATTCTTTAAGTAACTGGTGATCATATATGTAAACACATCGTGGTCTTTTCATTCTTCAGTAAGGCTTTTCACATTTCCGTCAGTACGCGGCCGTCGCTAAGCGTCGGCGCGACATACCGACGGACATTGTGCAAATTCTGCACAACGTGGGCAGCGGATGCAGTGTTTCAACGAGTAAAGTCCCAGGGAGGAGGGGGTGGAGTTCCGGCCGCGCCTGCGCACTTAAAATTGCAGGACCCGACGTATGAAAAAACGTTCCATTGAACGTTTTTTCGCTACGACGGCCCGCCAAAAACCCACGCATCCAGTGCACGACGTATGGAACGTGTGTCCATACTTCGCGAAGTGTCGGTAATACAAGTCTATGGGGAAAAAACGCATCCTGCGGGCAACTTTGCAGAATGCGTTTTTTCAACAGAACGACACATTGCAACACTTGGCAACACTTGGCAATTCATAGAGTTATACAAAAATAGTCATTTGTTTACAAAGAGTGTTTGAAGAAGTCCAGATGTTGCTTAGTCAATGAGATCTGAATTCAAGGCTGGGATTCCTGATCATGTTCCCTCCGGCGCTTGCGTGGGTTTATTTCAGACTTTGATGAACTTGTCTCTGGCTCAACAGTTTGTACATCTCGAAAACCTTTGTGCTATAAAAGGCAAAAAAAAAAATCATGAAAAGATTAAATTTAACTAAAGGGTACTTTCCCATAGGGCAAACATGCAGATTTTTCAATGCGGATTCTCTATTGTTTATGGAAAATTCTCTATGTATCAGAGTAGCAGCTTATATAAGCGACTTCATGAAAATTGTAATTCTGGACTATATGAATTTATAATGCAACAGATTTCACAATGGCATTTCTGCAACGAGATTTATTGCAAATTATGGAACGTACCCTAAGAGAAACTTGTTTTTGGTTACACCATTAAACATTTCGACTTTAAAGGACATATAAGCAAGTGAAATGAAAATAAATAAAAAGACAGATTTCTATTTGATGCAAATATTACCATAATACTAATAAAAATGCACAGTGTATGTCTAAAGAAAACAACACTATCTGGCTATGGCAGGAAGAATGAAAGAAAAGTTCGCGTTGGGACTGCCAAACCTTTTTGGCACCTGTGTGTTCCCAAACAGACTTGTTGCTAGGGGTGCACTTCCTTTCAACCCCATATAAAAGGCTGTAGCTAATTGGCAGTGCATTGATAGCAACCAGCCTCAAATGGTGCAAAACGAGATCTGCACTATGGCGACAGGGTGGGAGGCAGAAAGCGTCTCAGGGCATTCCCGGCTCTTTCACTACCTCTTGATGTTCAATTTGTCTGAACATTCTGACATAGTAATCTAAAAATACACTCAGGAGGAGAAGCGATTTTATTATCTGAAATGGCCGGAAGCTTTCATTCTGGACCCCTCTACTAGACCTGAATGAAGGCCATGTGAGGGCGCTGCCATGTACTCGGAGATGGATTCTTCATTGCATTTTTGCAAGATTTTGTGCTTGAACATCTCTCAATTAGTGACTTTCTGATTTCCAACAAATTCATCCAAGGATTTAAAGTTGTCTTTTGTTATTCATCTCATTTTCCTGATGTTTTAGACTAATACATCAAGTGCGACTTTTTAAAAGATCGCAACATTTTTGAACAAATGTTCTCCAGCCCCCCGTCACCCAGAATTATTATTTTTTTTCTCAAGTTTTACGACTTTCTGCTTAACAAGCACATTTTTGTGCTGAAAAGGGGTACAAACTAAAACAAATGCCAGTTTTTTGTCAAAAATTCTTGAGTCGAGTGTATCTTTTTGAATAATCTGGCTCAAAAAATCGAAATAAATATTACAAAAAAAAGGATCTTGAAATATACAAATGATGAATATAGCACTTTGAATGTAATGTAATGTACTATGAGCTCATATATTAAAGAGAATACAGGGCATGCAGCTCTGGCCGGCAGGACACGGCATCAGCAGCCAGGAAAGCACACAAACAGGCTTCGCATGCTGATAATGACGCGTCCCTGCAGCCGAACATGCATGGTCCTCATTGATGGTCTGAGGAGATGATGTACCGTATATAGTCTCATGGGATTTTGCACACATCACGTGATATCGTGATAGAGCATGAAAATATCACATCCAGTTGACACTCATGGCCAATTTACCCGTATATACTCGAGTATAAGCCGACCCGAGTATAAGCCGACCCCCCTAATTTTGCCACAAAAAACTGGGAAAACTTATTGACTCGAGTATAAGCCTAGGGTGGAAAATGCAGCAGCTACCGGTGAATTTCAAAAATAAAAAAAGATGCTCCATACCGTTCATTATGGCCCCAAAGCTGTGCCATATAGTGCTCTGCACCATTCATTATTGCCCCATAGCTGTGCCATATAGTGCTCTGCACCGTTCATTATTGCCCTATAGCTGTGCCATATAGTGCTCTGCACCGTTCATTATTGCCCCATAGATGTACCATAGAAAGCTGTGCCATATAGTGCTCTGCACAGTTCATTATTGCCCCATAGCTGTGCCATATAGTGCTCTGCACCGTTCATTATTGCCCCATAGCTGTGCCATATAGTACTCTGCGCCGTTCGCCGTTCATTATTGCCCCATACCTGTGCCATATAGTGCTCTGCACCGTTCATTATTGCCCCATAGCTGTGCCATATAGTGCTCTGCACCGTTCATTATTGCCCCATAGCTGTGCCATATAGTGCTCTGCACCGTTCATTATTGCCCCATAGATGTACCACAGAAAGCTGTGCCATTGCTGCTGCTGTAATAATAAAAAAAAAAAAAAAAGCCATACTCACCTCTCTTGCTTGCAGCTCCTCAGCGTCCCGTCCCGGCGTCTCTCCGCACTGACTGTTCAGGCAGAGGGCGCCGCGCACACTATACGTCATCGCGCCCTCTGACCTGAACAGTCACTGCAAGAGGACGCGAAGACAGAGCGGCGCCTGGCGGGTGGAACGCGGACAGGTGTATATGAAATACTTACCTGCTCCCGGCGTCCCGCTCCTTCCCCCGGACAGCTGGTCTTCGGTGGCACAGCCTCTTCCTCTATCAGCGGTCACCGTTACTGCTCATTAGAGAAATTAATATGCAGCTCCACCCCTATGGGAGTGGAGTCCATATTTATTTCTCTAATGAGCGGTCCCACGTGACCGCTGAACAGGGGAAGAGCTGCGGCACCCGGAGACCATGGGACTGCAAGGACAGCGCCAGGAGCCCCGTAAGCAGGTAAGTATGCCTCAGCGCCCTCTCCCCCCCACCCGCCGACCCTGCCGCCGACCGTGACTCGAGTATAAGCCGAGAGGGGCACTTTCAGCCCAAAAATTTGGGCTGAAAATCTCGGCTTATACTCAAGTATATACGGTACTTATTATTAATTAGTATAGGCGCAGCCTGTTTTTATATACACGGCACCAAAATTAAAGGGAACCTGGCATGTGAAAACCACTATTAACCCCTTACTGACATCGGACGTATTAGTATGCCGATGTCAGTATCCATCCTTTGATGTGGGCTCCGGCGGTGAGCCCACATCTTTTCTGGGACATGTCAGCTATTTTGACAGCTGACATGTGCCCGCAATACGCGTGGGTGGAATCGCGATCCACCCGCGGCTATTAATTTGGTACGGGTGGAATTGTGATCCACCCGCAGCTATTAACTAGGTAAATACCACTGTCAAACTCTGACAGCGCCATTTAACAAGCGCTTCCGGCCATGAGGCCAGAAATACACACACCGGTGACCACCGTCACATGATCGGGGATCATCGGTATGATAACCAGAGAGCTCCTTGAGACCTCTATAGTTGTCAGTGCCGGACTGCTATGAGCGCCACCCAGTACTTCAGTTACATAGAGGCAATCTGAACATCGCGTCTACGTAGCAGAGTCGATCGAGTTGTGCCAGCTTCAAGTCTGCTATGGAGGCTATTGAAGCATGGCAAAAGTAAAAAAAATATTTGTAAAAATATAAAAAATATATAAAAGATTAAATCACCCCCCTTTTGCCCCATTCAAGATTAAAAAAATAAAAAACCCAAACCTACACATATTTGGTATTACCACGTTCAGAATCGCCCGATCTATCAATAAAAAAAGGTTTAACCTGATCGCTAAACAGCGTAGCGATAAAAAAAAAGTCAAAACCCCAGAATTACGCTTTTTTGGTCGCCGCAACATTGCATTAAAATGCAATAGCGGGCGATTATAAGAACGTATCTGCACCAAAATGGTATCATTAAAAAGGTCAGCTCGGCACGCAAAAAATAAGCCCTCACCTGACCCAATAAATGGAGATGCTACAGGTATCGGAAAATTGCGCATTTTTTTTTTCTTTTTAGCAAAGTTTGGAATTTGTTTTCACCACCACTAAAAGGGAGTACCTTTGGTAAATGTCACTTTTTTGGGGTCTTACCAGGGGCGGTGTCATGTTTCTAACACCGCTTATTCTCTGCGGTGCTTGACCTGCTCCTTCAAGGTATTATCCACCTGTGGTTCCTAGGTGGGTGTCGATTTGGTACTGTAGCCAGGTCATTTTTCACCTCTTTGTGATGTGTTGCCATTAGCCTGGCGGCTACAGCCAGTCTATTTAGGCTGTTGTCATAGTCCCATTAGCCAGGGGGTAGGTTTATATTTTTGTGCAGGCATATAATGTAAATGTTATATGTTATTATATGTACATGGACCAAAGTTTTCTTATGGTGTATTGTTTTAATTATGTTTTAAAAATCTTGTTTGTGGTGTGCCAATAAATTTCTTGTTTTCATATGTGACTCACTTTTTGTCTTATATGCCCGTGGTGTGCATGCATATGGTGGCTCTCTTTTGCACCCCGGGTGGGATATATTTATACAGTATAGTAGTGCGCTCGGTGTGTTTTTTGTTTTCTGCACCCGAGCGTGCTCGGGAAAACCCGAGCAACGAGTACACTCACTCATCACTACAAGAAGAGTCAATTCTTTAGACAACAGTTTATGATTCAGGGCCTACTCAATTTACGTCTGGCATTATTAAGAAGAAATGCTGTGTCATCACACCATAGACTTCCCTGCAGATTTCCTGCTGGCTTGAAAATGCCATTCAGTACAATTTAAAATTTGCATAATACAGTATGCTTTAATGCTTTATTTTATTAATGGAGTCAAATAGTTACATGTAAAATTCAGCACTTCTATCTCTGCTTCTATCTTTTGATTTAAATGAAACTTATGACATAATTTTCAGGTAATATGATTTATAGAGAGTACCTTACCGTTATTTCAAATTGTACAGTGCTAGCTTTCTGATTTGGAGACTTGCATAATGCTGCAAACCTGAAATCACAAAAAAGGTTCAATTTTAAAATATAAAAAGCTATTGTAGAGTATTTGACTTTAGAAGTTGTACCATTAGGCCCTGCTATAAATGATTCGTCGGCAAAGGCAAAAAATACACTTTGCAAGCATTTGCTTCTATCAATTCAGTTTAAAAAAAATACATTTTGATAAGTTATCCCATGGGTGTTCATTATGGCAGCTTTCCTATCTAAGGCTACTTTCACACATCAGGTTTTCGCTGTCAGGCTCAATCCGGCTAAATTAAAAAAAAAACGGATCTGGCGAATGTTGCCGCCGGATCCCGTTTTATTCTCACAGACTTGTATTAGTGCCAGATTGCACCGGATGACATTGAGTTTCGTTTGTTTTTCGCCGGATCCGGAAAATCTGCCGTTTCCGGTTTCTGGAAAAAACGTCCATAGCAACGTTTTTTGTCTCTGGCTGTTTGCTAGAATGGAAGCCTATGGGAGCCGGAAGGTGCCGGATCCAGAAAATGACGTATTCCGGCGCCGGATTCCGTTTTTTTAAACTGAGCATGCTCCAAATTTTTTTTTTTATCCTATAATCTAGATATGCTAGCCAGAGCCATCGAAAAAATGGATCCATCGCAACAGTTTTTCACAATCTGCGCCGGATCCGGTTTTTCCAACATTCCCCGGATTGTGCATGATGCAAAAAACCTGATGTGTGAAAGTAGCCTAAGTCGATAGTAGTTAAAGGGGTTCTCTGGTCCAAAATGATAAGTCTGCAGACGTTCTGTGACTGTAGACTTAGGAATCCCCCAGGGTTCGCATTGTGCGCAGTGGGGATTCACCGGTTTCTGAGCCGGGATAATCGGTGATATATGTGTTTTGCATACTCCCGGCCAGAACCGGACAAGTGGACGCGGCCTCACTTCATACACTAGTATTGAGCGAGGCCATGCCCACTAGTCGACCACGCCCACTGGACAGCCGCATCACTAGACGCCGCATGGCCTTGCTCCATACAAGTGTATGGAGCACAATGCGTGCGTTGATGGAATTCATAAGTCTGCAGTCACACAGAGTGACTGCAGACTTATTGACTTTGACGAACAACCCTTTTAAGAAAACACTGCATGTTTGTGTGGCCAGCTTTCCACTTAGTCTCCTTTAGCATATGGCTATCAAAGGCTTGTAGAACAGGAGTCAATGTACAATAATCTTCTAGCGCAGGGGTCCCCAACTCCAGTCCTCAAGGCCCACCAACATGTCATGTTTTCAGGATTTCCTTAGTCTTGCCCAGGTAATAATTGCATCACCTGTGCAATGCAAAGGAAATCCTGAAAACATGACCTGTTGGTGGGCCTTGAGGACTGGAGTTGGGGACCCCTGTTCTAGCGGGCTGAAGACGCAGATGTCGGACCCCCACCTATTAAACATTTATGGCATTTACCTTCTCACTTCTTTGAAGTCATTACAGCACATTTTATAAAATGAAACAAAACATAAAAGACTAATATATATACACTATTTCTTTTTAACTACAGCGATTAATAAGGTGGGTATTCATGACTACAGCAAATTACATAAAAGATAGTTATGTACTGCAGATTTTATTAATGAGAATTTAGAAACATTTTTTACAAGCATTTCAGATTCAGATACTCCCAGGACCTACACTATGAAAGCTTTGGAGTCTGTAGAAATGCTTCCCAAGATAATAAATACACAAATTACCAACCAGAGTCAATTTTTCACTAATTGTCCCCAAGTGTGAAAAGTTGGTAGTGAATAATAAGATCATGCAGCAATTTTTAAGATTGGTATAGATCATCTAAATAACACCTCTCATCAAGATTGCTGAGCCAGTATTTATCCAATTAGCTTATGCATAAGGGGCATTTATCCCTGAAATCCCACAGTGGAGTTAAACATAGGAAAATAAAATGTACACCGATGGTGGTCTGAACTTCTAAGTATGAAAGGAAATATCTGTATAAAGATTTCCCATATTAGCTCATTTCTATAAATGGCAGCAAAGAACAACAATACATCTCTTTCTTCATACAGGGAAATCATTAGCCTTGATGCTCTTGTGCCCAGGACCCTGAGCATCGCTATGTGATGTAAATCAGTTAGAGGGACCACGCATGGGGAGAACACATTACAGTTTTGTGTAGCAGAGCTGCATAATCTGCTTTAAGGGTATGTGCACATGTCAGGATTTCTTGCAGAAATTTCCTGAAGAAAACCAGAAATTTTCTGCAAGAAATCCGCATTTTTTTTTTTGCGTTTTTTTCCCGTTTTTTTCGCGTTTTTTTTTTTTAGCATTTTGCAAGTGAAATTAGCTTGCAGAATGCTAATGTTTTCCAAGCGATCTGTAGCATCGCTTGGAAAACTGACTGACAGGTTGGTCACACTTGTCAAACATAGTGTTTGACAAGTGTGACCAACTTTTTACTATAGATGCAGCATATGCAACATCAATAGTAAAAGATAGAATGTTTAAAAATAATAAAAAAAATTAAAAAAATGGTTATACTCACCTGCAGACAGCCGATCTCCTCAGCGGCGTCCGTTCCTATAGATGGTATGTGTGTGCAGGACCTTCGATGACGTCGCGGTCACGCGACCAATCACAAGACGGCAACGTCATCGCAGGTCCTTCACACAGAGCATCTATAGGAATGGAAGAGAGAGCATGCACCCATGAGAGGCGGGAGGACTCCGAGGCCATCAGAGGGTGAGTATATGACTATTTTTTATTTTAATTCTTTTTTTTTTTTTACCAATTATATGGTGCCCAGTCCGTGGAGGAGAGTCTCCTCTCCTCCACCCTGGGTACCAACCGCACATAATCTGCTTACTTCCCACATGGTGTGCACAGCCCCATGCGGAAAGTAAGCAGATCAATGCATTCCTAGGTGTGCGGAATCCCCGCAATTCCACAAATTTAATGAACATGTTGATTTTTTTTCCGCAATGCAATTTTTTCGCGGAAAAAAAAAGCAACATTTGCACAAGAAATGCGGAATACACTTTAAATAATAGGATGCATATGTAAGCGTTTTTTTCGCGTTTTTATAGCGAAAAAAACTCGAAAAATGCTGAACGTGTGCACATGGCCTAAGAACCTGTCAGTTGAGTCATGCTGCCCAAACCACAGGCAGCATGAATCATAGCCAGGCTGCACGTTGCGGATGGGTATGTTTTCTATGAATCGTTAAGAATTTCAGAGAAAACTTAGTTTAAAAGAAGTCTATAATCCTAAAAATGCAAATTAAACAGTTATATTAAAGGACGTAGCCCTTATAACAATCGTATAAGCAGCATACATTGGGGAAAAAAAATATTTAGTCAGCCACCAATTGTGCAAGTTCTCATACTTAAAAAGATGAGAGAGGCCTGTAATTAATAACATAGGTAGACCACAACTATGAGAGTCAGGCCGGGATCACACAAGCGAGAAACACGTCCGTGTCTCGCATGTGAAATCCAAGCTCTGGCGCAGAGACTTGGGAGCGGAGCGTGCGGCTCCATGTATTGCTATGCGGCCGCACGCTCCGCTCCCAAGTGCCGGCGCCAGAGCTTGGATTTCACATGCGAGACACGGACGTGTTTCTCGCATGTGTGATCCCGGCCTCAAAATGAGAAAACAAATCCAGAAATTCACCTTGTTGTATTTGGCAAGATTTATTTTGCAAATTATGGTGGAAAATAAGTATTTGGTCACCTAAAAACATTGAATAAAACAACCAACCCAAAACCAATGGATCAATCAGTGGAGTCCAAACAAGGATCAGGTGAAAAAATTATATAACTCTTTATTAGTTAGTGACAGACATAAATGACATTAGAGTAAAATATAAAGTATACATATTATAAAACCTTTGTGCACATGTGCAGGACCAGATTAGATTTATAATCCCTAAACTGTAATATGGTACATAAAATAGCCCAGAAAAATAAATAATAAAAATAATAAATCCTAGTGACAAAAAATAGTGACAATAGCGTGTGAAAAAAATCATCAATAACAATAATTTTTGAAGGATATTTATTAAAAAACCTCATATAGTGCATAATAGCTATATAGTGAATCCATAGTGTAACCAGTGCCAAATAGTAACCATAGAACACATAGAGACGATTGCAGCTCTCAATGTGTATAAAAAGAAATAAAGTGAGTAAAAAATATATATAATTGGCCAGACAAAAATTGTTATCCATAATAGACCAAAAATCTAA
Source organism: Ranitomeya imitator (assembly GCF_032444005.1). Lineage (NCBI taxonomy): Eukaryota > Metazoa > Chordata > Amphibia > Anura > Dendrobatidae > Ranitomeya > Ranitomeya imitator. Next base: position 438,671,706 of record NC_091284.1, read on the forward strand.
ATGCCTCAGAGAAAGACTCAAGAGCCGCTTTTACCAGCTAGGCAATAAAAGTGGTAGACTCTTGGCCAGAGCCCTTAATCAACGTAATCCCAATACCTACATTCCTTTTATTAAAAACAAAGAGGGGAAGAAAGTGTTTAATACCAGAGATATTCTTTCCAACTTCAGTGAATATTACAAATCTCTATACAACATAACGGGACACTATAAAGAGGCTCCACTACATTTTCTTCGTAATAAAATCAAATCATATTTACAGGAACATAAACTACCCACTCTGCCTGAAGGGGATCTACTTGATCTTGAAAAGGAATTCTCAGTGGAGGAGGTGTCTGAAACCATTAGCGCTTTGAAACAGGGCAAGAGCCCGGGCCCTGATGGGTTCTCGGCAGGCTTCTACAAGTCGTTCAACACATTGCTTAGTCCAATACTTCTGAAGGCCTGTAATTTTGTCTCTCTTGGGGGTTCATTCCCTACACAGGCACTCATCGCTCACATAACAGTTCTCCCTAAGCCTGGCAAGGACCCTTCTACGTGTGATAATTACCGCCCGATCTCTTTAATAAATCTGGATATTAAAATATATGCAAAAATGTTAGCCAATAGACTATGCCCCCTTTTACCAAAACTAATAAACCAGGACCAGGTGGGCTTTGTTCCAGGGCGAGAGGCGAGGGACAACACAATCCGAACTATTTCTCTAATTGACAGAGCGGGCAGAGAGGGGGACCCCCTGTGTATCATGTCAATAGATGCTGAAAAGGCTTTTGACCGGGTCCATTGGGAATTTATTTCCCAGACTTTAGAGGAAATTGGCCTAAAAGAGAACATGCTGCGTAGGATCTCCGCCCTGTATTCTTCTCCTAGTGCTCAGGTCAAGGTAAACGGCTCACTATCGGAAATGTTCCCGATCAGAAATGGTACAAGGCAGGGGTGCCCTCTCTCTCCCCTCTTATATATCCTAACAATGGAGCATCTAGCCGTGGCCCTGAGAAATAACCCATCAATTAATGGTATAAAATTACGTTCTGAAGAACATAAGCTAGCACTTTTTGCAGATGACATCCTGCTATATATTACGTCCCCCTCTACGAGCCTACCAAACATTATTTCAGAGCTACATAAATTTGGCCACCTAAGTAACTTCAAAATGAATTCCCATAAATCCGAAATCCTAAACATATCACTCCAACTTCCCCTGGTGGATCAATTAAGGAGGGCTTTCCCATTTAAATGGAGCTTTGATTCCCTTACATATTTAGGTATCAAAATTACAAACAAAACGTCTAAACTGTTTGAAACCAACCTTGCGCCAATCCTACAGAAAACAAACTCAGACTTGGAGAAGTGGCACAGGCTACAATTGTCCTGGCTGGGTAGGATCAATGCAGTGAAGATGGACCTCCTGCCTCGCCTCTTATATTTTTTTCAAACAATTCCCCTATACCTACCAGCTTCCTTCTTTTCCCGCCTCAAACAAATAATTACTCGTTTTATTTGGTCTCATAATCGGGCACGAATTTCATATACAACATTGAGTAGATCTAAATCGACAGGTGGACTGGGTCTCCCGGACCTCGCGATTTATAGTTATGCATCAATGGGAACTTGTATCCTAGACCTTTATCATAGTAAAAACAACAAAAAGTGGGTTAACTTAGAAAATGATCTTAATGGACGCGACTCCCAAATTGTACTTTGGAAAGGAGGCAAGGGGCTAGGGCCGGACATCTACATGCCCTTCCTTACGAGAAACCTATTGCTTCTTATCAAAAATCGAAATAAAGACTTTCAGATCACAACCCTCCCGGGCCCCTTAATTCCAATTTACGATAATTCTGCTTTTCCGGCAGGGCAGAATAGAGAGACATTTCTAAATAAGAGAAAAGAGTCAAAACCCATCATCCACGACTATTTAAATGAGACAGGGATGAAGTCCCTCAGGGAACTATTCCCAGAGGAGGAATCATGCTCTGTTGACTGGTTCTTCTATGAACAACTTAAAAGTTATATCCACTCAATCTCTAAACAAGCCAACATCAACAGGCCGCTAACTCCCTTTGAGAAGCTTTGCATATCAGCAAACCCCCCAGATCATACTGTCTCGCTGCTTTCTAGGTTCAAGAGGGGCATCCTAAGACACTTTCTTACCGCAGTCAGAAATTTGATCCCTCGGTTTTGGAAACAAGAAAAATTTCCTTCCCGTACAGATTTTGTGGCAGAACTTAATAACATCTATAGAATGGAGCAGTTGATAAATCAGTCACCAGGTAACACAGAGAAAACTTACAACATATGGGCCCCTTGGATCGCTTTTAGGGAAACTCCTGAACTAGATCTCTGGGTTTCCAGAACCCGACACACTACATAGCTTATTCTCGTATGCTTCCGAGCCGTTCCTCGGCATGCGTTCTGTCCGCTGGGATATGGGGGCAGCCACACTCCTTCCCTGAACCCCCCACACCTTCATCCATCCTTCTTTTCTTCTTCCCACCCTCTTTTCTTTCCCCTTCCTTACTTTCTATGTTTGTCCTCCTCATAACTAGTTCAATTATACATATCGTATTTTGAATATTCACAAAGAAATCTAACAATTGGTACCAATTATCCCGGCTGTTTTTATTGTTTTTATTGTTATCAGCTCATGATTTCGTGATAGCCAGGAGCATTGTTGATCAGAAAAGTCAAATCATAAGACATAAATGCTGTAACTATGCTCCCCTTGTTCGACTTAAAATTACTGCCTATCATTGCACAGATTTACCAGTTTGTAACGTTTGCCTTTGTTCTTTATTGCTGTGACCAATAAAAATGATTTATACAAAAAAAATATATATAATTAATGGGCTCAAATAAGAGTAATGTACCTTTAGGGGTTAACAGGTCCTGGATCACCGTGCACCCCAACGCGCGTTTCGGAAATAAATTCCTTTGTCAGGGTAACGAAGGAGTGGCTTCGTAAGAAGCATATGAAGGTTCTGGAGTGGCCTAGCCAGTCTCCAGATCTTAACCCCATGGAAAACCTTTGGAGGGAGTTGAAAGTTTGTGTTGCCCAGAGACAGGCCAAAAACATCACTGTTCAAGAGGAGATTTGCATGGAGGAATGGGCCAACATACCACCAACAGTGTGTGCCAACCTTGTGAAGACTTAAAGAAAACGTTTGACCTCTGTCATTGCCAACAAAGGATATATAACAAAATATTGAGATGAACTTTTGTTAATGACCAAATACTTATTTTCCACCATAGTTTGCAAAATAAATTTTGCCAAATCAAACAAGGTGATTTTCTGGATTTGTTTTCTAATTTTTACTCTCACAGTTGTGGGCTACCTATGATGTCAATTACATGCCTCTCTCATCTTTTTAAGTGGGAGAACTTGCACAATTGGTGGCTGACTAAATACTTTCTTTCCCCGCTGTATATTTCATTGCTGTAATGACTTATAACTCATTTTACTCCATATGCAAATGAGGCTTCGGTGCACCCTTAGCATGGCCAAAGGCTTGAAGCTTAGTGCACCTGCCACCTCAATTTGCATACTAAGCAGTTCCCAGATTCTGATGGACAGCATATGCCTGGGTAGACTCAGCGCTGCCTGAACCGTAACTGCGTATGCACACGGACTATGAAGGAGTCAACGACACGCACACAGCATGAGTGCAGGTTCCTCTCTACATCCAGAAGTGTAGCTAGGGGCTTTAGATAGGAGATGATCAGTTACGTGTGCCTCCGGTCTTCAGGGCATCACAGAATGGATCAATATCACTGTCAGGACCCGTTGAAGCAATCAGCGGGAAACGGCCATTGTCCACAGAAACTTTTCACTATTCTCATGCTGTAACCATTTTTACAAGATTGAATAAAGGATTCTTTTAATTTGGAGGGTGAGTGCCACCTTTTTTTCTTTATGGATATTGGATACACATTTTTTTTTGGTGTGCACCTGTACTCCGCAATTTGACCGATGCATGCACACAGGCTCTAGAGGTACAACCCAGCTGCACATCATCAAGGATTTGGTGCCGGTAATTCATCTATATTTTTTGCAGATCAATATCACCGCTGGCCATTTCTGTCATGCATGGAAGACAGTAGGAGCACTGCTCCTCTCTTCTTCTTTGAAGCTGCTCATTACATTTCTGGTAACAGAAGGCAAGATGTGCTCCTGAAAATTAGAATAATGGTTTAACCCTTGCTCACACAAGTGTATAACTCGAAAGAGTGCTATCCGATTGCACTGAGCTCAATGTTATACTATGGGGCAGTACAGATTTGCGTTATTCAGCTGCGGTGATGAAAACTAAATCTCCGAACACTAAAAAATACTCGGAGGACCCCCGAGCATGCTCGGGAAATCTCGAGTAACGAGTATATTCGCTCATCACTAATGTTAATCCATATTATTCCAGACTATCCATGGATAGTCTGGAACAATTTATTTTAGACAGTTTCATATTCTCCAAAGTATATTACTTGAAACTATGGTTTCCAGTCAAAACACGCTGTTTCTACACATGTCCCACAGTACATTTCTCCATTTTTTAGTACAAGTTCTGCACAACGTCTTTCCTTGTCCTGTTTATGGTTATCCATCCATATATTCATGCTTTTTCAATGTTATTTTTCCCCTAAATTCACCTCTGATAAACAAATGGCGCTGCAGTTCCATAAATAATCCTACGTTTCTGAATATTTTAGACATGCTGACACAATTTTACAGCATGACAGTATGCATTGTGAAAAGTGCAAAGAAAAAATCTCAGCTAAGAGAATCGTGTTAAGAATGCAAAGCATTCCTGTAAATTCAATCTCGGACAGCGGCATTCTACTCTTCTGCACAAATTATGTATTGTAAAAGCATTTTCACGGCTTTCCTCTTCTACGGACTCCAAGGCAACTTATTGCAGACAAAGACGTACTAATCCAGAACCAAGTCAGGATGAAAGATGTTTTGTACATTTCAAAGCTGATGCATTAGAAACAAACAAATAAAGGGCCAATTGTTAGGCTGCCAGTGTAGCAATATAGAATCGCTGGATTTCTTAATCGTGGCCTCCAAGGAGCACGAATGTGGTTAGTAAATCTAGTTCAAAGGTTCAGATTTTAGAGTTTTCTGTCTATATCTTATATACAGGTCCTTCTCAAAAAATTAGCATATAGTGTTAAATTTCATTATTTACCATAATGTAATGATTACAATTAAACTTTCATATATTATAGATTCATTATCCACCAACTGAAATTTGTCAGGTCTTTTATTGTTTTAATACTGATGATTTTGGCATACAACTCCTGATAACCCAAAAAACCTGTCTCAATAAATTAGCATATCAAGAAAAGGTTCTCTAAACCAGAGGTCCCCAACTCCAGTCCTCAAGGCCCACCAACAGGTCATGTTTTCAGGATTTCCTTTGCATTGCACAGGTGATGCAATTATTACCTGGGCAAGACTAAGGAAATCCTGAAAACATGACATGTTGGTGGGCCTTGAGGACTGGAGTTGGGGACCTCTGCTCTAAACGACCTATTATCCTAATCTTCTGAATCAACTAATTAACTCTAAACACATGCAAAAGATACCTGAGGCTTTTATAAACTCCCTGCCTGGTTCATTACTCAAAACCCCCATCATGGGTAAGACTGGCGACCTGACAGATGTCAAGAAGGCCATCATTGACACCCTCAAGCAAGAGGGTAAGACCCAGAAAGAAATTTCTCAACAAATAGGCTGTTCCCAGAGTGCTGTATCAAGGCACCTCAATGGTAAAGGTACCGTCACACTTAGCGACGCTGCAGCGATACCGACAACGATCCGGATCGCTGCAGCGTCGCTGTTTGGTCGCTGGAGAGCTGTCACACAGACAGCTCTCCAGCGACCAACGATCCCGAGGTCCCCGGTAACCAGGGTAAACATCGGGTAACTAAGCGCAGGGCCGCGCTTAGTAACCCGATGTTTACCCTGGTTACCAGCGTAAAAAAACAAACACTACATACTTACATTCAGCTGTCTGTCCCTTGCCGTCTGGTTCCTGCACTGACTGCTGGCCGTAAGGTGAAAGTGAAAGCACAGCACAGCGGTGAGTCACACAGCGGTGACTCACCGCTGTGGCTGTGCTCTGCTTTCACTTTACGGCCAGCAGTCAGTGCAGGAACCAGACGGCAAGGGACAGACAGCTGAATGTAAGTATGTACTGTTTGTTTTTTTACGCTGGTAACCAGGGTAAACAGCGGGTTACTAAGCGCGGCCCTGCGCTTAGTTACCCGATGTTTACCCTGGTTACCAGTGAAGACATCGCTGAATCGGTGTCACACACGCCGATTCAGCGATGTCTACGGGGAGTCCAGCGACGAAATAAAGTTCTGGACTTTCTTCCCCGACCAGCGATCTCCCAGCAGGGGCCTGATCGCTGCTGCCTGTCACACTGGACGATATCGCTAGCGAGGACGCTGCAACGTCACGGATCGCTAGCGATATCGTCTAGTGTGACAGTACCTTAAGTCTGTTGGAAGGAAACAATGTGGCAGAAAACGCTGTACAACGAGAAGAGGAGACCGGACCCTGAGGAAGATTGTGGAGAAGGACCGATTCCAGACCTTGGGGAACCTGAGGAAGCAGTGGACTGAGTCTGGTGTGGAAACATCCAGAGCCACCGTGCACAGGCGTGTGCAGGAAATGGGCTACAGGTGCCGCATTCCCCAGGTAAAGCCACTTTTGAACCATAAACAGCGGCAGAGGCGCCTGACCTGGGCTACAGAGAAGCAGCACTGGACTGTTGCTAAGTGGTCCCAAGTACTTTTTTCTGATGAAAGCAAATTTTGCATGTCATTCGGAAATCAAGGTGCCAGAGTCTGGAGGAAGACTGGGGAGAAGGAAATGCCAAAATGCCTGAAGTCCAGTGTCAAGTACCCACAGTCAGTGATGGTGTGGGGTGCCATGTCAGCTGCTGGTGTTGGTCCACTGTGTTTCATCAAGGGCAGGGTCAATGCAGCTAGCTATCAGGAGATTTTGGAGCACTTCATGCTTCCATCGGCTGAAATGCTTTATGGAGATGAAGATTTCATTTTTCAGCACGACCTGGCACCTGCTCACAGTGCCAAAACCACTGGTAAATGGTTTACTGACCATGGTATTACTGTGCTCAATTGGCCTGCCAACTCTTCTGACCTGAACCCCATAGAGAATCTGTGGGATATTGTGAAGAGAAAGTTGAGAGACGCAAGACCCAACACTCTGGATGAGCTTACGGCCGCTATTGAAGCATCCTGGGCCTCCATAACATCTCAGCAGTGTCACAGGCTGATTGCCTCCATGCCACGCCGCATTGAAGCAGTCATTTCTGCCAAAGGATTCCCGACCAAGTATTGAGTGCATAACTGAACATTATTATTTGTAGTTTTTTTTGTTTGTTATTAAAAAACACTTTTATTTGATTGGATGGGTGAAATATGCTAATTTATTGAGACAGGTTTTTTGGGTTATCAGGAGTTGTATGCCAAAATCATCAGTATTAAAACAATAAAAGACCTGACAAATTTCAGTTGGTGGATAATTAATCTATAATATATGAAAGTTTAATTGTAATCATTACATTATGGTAAATAATGAAATTTAACACTATATGCTAATTTTTTGAGAAGGACCTGTACTGCCATTTTTGTTTTGCAAAAAGTGACAGAATTAAAGGTAGTAGTAAAAACGTTGTGTTTGAATTAAAGATAGCAAACAGGACACACTTTTCGGCCACACCGTTGATGTAGGCTGTAGTAATAAACTTAAGCAACTGTAAAGGTATTTTCCTGAATGGAATAATATTGCTAAAAAAATCTGAATTTCTGAGAGTACCTTGTTCCCATTGACTATATATATACCAGGTGTTCCTGTGTATTCCCTGGCTAATCAAGTAGTAGTCCTTGATTATGTGCTTAGTCAACTATTTTCACATGACATAATTACAAAGGCAGTGAAGTTATGCCAAGCTGGCTATAAATATAGGATTAAATTCTTCCAATTCTCTAATGTGTATGGGGCGTCCAACCTTTCAACAATGATAGTTGCTGGGGGGGAAGATAAATTATATAGAACTGAAAAATAGAGCTGGAATTTAAAAAAAATATATAGAAAGAATAATAGACAGTTATGTCTAGAAATTCGTTTTGTCATTTTAGCTGTTTAGTTTACCAAAACATATGCAAGATATAGTTATATAACCAATATAGGATTAAAGTGCAGCTTTAATTTGAGGTTATTCGCATACTCTGGGAAGTAAGGGGTTAGGGATTACAGCTCGTAAATAAGTAGCTGCCTCTTTATAAAGGGACCAAAAGTAATTAAAGGGAACCTGTCAGCAGGATTGTGCACAGTAACCTACACACAGTGTCAGGTCGGCGCTGTTATACTGAATCAAATGATACCTTGGTTGATGAAATCCGTCTTGTTGTTGTTGTTTAATCTATATTTTCAGTTTTGTGTTAATGAGATTCTCGTGCCCTAAGGCGGGGATGGGGTATGTGGTGCTCTGATTATATATTCATTATGCAGACTGCTGACAGGTCACTGATCCCTCACTGACCTGCCCCTAGTTTACATAATGAATACCATCACATACCTAATCAGAGCACCACATACCCCATCCCTGCCTTAGGGCACGAGAATCTCATTAACACAAAACTGAAAATAAAGATTAAGAAACAACCACAAGACGGATTTCATCAACCAAGGTATCAGTTTATTCATTACTAGATGGTGCCCCGATTCTAACGCATCGGGTATTCTAGAATATGCATGTCCACGTAGTATATTGCACAGCCCACATAGTATATTGCCCAGCCACGTAGTATATTGCCCAGCCACGTAGTATATAGCAGACACGTAGTATATTGCACAGACACGTAGTATATTGCCCAGACACGTAGTGTATTGCCCAGTTACGTAGTATATTGCCCAGTGACGTAGTATATTGCCCAGCCACGTAGTATATTGCCCAGTGACGTAGTATATTGCCCAGCCACGTAATATATTGTCCAGCCACGTAGTATATTGCCCAGCCACGTAGTATATTGCCCAGCGACGTAGTATATTGCCCAGCAACGTAGTATATTGCCCAGCGACGTAGTATATTGCCCAGTCACGTAGTATATTGCCCAGTTACGTAGTATATTGCCTAGTGACGTAGTATATTGCCTAGTGATGTAGTATATTGCGCAGCGATGTAATATATTGCGCAGCCACGTAGTATATTGCCCAGTCACGTAGTATATTGCCTAGTGACGTAGTATATTGCCTAGTGACGTAGTATATTGCGCAGCCACGTAGTATATTGCCCAGTTACGTAGTATATTGCTCAGTGACGTAGTATATTGCGCAGCCACGTAGTATATTGCCCAGTTACGTAGTATATTGCCCAGCGACGTAATATATTGCCCACCACGTAGTATATTGCCCAGTGACGTAGTATATTGCCCAGCGACGTAATATATTGCCCAGCCATGTAGTATATTGCCCAGTGACGTAGTATATTGCCCAGCCACGTAGTATATTGCCCAGCGACGTAGTATATTGTCCAGCCATGTAGTATATTGCCTAGTGACGTAGTATATTGCCTAGTGACGTAGTATATTGCCCAGTCACGTAGTATATTGCCTAGTGATGTAGTATATTGCCTAGTGACATAGTATATTGCCTAGTGACGTAGTATATTGCCTAGTGACGTAGTATATTGCACAGCCACGTAGTATATTGCCCAGTTACATACTATATTGCCCAGTGACATAGTATATTGCGCAGCCACGTAGTAAATTGCCCAGTTACGTAGTATATTGCCCAGTGATGTAATATATTGCCCAGCCACGTAGTATAGTGCCCAGTGACGTAGTATATTGCCCAGCCACGTAGTATATTGCCTAGTGATGTAGTATATTGCCCAGCGACGTAATATATTGCCCAGCCACGTAGTATATTGCCCAGCTACGTAGTATATTGCCCAGTGACGTAGTATACAGCACAGAGCCACATAGTATATTGCACAGCAAAGTAGTATACAGCACAGAGTCACGTAGTATATTGGCCAGTCACGTAGTATATTGCCCAGCCAGGTTTGTCACAGGTGGAAAAATAAAAATAAACATATACTCACCTTTCCGAGGGAGCCCTTGTAGTCCATGGCAGCTTCCGGTCCCAGGGTTGGTATTAGCGCAGGACCTGTGATGACGTTGCAGTCACATGACCGTGACGTCATGGCAGGTCTTTGTAGCGCAGGCGCGCAGGGCCTGTGATGACGTCGCGGTCACATGACCGGGACGTCATGGCAGGTCCTTGTCGCGCAGGGCCTGTGATGACATCGCGGTCACATGACCACATGAGTATATTGCCCAGCGACGTAATATATTGCCCAGCCATGTAGTATATTGCCCAGTAACGTAGTATATTGCCCAGTGACGTAGTATATTGCCTAGTGACGTAGTATATTGCCTAGTGACGTAGTATATTGCCTAGTGACGTAGTATATTGCGCAGCTACGTAGTATATTGCCCAGTTACATAGTATATTGCCCAGTGACGTAGTATATTGCGCAGCCACGTAGTAAATTGCCCAGTTACGTAGTATATTGCCCAGTGATGTAATATATTGCCCAGCCACGTAGTATAGTGCCCAGTGACGTAGTATATTGCCCAGCCACGTAGTATATTGCCTAGTGATGTAGTATATTGCCCAGCGACGTAATATATTGCCCAGCCACGTAGTATATTGCCCAGCTACGTAGTATATTGCCCAGTGACGTAGTATACAGCACATAGCCATATAGCATATTGCTCAGTGATGTAGTATATTGCACAGCAAAGTAGTATATAGCACAGAGTCACGTAGTATATTGGCCAGTCACGTAGTATATTGCCCAGTCACGTAGTATATTGCCCAGCTACGTATGGTATATTGGCCAGTCACGTAGTATATTGCCCACCTACGTAGTATATTGCCCAGCCAGGTTTGTCACAGGTGGAAAAATAAAAATAAACATATACTCACCTTTCCGAGGGAGCCCTTGTAGTCCACGGCAGCTTCCGGTCCCAGGGTTGGTATTAGCGCAGGACCTGTGATGACGTTGCGGTCACATGACCGTGACGTCATGGCAGGTCTTTGTAGCGCAGGCGCGCAGGGCCTGTGATGACGTCGCGGTCACATGACCGGGACGTCATGGCAGGTCCTTGTCGCGCAGGGCCTGTGATGCCGTCGCGGTCACATGACCATGACGTCATGGCAGGTCCTTCTGCTACCGGAACCTGCAACGGAAGATGGCGGCTGGCGCGAGCTGCTACGGAGGGTGAGTATAGCAGGTTTTATTTTAATTATTTTTAACATTACATTTTTCACTATTGATGCCGCATAGGCAGCGTCAATAGTAAAAAGTTGGGGACACACAGGGTTAATAGCGGCGGTAACGGAGTGCGTTACCCGCGGCATAACGCGGTCCATTACCTCCAGCATTAACCCTGTGTTAGCGGTGACCAGAGGGGAGTATGCGGGCGACAGGCACTGACTGCGGGGTGTAAGGAGCGGCCATTTTCTTCCGGACTGTGCCTGTCGCTGATTAGTCGCGGCAGCCATGACAGGCAGATGGCGAGACCAATCAGCGAATGAATAACCGTGACAGACAGAAGGACAGACGGAAGTGACCCTTAGACAATTATATAGTAGATAACGGCGCCGACCTGACACTATGTGTAGGTTACTATGCACAATCCTGCTGACAGGTTCCCTTAAAACAATTATTTCAAAAGTTCTTTAATGGGCTACTTTGGGATATTCCTGCATTAATCCCTCATCAGTTAAGCATGTGGAATGTTTGCACCTGATTCCAGGTGTGACATTTGCATTTGAAAAGGTACCGTTACACTAAACGACTTACCAACGATCACGACCAGCGATACGACCTGGCCGTGATCGTTGTTAAGTCGTTGTGTGGTCGCTGGGGAGCTGTCACACAGACAGCTCTCTCCAGCGACCAACGATCAGGGGAACGACTTCGGCATCGTTGAAACTGTCTTCAACGATGCCGAAGTCCCCGGGTAACCAGGGTAAACATCGGGTTACTAAGTGCAGGGCCAAGCTTAGTAACCCGATATTTATCCTGGTTACCATTGTAAAAGTTAAAAAAAAAAAAACCCAGTACATACTCACATTCCGATGTCTGTCACGTCCCCCGGCGTCCACAGGGTTAAAACTGCTTTCGGCAGGAGCGCTGCTAATGCACGCGCTGCTGCCGAGAGCTTTCCTGCACTGACTGTCAGCGCCGGCCGTAAAGCAGAGCACAGTGGTGATGTCACCGCTGTGCTCTGCTTTACGGCCGGCGCTGACAGTCAGTGTAGGGAAGCTGACGGCGGGGGACGTGACAGACATCAGAATGTGAGTATGTACTGTTTTTTTTTTTTTTTTACTTTTACAATGGCAACCAGGGTAAATATCGGGTTACTAAGCGCGGCCCTGCGGGAAGGGCAGCATGCAATAAAGGAAAACATCCAATAAAGGAAAACCACCTATGCCAAGCATGGTATCCATCCACAGACAGCTGTTTCGGGGTTTTTGCCCCTCATCAGCGTTGAGTAGGAAACTGGCTATTAGGAGCAGTGCCTAGTAAAAGGCTGTGAAGGTACAGATGAATAACCCCATGGTTGTTCCTTCCCAGGGAAAGGCCTGGCTATTCATTGCTTGCGTTGAGAAACACGTGATGGTGTCTCCGCAGCTTACTTTACATGCATTTGCATATTTCCTATAAGGGATGGGGGCAGTGTTCTGGATCACTGCGTTGAGAAACACGTGATGGTGTCTCCGCGGTGTTGGATGTTTTGGTCTCCCCGAGGTCATTCATCTGTACCTTCACAGCCTTTTACTAGGCACTGCTCCTAATAGCCAGTTTCCTACTCCACACTGATGAGGGGCAAAAACCCCGAAACAGCTGTCTGTGAATGGATACCATGCTTGGCATAGGTGGTTTTCCTTTATTGGATGTTTTCCTTTATTGGATGCTGCCCTTCCCGTGGTTGTTCCTTCCCGGGGAAAGGCCTGGCTATTCATTGCTTGCGTTGAGAAACACGTGATGGTGTCTCCGCAGCTTACTTTACATGTCACGTGATCCTGACATCACTGCAGGTCCTCAAACACCTGAACTTCCCGCAGGAAAAAAGGGTACCGTGAGCATCCTCACCCAGTGGTGAGGTATGTGGGTAGCCAGACCCTCCCATCTCTCATAGCTACCCGCAACCCGGACCCAGATGCACTAAACAACATCTTAGTGCTCATGTGCACCAAAGACAAAATACTCTGGGTTGCATTGCAGGGAGAAGCTCCCCATATCTAGGAAGGCTTACAGCACAGTAGACCTCCTCCTCTGCGACACATACCGGCCATTCACCACAATGCCGGACACTGTTTCACTATCCCTATTACGCCTCCATGCGTGTCCTGGGGAGCACATACAGCGCCCCCTAGCTGTAACAGGGGTCACTGCATCCTATGTGATAGAAGACAGAAACAGACAGATTAATTCTGAAGTGTACAGAGCTATACTTTCTGTTCAGATTCATCCAAATGCACCAAGGTTGATTGGACGGCGCGTCACAGGACAGATGGACAATGACCCAAAATATACTGAGAAAGCAAACCAAGAGTTTAAGGCAAAGAAGTGGAATAGTCTGTAATGGCAGAGTCAATCACCAGATCTCAACCCCATCGAGCATGCATTTGACATGCTGAAGACAAAACTTAAAGCATAAAAACCCACAAACAAGCAGCAACTGAAATCAGCCGTAGTAAAAGAGGCAAAGCTTCACAAAGGAGGAAACCCAGTGTTTGGCGATGTCCATGGCTTCCAGACTTCAGACTTAATTTGTTCAAATACTTTTGAGGAGGCTTTGTAGAGAAATGGTTGCAATTCCTAAACGTTTCACAGGATATTTTTGTTCAACCCCTTTAATTAAACCTGGAAGTCTACACTTCAATTACAGCTCAGTTGTTTCATTGTAAATAACAAAAATAGTGTCACGCAGACCCCAAATCACAAAGATTCTGTCACTGTCCAAGTATTTCTGGACCTAACTGTAAATACTGAATGAAGCGACATGAGAGGAGTATGAAATACCAATGTTCTAGATCATGTTACAAAAAAGCAGTGAAAAACTTGCTTTCTATGGCCCAGAATTCTTTTCGTTTTTTTTTTTTAGGAACAAGCAAATGGAATTTATGTCCAAAAAAGAGCAGCTGCATAACGGATGAAAACGGAAGCAGATGGGCCCCCACAGACTAATATGTAGTTCATCTGTGTCTGTTATGGGTCAGGTTTTTGGTACAGAACAAAAATCATGCAGAACATTTTGTTCTAAAAACTGACACAAAGAAAAGAGTCTCCATAATAATCAAGAGGATCCATCTGCTTCTGGTTGCAACTGATTCGTTTTGGACATAAATTCTATTTGTCTTTTAATGTACAGGAACAAACTAAAGAAATTCCCAAATGCAGACGTGTACCCTGCCTTAGGCTGGGTTCACACTGCGTTAGTGTGACCCGTTTAACGGACTACGTTACACCGCGGCATGACGCGGTGTAATGTAGTCCGTTAACGCCGCCATTACTTTCAATGGCGGACGCATCGCTAGCGCACGCCCACAATGGGCGTGCGCTAGCGATGTGCCGTCATTGAGTGACGGACTCGAGACATGGGCTGCAGCGTTTCCGGGTCCGTCACTGTTAGCGCAGATGGAGCTAGCAGATGCTCCATCTGCGCTAGCGCTGTGCAAACGTCGGCATTTGCGTTAGTGCAGTCCGTTTAACGGATGTGTTGAACGGACTGCACAACGCAAGTGTGAACTTAGCCTTACCTTACTCTCGCACTATGTATAGCAGTGTTCCCCAACTCCGGTCCTCAAGAGCCACCAACAGGTCATGTTTTCAGGATTTCCTTAGTATTGCACAGGTGATGGAATTATTGCCTGTGCAGGTGATGCAATTATCACCTGTGCAATACTAAGGAAATCCTGAAAACATGACCTGTTGGTGGCTCTTGAGGACCGGAGTTGGGGAACACTGATGTATAGAATCATGTGCACCAGCCTATTATTATAATATTTCTTCAGTTCTGTGTTTTCATTTACTAATCACTACGGATCTTTGTATATATACAGTCATGGACCTATGTAAAATCTTGTATTTGCTCTTTGTACAAACAGTTCACAACCAACCATCTCTCCGTTGCTGTGGACTGGGTGTTGCAACCATCATCTGGTCCATCACCCGATAAGGATAGTGTTCTTACTATGAATATCCTTGTCAGAATGGCTCTATAATCCTTTTTGAAAGGTTTCCCTACTTGATATGAACTGATTTATGGCAAGTGACATACATGTACATCCCATGTTAGGTACGTATGTAGGGTAGGGGCTCAGGAGCTGATTTTGCTCCATACATGGCAGGTTCAAAGATGTGTTCCACAGCCAAAACCTGCCTCTAAGGCTACTTTCACACAAGCGTTGGTTTCAATACGTCGCAATGCGTCGTTTAGGGGAAAAAACGCATCCTGCAAAGTTGTTTGCAGGATGCGTTTTTGCCCCATAGAGTAACATTACCGACGCACTGCGACGTATTGACACACGTCGCAACCGTCGTGCGACGGTTGAGCCGTGTTGTGGCGGACCGCCAGGAGCAAAAAACGTTAAATGTAACGTTTTTTGCTGCCGACGGACTGCTTTTTCCGACCGCGCAAGCGCGGCCGGAACTCCGCCCCCGCCTCCCCGCACCTCACAATGGGGCAGCGGATGCGCTGGTGAAATGCATCCGCTGCACCCGTTGTGCGGAGCTACAAACGATAGCGTCGGAATCTTGGCCTGACGCAATGCGACAGGCCGAATCCGACGCTAGTGTGAAAGTAGCCTAACAGCAGCGATTGGCACCAGCTCTGGTTGCAGCTGTTGAGCCACTTAGATGCCACTGTCAAAATTTGACAGAGACATTTAATTATTTAAACGATTCATTGCTGAGGTGGGGCTCTCTTAAAATGAACCTTTCAGCATGATTGTGCCGACAAAACTACAGACTGTATCAGATCGGCACCGTTATTAAAATGATACCTGGGGTGATCTGTCTTGTGGTTGTTGCTTAATCTTCATTTGTAGTTTTCAGTTAATAAGATTCTTGTGCCACGGGGCGGCTTTATGTGGTGCTCTACTTATATATTCATCTGTATGGCTTATGACATATCACTGATCCCTCAGTGACCTGCCCCTATTTTAAATACTGAATATAATATGGTTTGAAAAAAAAAAAAAAATGGAAGCGACAGCACCTGCGCTAAAGCAAGATACGGGGGATAATATGCATATTTTCATTTTATTCAGACATAGTTTTGTTCAAGAACTTTTTTTTTCAAACAAAATAGAGCCTGCACAGTAGCATCTATAGCATTCCGATGGATACTACTGCGCAAGCGCCATTTTTGCAGAGAAAGAAAAAAAAAACATTTTCTTTAACAAAACTATATGGGTAAGCTCACACTAGGCGTTTTTTTTTCTGCAGCAAAACCTGAACTCTTGGCAAGAAGAAGCTGCAGAGAAAAAAACAGGTTTTCCTTGATTTTCTTGCAATTTTTGCTGCATTTTTTGTGTGGTTTTGGCATGCTGTTCTAAAGAATCAGGTTTTGGCACAAAAACCGCAGCATTTTTGGTGCGTTTTTTCAGTGTTTTTTCACCACCAATTCATTTCAATGGGTGAAAAATGCTGAAAAAACGCTGAAAGAAGTGACATGCTCCATTGTGCAAAAAAACAAGCAAAGCACAAAATACTGATGAGAAAAAAAAACCAAGCTGCATGAGATTTCTGAAAGCACAAGAGCACGGAGCACAAGAATCTCATTAACTGAAAACTACAAGTACAGAGTAAACAACAACCACAAGACGGATTTCATCACCAGGTATCATTGTAATCAGCATAACAGCGCCAACCTGACACTGTCTGTAGGTTACTGAGCACAATCCTACTGACAGGTTCCCTTAAAAGATACCCATTGGCACCTCAAGGTGTAATTGCAAATCTCTGAAATGTTTCCATGACAGACAGGGGCCTGCGGGAGGGCCCTTGTCAACGCCATTTTGCTACTAGTATGAAGACCAGTCAATGACTGGGCATCAAAGGAGATGGCTAATTTCACTATATGCAAGAATGCTTTTGTTCTGCATGAGAATCCACACAGAATGGGGTAAGTACTTACAGTAAGTCTACACAATAGTGTTTGCACCCTTTTATATCCGACACAGTGTTGGCCATTTCCATACTGCTGCATTTTAGTCCCATTCAGTAAAGACATTATGTCTTCACTATATACTGCAAAATCCCTATAAAATACGTAATTTATGAAAAAAATACACTGTATGACTAATACCTCAAAAACCTAGTAGATATATACACCAGGCTACAGAATGTTTATGTTCAAAAGTAGAAAATTTTATTAACATAAATAAAATATGCATACACAATAATAAAAACAGGATGCCTCCAATCCAAAACACCGGCACCATGGGTGCTTGACAGGTATGTAGCCCATAAAGATATCACTTTGGAACAAAATATACAAGGATCATTTCCATTATAATCATTATGACTGATATTTTGTGGCTACATAACGATATGTCTATGATCTAGTAGAGTGCTGGGGGGGGGAGATTACTATACTCCGGTACTGTAGCTGTATAGAATTGCTAAATAAGCCTATAAAATGTGTATATGTTGTATGAAAATAATACTAACAATAATGCCTTGTATATATATATATTGCCAGAGCATATACACCTCACAACCAGGTTATAAATATATATAGATACATAAAGTGCAACATCATGAAAATAGATAGTCAAAATACCATAACCAAAGTGGTCTCAATATCTAACCCTGGTATGTGAAGGCAATATGCACTCCAAAGCCCCAGCAGCAACCTAATCAAAAGACATAGTTACCTCCAAACACTCACTGGGCCGGGAAATACCCCTACGCGCGTTTCGATAAGCTTCTTCTTCCGGGGGCGTGTGTAAATAGGAGGAGAATGAGGGCCAATTTAAATACGATCCCGGCCAATCACCATAGATGAATCAAACCATGTGAGCCATCCCTATAAGTGCGGCACCCAGCGTAATATCCTGTGCGCCCACAGTAGGTCATAATAAAGCACCAAGTTGCTAGGCAACCCCACGCCACAAAGCTGCACTGTGCGCAGGAGCGGAAATGGAAGAGCACTATGCTCAGAGTGCGCAGCTGCCAACCGCGACATTGGCCGGCAATCACAGCGTCAGGTTGCTAGGTAACCCTAAGCTCATAGGCTGCACAGTGCGCAAAAGCGGCAGTGAGAGAGCACTATGATCCAAATGCGCAACTGCCAACCGCAATCTTAACCGGCAATCATAGCGCCAGGTTGCTAAGCAACCAACACTATACTAATATACTGTGCGCAGGAGCGGAAGTGAGAGACTCCAATGCGCAACCACCAACCATAATGCTGCCCAGTAATCAAAGCGCCAGGTTGCTGGGCAACCAAACACATCAGCACACCGCACAGATATGCTACCAAAAGCGCAACTATTACCCAGCAATGATAGCGCCAGGCCTCAAGGACGCCTAACGCACCTATATGGAGGGGGAATCATGACAACTAAAAAGGTCACATCTATATAACAGTGTATGGCAAACCGCCACACTCACTACTTACATGTATTGAGGAATACATGGGATAAAATACACTACCATAAATAACTATATAAAATATTAACCTCAGAGGCTCTGGGGAAAAAACCTAACATACTGTGACTAAACAGGACAATATAAGCCTCAAAAACTCTGAGGGAAGTCCTAACATACTGTGACTTAATATAGTGAAATAATGACTCAAAACCGAGCCTAAACAAAAGTGTAAGAGCAGAAGAAAGTGGGTAAGTGGCGCATGGAAGCACAGTAAGGCCACAGCTATATGGAACCACACATCACCGGAGGTGGACGCAGCCACACCCCAACCCTAAAGAGGGTGGGATGCAGCGACAGTCCTGTGCCAGGGATAGGAGGGTCCAGCATGTGGTCCTGTGCCGCCATGCGCACACACACCTCCCTCTGCGGTGTACTACTAACAAAATACTACTGAATGAATCAAAGCATTGTAATAAACAATTATACTTAAGTGAACAACAATATGCATGAGATGAATGGTACTCAAGTGTGATAAGTGTGAACCTAATACACAACAAAAGATCCCATGAAGTAAACCTCTAACAAATAATGAATAAATATCGATAAGACCTATGAATGATCAGAGATATATTATAAAAATATATTATAAAAATATACTGTATTATAACAATAAGAGAGAAAGTCCCAGATCATCAGCCATGTTGTTCTTCAGATGTAGAATTCAGAGACGCAGCATAAGTATCTTCAGCCGAATCAGGAAATAGTGCCGCACAGATAAGAAGTCCATTATCTCGTATTGTACCAGGGATACATCACAGGTCAGAATATGGAAGGGCCGGAATACAATCGATAATCATGCCACAACTTGTGAATAAATGAGAAAAAAATAAATTAAAACCAATGCAACAATGCAACAACATAAACCCACAAATCCCCTAAAAAGTATCAGACAAGAGAAAGGACCACAGGAAAACAAGACTATAAAAATGCTCCGAACCCTAGAGTCTCATTGAGGCCCTGCGGGGCCATAGCACCTAGTCGGTAGATCCACCGACTCTCAATTTGAGCCAAAGTCCTACCAATGTCGCCTCCACGTATACCCATGTTGACAGAATCTATGCCTCTCACCACTAAACCCACCGAGCTACATGCATGATGTTGCCTAAAATGCCTAGGCAGGGTTTTCAGACTAGTTTCATCCGTTATTGTCCTTGCTTTTTCTATGTCCCTGCAATGCTCTCTTATCCGGATTTTCAGTTCTCGGGTGGTGAGGCCGATGTAGATCCTGCCACACGGGCAGGTGGCATGATAAATAACTCCTCGGGATGAACAGGATATATATTTCCTGATATCATATGTTTTTGTTCCATCGAAATTAACGAAACTTTTGGCCTTTACCGTATTGGCACAGGCCTTGCATAGTCCACATGGATAAAATCCGGCATTAGCACTCTTAGATCCTTTATTTGGTCTTATTGGATCATAGAAACTATGAACCAGGGTGTCTGCAAGGTTCTTGGATCTCCTAGCCGTAATTTGTGGTTTCGTTGGTAGGACTCTTTTGAGAATAGGGTCAGTGAACAGGACATTCCAATGTTTCCCTATGATTTCACGAAAATGATGCCATTTATTGTGATATGCGGTAATTAGTCTAACCTGATCTAAATCTGTTTTGGTGGTCTCTTTTGCAGCCAGTTTATTCGACCCATATAACAGTTCAGCCCTAGTGTTTTTATTGGCCCTAATATACCCTCTCCTAATGACTCTTTTGCTGTACCCTCTTTGTTGAAAACGGTCAGCAAGGTCCCGTGATTGTTCCAGGAAGTCTTCCGAGTTAGTGCATATTCTTTTTGCCCTCAGGAACTGCCCTACTGGAATGCCACGAATCGTGGCTTGCGGGTGAGAAGATGTTGCATGCAAAAGCGAATTCGTAGCCGTAGGCTTCCTATACAAACTAGTGTACAGATAACCGTTAGGGTCAGTCCCAACCATAAGGTCCAAAAATTCAACTTGGCGGCCAAATTTAAACGTAAGCTTAACATTAATCTCATTACTGTTCAAATTATCAATAAATGCAGTGAGATCACCTAAGGGGCCGTCCCATATAAACCAAATATCATCTATATACCTCATCCAGCCAGAAACCTGGCTGGATAGAGGTATTGGTTCGCTGACAAAGATCTCTCGCTCCCAGGCGCCTAGAAATAAATTGGCGTAGGAGGGGGCACAACTGGCCCCCATTGCCGTACCCTGCAATTGTAAGTACGTATTGTTCTTAAAAACAAAGATGTTGTGTGTTAATGCGTACTCAAGCAGTTGCATAAGAAGTTGGATCATGTCTCTATCCATGTTGCTGGACTCCAAAAACCAGCGGACTGCTCGAAGACCATCTTTATGCCGGATGGAGGTGTAGAGCGCCTCTACATCTGCAATTACCATTACCGCACCCTCATTTAAATAAATACCATCAATCCTGCGGAGCGCCGAGTTTGTATCTTGTATGTAAGACGGTAATTCACTTACCAACGGTTTTAAATAGTGGTCGATAATTTTAGTAACCATCTCACACAAACTCCCGTTGCCGGAAATTATCGGTCTCCCAGGCGGGTCTATGGGATCCTTGTGGATCTTCGGAGTCAGATATAGAGTCGGGAGCCGTGGATGCATATCTCTAATGACTTCAACGAATTTTTTTGGGATGATTCCACTAATAAAAGCATCTTCCAATATCTGAACTAGTTCTTGCTGAAAAAAGTGCATGGGGTTAGTAGACAATTTCCGGTAACAATCTTTCTCATTTAGTAGTTTCATAGCCTGTCTTTCATACATGGCATTGGGCCAGATTACTATATTGCCGCCCTTGTCCGAGGGTTTAAACACCACATCGGTAAGATTAGCCAAACTATCAATGGCCTCTCTCTCAGCCTTGGTACAATTTGACTGTCCATAGCCAGATTGACTTAAGTTCTCAATTTCAGTAGTCACTAATTTGGTGAAAACTTCTACCGCTGGACAGAGGCTGAGAGAGGGAAATTTTTTAGATTTGCCCAGAAGAGATACTGGAAATCTTCTGGGCAAATCTAAAAAATTTCCCTCTCTCAGCCTCTGTCCAGCGGTAGAAGTTTTCACCAAATTAGTGACTACTGAAATTGAGAACTTAAGTCAATCTGGCTATGGACAGTCAAATTGTACCAAGGCTGAGAGAGAGGCCATTGATAGTTTGGCTAATCTTACCGATGTGGTGTTTAAACCCTCGGACAAGGGCGGCAATATAGTAATCTGGCCCAATGCCATGTATGAAAGACAGGCTATGAAACTACTAAATGAGAAAGATTGTTACCGGAAATTGTCTACTAACCCCATGCACTTTTTTCAGCAAGAACTAGTTCAGATATTGGAAGATGCTTTTATTAGTGGAATCATCCCAAAAAAATTCGTTGAAGTCATTAGAGATATGCATCCACGGCTCCCGACTCTATATCTGACTCCGAAGATCCACAAGGATCCCATAGACCCGCCTGGGAGACCGATAATTTCCGGCAACGGGAGTTTGTGTGAGATGGTTACTAAAATTATCGACCACTATTTAAAACCGTTGGTAAGTGAATTACCGTCTTACATACAAGATACAAACTCGGCGCTCCGCAGGATTGATGGTATTTATTTAAATGAGGGTGCGGTAATGGTAATTGCAGATGTAGAGGCGCTCTACACCTCCATCCGGCATAAAGATGGTCTTCGAGCAGTCCGCTGGTTTTTGGAGTCCAGCAACATGGATAGAGACATGATCCAACTTCTTATGCAACTGCTTGAGTACGCATTAACACACAACATCTTTGTTTTTAAGAACAATACGTACTTACAATTGCAGGGTACGGCAATGGGGGCCAGTTGTGCCCCCTCCTACGCCAATTTATTTCTAGGCGCCTGGGAGCGAGAGATCTTTGTCAGCGAACCAATACCTCTATCCAGCCAGGTTTCTGGCTGGATGAGGTATATAGATGATATTTGGTTTATATGGGACGGCCCCTTAGGTGATCTCACTGCATTTATTGATAATTTGAACAGTAATGAGATTAATGTTAAGCTTACGTTTAAATTTGGCCGCCAAGTTGAATTTTTGGACCTTATGGTTGGGACTGACCCTAACGGTTATCTGTACACTAGTTTGTATAGGAAGCCTACGGCTACGAATTCGCTTTTGCATGCAACATCTTCTCACCCGCAAGCCACGATTCGTGGCATTCCAGTAGGGCAGTTCCTGAGGGCAAAAAGAATATGCACTAACTCGGAAGACTTCCTGGAACAATCACGGGACCTTGCTGACCGTTTTCAACAAAGAGGGTACAGCAAAAGAGTCATTAGGAGAGGGTATATTAGGGCCAATAAAAACACTAGGGCTGAACTGTTATATGGGTCGAATAAACTGGCTGCAAAAGAGACCACCAAAACAGATTTAGATCAGGTTAGACTAATTACCGCATATCACAATAAATGGCATCATTTTCGTGAAATCATAGGGAAACATTGGAATGTCCTGTTCACTGACCCTATTCTCAAAAGAGTCCTACCAACGAAACCACAAATTACGGCTAGGAGATCCAAGAACCTTGCAGACACCCTGGTTCATAGTTTCTATGATCCAATAAGACCAAATAAAGGATCTAAGAGTGCTAATGCCGGATTTTATCCATGTGGACTATGCAAGGCCTGTGCCAATACGGTAAAGGCCAAAAGTTTCGTTAATTTCGATGGAACAAAAACATATGATATCAGGAAATATATATCCTGTTCATCCCGAGGAGTTATTTATCATGCCACCTGCCCGTGTGGCAGGATCTACATCGGCCTCACCACCCGAGAACTGAAAATCCGGATAAGAGAGCATTGCAGGGACATAGAAAAAGCAAGGACAATAACGGATGAAACTAGTCTGAAAACCCTGCCTAGGCATTTTAGGCAACATCATGCATGTAGCTCGGTGGGTTTAGTGGTGAGAGGCATAGATTCTGTCAACATGGGTATACGTGGAGGCGACATTGGTAGGACTTTGGCTCAAATTGAGAGTCGGTGGATCTACCGACTAGGTGCTATGGCCCCGCAGGGCCTCAATGAGACTCTAGGGTTCGGAGCATTTTTATAGTCTTGTTTTCCTGTGGTCCTTTCTCTTGTCTGATACTTTTTAGGGGATTTGTGGGTTTATGTTGTTGCATTGTTGCATTGGTTTTAATTTATTTTTTTCTCATTTATTCACAAGTTGTGGCATGATTATCGATTGTATTCCGGCCCTTCCATATTCTGACCTGTGATGTATCCCTGGTACAATACGAGATAATGGACTTCTTATCTGTGCGGCACTATTTCCTGATTCGGCTGAAGATACTTATGCTGCGTCTCTGAATTCTACATCTGAAGAACAACATGGCTGATGATCTGGGACTTTCTCTCTTATTGTTATAATACAGTATATTTTTATAATATATTTTTATAATATATCTCTGATCATTCATAGGTCTTATCGATATTTATTCATTATTTGTTAGAGGTTTACTTCATGGGATCTTTTGTTGTGTATTAGGTTCACACTTATCACACTTGAGTACCATTCATCTCATGCATATTGTTGTTCACTTAAGTATAATTGTTTATTACAATGCTTTGATTCATTCAGTAGTATTTTGTTAGTAGTACACCGCAGAGGGAGGTGTGTGTGCGCATGGCGGCACAGGACCACATGCTGGACCCTCCTATCCCTGGCACAGGACTGTCGCTGCATCCCACCCTCTTTAGGGTTGGGGTGTGGCTGCGTCCACCTCCGGTGATGTGTGGTTCCATATAGCTGTGGCCTTACTGTGCTTCCATGCGCCACTTACCCACTTTCTTCTGCTCTTACACTTTTGTTTAGGCTCGGTTTTGAGTCATTATTTCACTATATTAAGTCACCGTATGTTAGGACTTCCCTCAGAGTTTTTGAGGCTTATATTGTCCTGTTTAGTCACAGTATGTTAGGTTTTTTCCCCAGAGCCTCTGAGGTTAATATTTTATATAGTTATTTATGGTAGTGTATTTTATCCCATGTATTCCTCAATACATGTAAGTAGTGAGTGTGGCGGTTTGCCATACACTGTTATATAGATGTGACCTTTTTAGTTGTCATGATTCCCCCTCCATATAGGTGCGTTAGGCGTCCTTGAGGCCTGGCGCTATCATTGCTGGGTAATAGTTGCGCTTTTGGTAGCATATCTGTGCGGTGTGCTGATGTGTTTGGTTGCCCAGCAACCTGGCGCTTTGATTACTGGGCAGCATTATGGTTGGTGGTTGCGCATTGGAGTCTCTCACTTCCGCTCCTGCGCACAGTATATTAGTATAGTGTTGGTTGCTTAGCAACCTGGCGCTATGATTGCCGGTTAAGATTGCGGTTGGCAGTTGCGCATTTGGATCATAGTGCTCTCTCACTGCCGCTTTTGCGCACTGTGCAGCCTATGAGCTTAGGGTTACCTAGCAACCTGACGCTGTGATTGCCGGCCAATGTCGCGGTTGGCAGCTGCGCACTCTGAGCATAGTGCTCTTCCATTTCCGCTCCTGCGCACAGTGCAGCTTTGTGGCGTGGGGTTGCCTAGCAACTTGGTGCTTTATTATGACCTACTGTGGGCGCACAGGATATTACGCTGGGTGCCGCACTTATAGGGATGGCTCACATGGTTTGATTCATCTATGGTGATTGGCCGGGATCGTATTTAAATTGGCCCTCATTCTCCTCCTATTTACACACGCCCCCGGAAGAAGAAGCTTATCGAAACGCGCGTAGGGGTATTTCCCGGCCCAGTGAGTGTTTGGAGGTAACTATGTCTTTTGATTAGGTTGCTGCTGGGGCTTTGGAGTGCATATTGCCTTCACATACCAGGGTTAGATATTGAGACCACTTTGGTTATGGTATTTTGACTATCTATTTTCATGATGTTGCACTTTATGTATCTATATATATTTATAACCTGGTTGTGAGGTGTATATGCTCTGGCAATATATATATATACAAGGCATTATTGTTAGTATTATTTTCATACAACATATACACATTTTATAGGCTTATTTAGCAATTCTATACAGCTACAGTACCGGAGTATAGTAATCTCCCCCCCCCAGCACTCTACTAGATCATAGACATATCGTTATGTAGCCACAAAATATCAGTCATAATGATTATAATGGAAATGATCCTTGTATATTTTGTTCCAAAGTGATATCTTTATGGGCTACATACCTGTCAAGCACCCATGGTGCCGGTGTTTTGGATTGGAGGCATCCTGTTTTTATTATTGTGTATGCATATTTTATTTATGTTAATAAAATTTTCTACTTTTGAACATAAACATTCTGTAGCCTGGTGTATATATCTACTAGGTTTTTGAGGTATTGCTACTGTGAATGTGTTCTATATTCACTTCTTTGGACTAATATGTATAACTGTATGACTAATGCAGCCTGAACCTTAGCTCCATAAATCTGATCTCCACTGAGGAGTAATGGTTAGCACATATAATGTACGTCAAAGTCTAACCTCTGCAATCTCTCCCAGTGAAGAATGATACGGTTGTTAGCTGCATGACCCCAGCTCTCACCTGTAAAAGAAGCATATTGCAAAAGAAAAACATCATAAAAAAGACTGATCAAAAGTTGCCATGAATGTTAGTTATTTAATGGTTGTTATAAAGGAAAGTACAGTAATCCCCCTTTCTTCTGGACTACAAGATGCACGGTACTTTTTAGAAAGTATAGCGAATTGGTGAGACCGAACCTTTAGGGTATGTGCACACGTCAGAATTTCTGGCAGAAATTTTCCTGACAAAAACCTGACATTTCTGCCAGAAATCTGCATGTGATTTTTTTTCATGGTTTTGATGCGTTTTTTGCGTGTTTTTGATGCGTTTTTTCCAAATGCATAGAATAGCGGGAAAAACGCAGAAAATCCGCAAAATTAATGAACATGCTGCTTTTTTTTACCGCAATGCGTTTTTTTTGCGGAAAAAAATGCATCATGTGCACAAAAATTGCAGAATGCATTCTAAATGATAGGATGCATACAGTCATGGCCAAAATTATTGAGACCCATGCAATTCTGTCAGATAATACTCAGTTTCTTCCTGAAAATGATTGCAAACACAAATTCTTTGGTATTATTATCTTCTTTTTTTAATTCAAATAAATTTTTATTAAGAATAACAAGATAAATGATATGTTACATTCTCATTTTCAATACAAAGCTTCCCCCCCCCCCCCCTTCAAACATTCCCCTTCAATCTGGTATTATCTTCATTTAATTTGTCTTAAATAAAAAAACACAAAAAGAATTGTTCTAAAGCCAAATAGGATATAATTCCACACCAAACATAAAAAAGGGGGTGGACAAAAGTATTGACACTGTTCGAAAAATCATATGATGCTTCTCTAATTTGTGTAATTAACAGCACCTGTAACTTACCTGTGGCACCTAACAGGTGTTGGCAATAACTAAATCACACTTGCAGCCAGTTGACATGGATTAAAGTTCACTCAACCTCTGTCCTGTGTCCTTGTGTGTACCACATTGAGCATGGAGAAAAGAAAGAAGGCCAAAGAACTGTCTGAGGATTTGAGAAACCAAATTGTGAGGAAGCATGAGCTTCAAGGCTACAAGTCCATCTCCAAAGACCTGAATGTTCCTGTGTCTACCGTACACAGTGTCATCAAGTAGTTTAAAATCCATGGCACTGTGGCTAACCTCCCTAGATGTGGACGGAAAAGTGAAATTGACAAGAGATTTCAACGCAAGATTGTGCGGATGTTGGATAAAGAACCTCGACTAACATCCAAACAAGTTCAAGCTGTCCTGCAGTCCGAGGGTACAACAGTGTCAACCTGTACTATCCGTCGGCATCTGAATGAAAAGGGACTGTATGGTAGGAGACCCAGGAAGACCCCACTTCTTACCCCGAGACATAAAAAAGCCAGGCTGGAGTTTGCCAAAACTTACCTGAAAAAGCCTAAAATGTTTTGGAAGAATGTTCTCTGGTCAGATGAGACAAAAGTAGAGCTTTTTGGGCAAAGGCATCAACATAGAGTTTACAGGAGAAAAAAAGAGGCATTCAAAGAAAAGAACACGGTCCCTACAGTCAAACATGGCGGAGGTTCCCTGATGTTTTGGGGTTGCTTTGCTGCCTCTGGCACTGGACTGCTTGACCGTGTCCATGGCATTATGAAGTCTGAAGAGTACCAACAAATTTTACAGCATAATGTAGGACCCAGTGTGAGAAAGCTGGGTCTCCCTCAGAGGTCATGGGTCTTCCAGCAGGACAATGACCCAATACACACTTCAAAAAGCACTAGAAAATGGTTTGAGAGAAAGCACTGGAGACTTGTAAGGTGGCCAGCAATGAGTCCAGACCTGAATCCCATAGAACACCTGTGGAGAGATCTAAAAATGGCAGTTTGGAGAAGGCACCCTTCAAATATCAGGGACCTGGAGCAGTTTGCCAAAGAAGAATGGTCTAAAATTCCAGCAGAGCATTGTAAGAAACTCATTGATGGTTACCGGAAGCGGTTGGTCGCAGTTATTTTGGCTAAAGGTTCTGCAACCAAGTATTAGGCTGAGGGTGCCAATACTTTTGTCTGGCCCATTTTTGGAGTTTTGTGTGAAATGATCAAAGTTTTGCTTTTTGCTTCATTCTCTTTTGTGTTTTTTCATTTAAGACAAATTAAATGAAGATTAGAATACCAAAGAATTTGTGTTTGCAATCACTTTCAGGAAGAAACTGAGTATTATCTGACAGAACTGCAGGGGTGTCAATACTTTTGGCCATGACTGTATGTAGGCGTTTTCTAATGTGTTTTTATCGCGAAAAAAACTGAATGTGTGCACATACCCTTAGTATCCTGCACTGCCACCCTACTGCACCCTATCAGCATATATGGTCCCATTTTAATAACAGTCATTTATGCATTTGTGTAGGTTTGCCTTTGTCTGAGCAAAGCTCTTTTACTCTGATTATTGTTAAAAGTTAGGTGCTCTAGCATTGGTATAGCACTTAACAAGCCTCTGCCTCCTAAATTGTTTCCCAAACCAGTACCAGTGTCTTTAGCTTGATTGATAGCTCACGGTTTGGGTAATGGTAGGTGCCAGGCAAAGAAATCAGACAGTGAGCTGTCAATAAAACTAAAGAGGCACAGAAACAAGAAGGGATGACAATGGCTCCATAAATGCTCTGTCACTCCCATAGCACTTAGCATTTTCATTTGCATGCAAATTAGGTGCTAAGTAGTCAGGAAGGCAGCAACAGATAGAAGATATAAAGGTGTCAAGGGATTTACATTTCAAAGATGGCTGATAATCATTTGCATAAGAAAAGCACTAAGACAAAGAAAAAAATGTCACCAGTCCTGGAGTGGTCTGAGTCCTTTATTGAAACATATAAAACATCTTCACGGCTCGGGGGGGGGGGGGGGGGGGGGGTGTAGATGAAAAGGAGGTGTGCAGGGGGTAGACGATGGCCGTTTCGCGCTAATGGTGGCTTCCACGGGTCAAACTGTTTGACCCGTGGAAGCGCTGCCGTTAGAGCGAAACGGCCGTCGTCTACCCCTGCACACCTCCTTTTTATCTACACACCCCGGAGCCGTGAAGATGTTTTATATGTTTCAATAAAGGACTCAGACCACTCCAGGACTGGTGAGTGCTGCCGCATTTTTTTCTTTGTCTTAGTGCTGGTCTCATCTTATTTTTCATGCGAGCACCTCTGTCATGCTATCAGGTTATCCATTGCACCGCATATGGGCTACGGCCGGCTTACAGCTGTGCGGCTCTACTTTTTTCTTTGTTGGTTCATTTGCATAAGAAAGACATACACATAAAAAGAAGTGGAAATCAGTCAAAATTAGTTTAGAAGAGT
Organism: Ranitomeya imitator; assembly: GCF_032444005.1. Taxonomy (NCBI): domain Eukaryota; kingdom Metazoa; phylum Chordata; class Amphibia; order Anura; family Dendrobatidae; genus Ranitomeya; species Ranitomeya imitator. Next base: position 438,701,338 of record NC_091284.1, read on the forward strand.
AATATTCTATTTTTCTTATTGCATATTGGTGTAGTCAGCTCAAGGCAACCAGTGCTTTTATAATTAAAGGATTTCCACTCTTGGCAAGTTAAATAAGAGACTCAAGATTAATGGTTCCTGTGGGGATTGTGCCTTCTACCTAGTCAATAAAGTGTCATTCAGTGAGTAAGTAAGGAAACCCCTGAGGCCAACGCGACTGTGAATGTACTGTGAATAACTATGTTCTGCAGAGACTTGCCTATCTGTCGAAAATATATTGGCAAATGTAAGCACTTTACAAAGAAGGTCACATGCAGGACAATGTCAGTATCTACTATATAATTGTCTAAGGGTCACTTCCGTCTTTCTGTCTGTCCTTCTGTCTGTCTGTCACGGATATTCATTGGTCGCGGCCTCTGTCTGTCATGGAAATCCAAGTCGCTGATTGGTCGTGGCAAAACAGCCACGACCAATCAGCGAAGGGCACAGTCCGGCGGCAACATGGCCGCTCCTTCCTCCCCGCAGTCAGTGCTCGCTCTGTACTCCCTTCCAGTCAGCGCTCACACAGGGTTAATGGCAGCGTTGACCGTGGTGTAACGCACTCGGTTAACGCTGCTATTAACCCTGTGTGACCAACTTTTTACTATTCATGCTGCCTATGCAGCATCAATAGTAAAAAGATCTAATGTTAAAAATAATAAAAAAAATTAAAAATAGTTATATACTCACCGTCCGTAGGCCCCCCTTATCAGGAACAGGCCTTTCCCGCTCCTCGCGACGTCCCGATGACCGCTCCATGCATTGCGGTCTCGCGAGATGATGACGTAGCGGTCTTGGGAGACCGCAACGTCATCATCTTGCGAGACCGCAATACACTCTTCAGGCCGGAGCACACAAGGAGCGTTGGTAACCGCTTCAATCCGGGAGCCAACGGAGGGTGAGTATATCACTATTTTTTATTTTAATTCTTTTTTTTAAAACAGGGATATGGTGCCCACATTGCTATATACTGCGTGGGCTGTGCAATATATTACGTGGGCTGGGCAATATACTACGTGGGCTGTGCAATATACTACGCGGGCTGTGCAATATACTACGCGGGCTGTGCTATATACTCCGTGGCCTGTGCTATATACTCTGTGGGCTGTGCTATATACTACATGGCTGTGCAATATACTACGTGGCTGTGCTATTTACTACGTGGGCTGTTATATACTACGTGGCTGTGCTATATACTACGTGGCTGGGCGCGAACAATCAGCGATAGGCGCAGTCCGGCCGCGAATTGGCGCGGGATTTGAACAACGCTTCGCTAATAGGTCGCATCCGGCCGAATCCTGTGTATTCAATGTATTATTCTAAAATCTTCATAAATAAACTACATACATATTCTAGAATACCCGATGTGTTAGAATTGGGCCACCATCTAGTCATGAATAAGCAAGCTTTATGAAAGGTGGTTTAGATGGATGTACTTACAGTCAGTGTGCTGCTGTGTGCGCAAGACACAGCATATGGATCCAATAATAACTGGAGCATATGCACACACTAGTATACTGATGGGCCATGTGAAAATACACGGAGAGCATGGGCCAGGCTAGTGCATGTAAATGCAGACCGCTCCTAGAACCTGCACTATGCGGACAAACACACAGAACTGCACACAGAGCCAGCCATAGCTGCAATTTGCAGTTTTTCTTTATTATTTTTTGTCTGTATTATTTTAAACAAGACTATGGATTCTACATTATTGCTCTGAAAAAGAGGTAATTAGCAATCATGCATTAAACAACACCTGTCACCGGGTCAAAACTGGCCAGTTTTAGCTCTTATTTTATTCCTGCTGCTCCGCTGAGCATTCCGGATGTTTTTCTTTCCTAAGGGGGTGTTACTCAAAGGATTCTCTGTGGGATGGTGTTTACGCTTTACACTGGTAAAGACCATAAAAATTAGTACTAAATAAAAATGCCCATATCTCTAGGTTTAAAAAACAAACACAAAATAGAACAAGAGTATAAAATAAGAGTAAAAACTGGCAACTTTTGACCTGGTGACAGGTCCACTTTAAAGGGAACCCGTCAGCAGGATTGTGCAGAGTAACCTACAGACAGTGTCAGGTCGGCACCGTTATACTGATTACAATGATACCTGGTGATGAAATCCGTCGTGTGGTTGCTGTTTAATGTTTATTTTCAGTTTTGAATTAGTGATATGCTCGTGCCCCGGGGCGGCCTGTGGGGTCTTCACGTGGAGCTCTAATTAGGCATTCATCAGTATGGGCTTCTGACAGGTCACTGACCCCTCACTGACCTGCCCCCTAGTTTATTGACAGCCAGCTTCCAGCAGTTATATAGCGGGGAGCCAGCTGTCAATCAGCACTACATTGGCATTAATTCCCTGTCCACAGAGCAGCCTGGAAGAGGAAGAGCTGCTCTGTTGATGTGAAGCAGCAGAACAGAGGGCAGGAGCTTACTTTCACCGCTTTGAGCCAGCGCTGCTGAGGGTAGGCAGGCAGTTAGTAATTACCTATCTGTTAGATCTTAGGTCAATAGTGAAAAAGAATAAAATAATCCCCCTTTAAAGTCTGATTTTTGGGATTCAATTGACAAGGCTCTGGAAACCAGGAACCGGATTCTGCAGGGCCCGGACTTGAAAGGTATGTAGGTGAGCATTCTCGACCTGTTCATAGGACTATTCGAGGAAGATGAAAATAAGGCATTGCTAATTTGCTGCTAGTAAATTAAACCGTACCAGGGTTCTGATAAATGGAACTGCAGTGGTTTTCTGTTGCTGCTATGCTCCATGTCTAAAATGATCCCCACTTTTGAAAGCATTGCTCTTAGTAATAAATATATATAACCTGTGTTTTCATTATTTACACCTCTACTTTCTGGGAATTTCAGCTCAGTGGGCGGTCCGATCAGTGACCGACAGTTGTCTTTGTATAAGCGTGCACACAGAGTCAATCGCTAACGGACTAATCCAGTGGGCAAAAAAAATCCCAGAAAAAGGAGAGGGTTAAATTACTAAAACATAAGTTATATCGAATCTGTTCTCACAAAACTATACCTCAATCTACCCTGCTCTATAACATGATGCCTGCCGACTGGACTGAATTTTCATGGTGAAAAGTTCCCTTTAAGAAGGTTCATGACAGATCAACGGTTTATTTCTCTTTTTACAAGGAAATACAAAATGGTGTTATAATTTTGTAGGATGTCAAACAAGGGTGAAGTGTGTTTACGATGAGAAAGCATGATTGATATTGATGTTCCAAAAATCCGGCCATGTTCTGTGTTGAGGACAATGTGAAATACTGCAGGAGAGAAGTGATTCTCACGCCTACACAGTGTCCTTGGCTTCCTCTTAAAGAATTCGGATTTGAGTGCCATTCTATCTGTCCTTTACCAGGTCTATGAGAGGCTCTGTGGCTTATGATAGGCAAGTGTCCAGGTACGTCACCATGCACCACTATGACTATGTCATATGTACATACAGATACATACAGATATATAGTTGTGGAAAAAATTAAGTAACACTTTGGAATTACCTAAGCACAAATAACACTGCCCTTCCCAATCTGTCTCGTGGATTCAGATCTCAGCTATCAAAAAGCTAACTCTTTACCGGCCATACGCTTAAGGATACATTGGATTGATGCATACCCTCAGAGAGGAACATTGGGTTTATATTGTGCCGTCTTCCAAGTATCTTTATTGTTGCATATGAATAATAATGCATGTAAATAGTTTATATAGAGACAAATAGGCAACGTGTTGCCCTTGTGGCATTTAGTAATCTAATTGGAAACGTTGCCTAATATCCACATTAGATTACAATTTTGAACATAGGCATTACAGAACCTTAAAGAGGACTTGTCACTGGATCATGTCACTATGCTGCTCTTTTTTTATCCTGGTTCCAAAGATATAAGCCTTTTTATCTAGTGCTAATTTTGATGGTGTTACGAGGACTGATCTGCATTATTACCCTGCGAGCAATGCCCCCTTCATAAAAAAACAACATAAAAACTAGCACCAAATTGAAAGGCACAACATATCAGGAACTGTTTGGGAGTCTTTAAAAAAAAAAAAAAAAAAAGGGAATCGATGAGCACTCTGTAATCTGACAGCAGCACTATGTAAGAGCTGAGACCCGGATTTCAATGATATATCACTTAGTTTATTAGGTGCAGCAATGTATATCGACAGAGAGCTGATAATGAGTGGTGGGGGCATGGTTGGACTTGCAAGCACAAGGCAGCAAGCGATAATCTCCTGTTGATTAAACAGTGAATTTATTGAAATGGGAACACACAGCCTGGTAAGTAACACATCACTGGAATCAGGGTCTCAGCTCCTACACCTTGCTACTCTCAGAACACAAAGCAAAACCCTGCTGATATTCTCTTTACAGTATTAAGAAGAACAGTAGGAATAATATCACTGTCTCCTTCTGATCTAATGTATGAACCATTCTCTTCCACAAGCTGTTTCTAGGGAAGAATGCCTGGCCTCACAGAGGGGCCATATGGACCTGGTGCTGCGGGCTAGGCCCTGTACACACACCATTATGTGTCAGTCCTTAAGCTGAGCATACGCAAATCTATTTGGCTTTGATTGGTTAAGAACAATATTCTGTGCTATCGGGACACCAATATTACTATATACTACTAATAAGTTATGCTGTAAAATAGAGCTGCAGATGAAAATGCTATCATACCCAAGGCTGGTACCAGCAGAGATTCACTCGATCCAATTCTTGTGGTCATTTGATTTGTCAAGACTACCTAGAAAAGTAAAGCAAACTACATTTTAGCAGTCAAAATGTCTGTCATATGGTTCACGGATGCAGACTTGGGTTCTTACACTAGTACACTGTGAATTCAGACATGCACTTCATCATCATAAATCACAGTCAGATATCACTATACCAAATTGTGCGCCATAACACCACTCAATAGACTCTACCGAACGAATGGTATAAGTAACAAAAACAGCAATATAATGAAGCAATATTAAGCTCTTCAAGACAGGACCTAAGGAATGCAGAAATGGCTTTACTCTTCATGGCAATGTAGCTGAATAATGATCAAATTTGCAGAAATTGGTCGTTTTCATAAATGTAGCCACTTTGGGATCAATATACGGTAAATTATTGATTACCGTAATTTATTTTTTTGGGAGGGTGGAGTTAGTAGGTGGAATGGGCATCATCATATACTGCAAAAATGCAGCAAAGTATAAATGCTTTCAAAACTAGAAGTACGGTATTTTAATCAATGAAAAATAGAAATTGAATGAACAAAAGAGAAATCTAAATCAAATCGATATTTGGTGTGATCACTCTTTGGCTTCCAAACAGCATCAATTCTTCTACAGTATGTGCAGATCAGATAAATACTATATCTGCCATGATAAATTTAGTATAAACCAACAAGCTGAGATTTTCAATTATTTTGTTTGGGCTTGTCCCACTTGTGCTGCACCGGTGTCTAGTAGCCTTTAGGATGGACATTGAGAGGCCGCTCACACCAGTGATAATTCTCTCTTCCAAGAGAATAGGATTGATTATGGTAATGACACTCGGCTCAATCACTGATCAAAGTTTGAGATGAGTATGAGTTTACCGTGATCCGATTCTCCCGCATGAGCGAATTGTATCACAGGTGCGGAGAAGACGGAATACTGAATTTCTCCATTGTCTGAGTCTGCGTGAACCGGACTGCACTCGGATAATATCTGAGTGCAGTCCAATGTTTTCCAAGCACCCAAAGACTTCAATGCTGAATCGGCATGAGAAAAAAAACAGATCTGCACTGCCCCATGGTATAACATTGGACCGAGTTATACGTTCGTGTGAGAGAGCCTCAAAACTGATAGCAACACACGCTATTGCTGCATCAGTGCAGTTTATTCTTTTGATGTGTTGGTACCCATCATTGCACTGTTTTAACAGAATATTATATAGTATTGGCATTTTTTCAGGCTGATTATGCAAATGACACTCTGATCAGAGTTTGACGACAGTGTAACCGGATTCTCTCACCTGAGAAGATGGAGAAAAAAAATGTCTCCATTGTGTCAGACCGTGGAAATTGGACTGCACTCAGATGTCATCCGTGTGCAGTCTGAAGGTTTCCATGGACTCACTGATTTGCATGACCATGTGTGAACCGAATATCGAATCCTAAATTGGCCATGCAGCATTTTTTTTTTCTGCAGACAGACTCTGTCAGAGTAAAAACATTAGAAGTGTGAGTGACCCCTTAGAATAACATTGGTCCAAGTGCAATCTGATGTTTTGTCGGATCAAACTCGGACCAATAACACGTTTGTCTGCACCAGCCGTAAGTTCAAAGGCATATTCAGCGCCTATGAACCTCAGCGTACACACCTCATTTTCATACTATTTTCTATCATGTAGATAGTATTTGTGTGACAGTTGATACTTATTAAATGGATATCAAGATGACCTGGTGATGGATAGGGCAGGTGACAGGTAACATCTCTATGTTTATGTCCCCGAATTCTGTTTTTTTATGTACCGTATTTATTTGGTAGGCGGGGTGGAACTAGATTCAATGATGTACATAAAAGGTCACTTGACTTTACCATCTTACTTGACGAAGCTTTTTGGCATGGCGAAACACGTGAGATAGCATTCCTCACTTGGTATTATATACATACAGACACCATACTTTGCTTTCTCCAGCTAGCTTCATTATGGATTTGTAACCTGCTGATATCGTAATGCTTCTTTTTAACTTTTGGTGTTATTCATAGATGTAGGTATAGTACAACTAGGGTAATAACCATTAAATATGTTATTTATGGCTTTTTTCTTGCATGTATGTGCGCCCATTCTTGTGCAATTTGGGTCCGGGACCAGG